>NC_056050.1:11097409-11468687 GCF_004379255.2 Salvia splendens | reverse complement strand
AATCAATTAATCCCATAATCAGTCAAATAGATCCATATGTATGATTTATTTGTGAATGCATGACTTCCGCTGTGCAAGGGGCACCAAACCCCAGCAATTGGTATCAGAGCCAATTTTTGGCTCTGATTATGTGGATTATTTTCATGTTATGTGAATTGCTTGAATGCATGGTTTTCTTCGTTGCGTGATGGTTGTTTTTTTTGAATATATGAATAACGTGTGTGCGAGGAAGCCGAATTGGGAGAATTAATTCTCCTATTCCAAATTAGTGATCATTACCTGATGCATTAAGTAATCTTTGTTTTCAATTGTTGCAATACATATACCTGTTTGTGGCGATTTGTCCCAATTCATGTTTTGCTACACATATTGATAATAAGGTAATTAATTGGCTAAGTAATTGCAACGTAATTTGATCGCGACGGCGTCGTGGAGTTTACTCCGCAGCAGCGTCGGAGTTTTGGAAACAACGCAGTAACAGCGTCCTTGCGAAACTTCGCGAGAAAGGCAGGCTGCTACGGCGGATTTCGGGCAGCATCACGTCGAAACTGCAGCAGCAGCGAGGATGCAACAGCGGTGGGACATCGACGCAGCAGCGTCAGAGATGTCCAGCGGCGGCAGCAAAGTCGACGTCGCAGCAGCGACGACGACTCAGCAGCAGCGCCTGCGACTGCGGTTTAGCTGCAGCAGCGGTAGCGATCAGAGTGGGAGCTTGCCGTAGGTGGCTTCCTGGACTCGTGAGGCAACTGCAGGGCAGCAGCAGAGTCAGAAGGCAGGCTGGGCAGGCGATTAGCAAGCAGCGCCGGCGAGCGACGTCGACGCAGCAGCGTCGGAGACGTCAGGCTCGCCGAGCTCGCGATTCGAGTGGGAGCTCATTGGTGGCGTTTCCTAGGCTCGTGTAGAGACACAGCATTCCAAATTAGTTAGGGTTTCCAAACCCTATGAATTAATTTTGAATATTTTTCAAGATATAATTTAGAATAAGATTTGACATATCTTAAATGGATTATCTAAAATTTAATTTTAATTAAATTATTGATTAGTTGAAATTTATCTTTATTTTATGGATTTGGATAGATATCCTGATAAATCCTAGATAAACTTGGATAATAATAATTAATTTATTTTCTTTTGTCTTATGGATTTATATAAATTAATTTTATGAAAAGGAATCCTAGATAGACTAGATAAATAATTAATTAAATTTTAATTTTATTCTTATTTTATGGATTTAGATATATTTAATTATATCTAGACAAATCCTAGATAAATTTGGATGAATAATTAAATTTATTTTTGTCATATGGATTTAGATAGATTTTATTCTATCTTGTTGAATCCTTCACTGACTGAGATAAATATTAATTAAATTTATCCATATCTTGTAGATATTGATAGTTCTATATCTATCTAGAATATATCTTAGTAGATTTGGATAATTAAAATTCATGTCTATCTTTATCTTGTGGATATTTATAGAATTAATTCTATTTATAAAATATCCTAGTAGATTTAGATAATTAAATGTATCTCTATCTTATAGATATTGATAGATTTATATCTATCTAGAATATATCTTAGAAGATTTAGATAATTGTTAATCCAGTATTGTAATTATCTTTTGGATTTAAGATAGATTTAGTTCTATCTAGTTAAATCCTAGTTGAATTAATTAATATTAATTCTAGTTTATCCTAATTTTATGGATATAAATAGATTTATTTCTATTTAGAAAATATCCTAGATAAATTTGGATAAAGATAATACAAGATAATCCTAATCCAATTGGATTTTGATAAAGTTAGTTTTATCTAGATAAATCCTAACAGATATGATATATTCTAGTTTCTTATTCTAAATAATTTAAGATTTTCTTAAATCTTAGAGTGATTGGATTTTATCTTATGGATTTGGATAGATTTGTTTCTATCCAGAAATATCCTAGTACGATTTTGATAATGATAATCCAAGATCAGTCTTATCTTGAATTTAAGGATTTGATTTTATTCTTATAAAATCTAGAATAATCCCAAAAAGGATTTAGATAGATTCAACTCTATCTAGATAAATCCTAAATTAATTTGGATAGTCATTATCCAAGATAAATTTAGCAAATCCGAAATTCATAATTTGGATAAGATAAGGAATTAGTTATTTATTTAAATCTCCCTAGATTTATTAAATAATTTCAATAATTATCCAGTGTGATTAATCACCATGAATTAAAGGGATTTATATATTTATTTGGTGTTAATATGTTTTAAGTGGATTATCTGACTTATCTACTTATGTGATAATTATGCAAAAGCCATATTTAAAATGACTAAGCGATAATTACAACAGTGTGTTGTATATGGTCTCCATAAATTGGTCTATATATGAAGCAGTTTCTAATATTATCGTGACCCACCTTAGTGGGAGCAATAATCCTACGAAATAGCAAGTTCATAAGATTAGACTTCTTTATAGTAGGTTGCTTAATCTAGAAGCTTGTTTCTAATATTATTGCGACCCACCCTAGTGGGAGCCATAATCCTACGAAATTGCAAGTTCGTATGTTTAAGCATATTTATAAGATAGCCATGGAATTTTGTTAGTGGCGTACGACCTTCCCTAGAAGGAGTATCAAAACAGAAATGAAATTCCTAGATGCAAATATTTATGGTAAATGCTTAGGCAATATTTGGCGGCCATGCCACCTTAGTGGTCTCTGGACTATCCGTCGGTATTGTGACCCGGAAATTGTTGGAATCCGAATTTGTATGACCTCCCTAGAGGCGTACTTATTTTGGTTTTCACGGTTGCGAGATACATAAATTGTTTTGTGGTTATTTGCGATTATGTATTAAGCATAGTATGTGATAAATAGTTTTATTTCTTCTCAGCCAAATTCTTAATAATGTCTGCGAACCTTAATGAAATCAAACTCGAAGGCCAAAATTATGTAGACTGGAAATGTAAATGGATAAGATTCTCATTGCTGAAAACTTAAAGTTTGTACTCACCAATTCATGTCCTCCATTTCCTCGACAAAATTCCACAAAGAAAGTTTGAGAATGCATTTTATGCATTTACTTGACAAGTTCTTTGAGGAAGAAGATCAAACTACTTTCTTTTAAGTAGTGAGACAAGTCTTGGTTTTTATTGATGATAAAGAGATACCCAATAAGGACGTTGTCCAGATTCTATTGGAATATCCACAAGAGATAGAATATTTTGAGGAATCTTCTGATTCAGTTACTCAAATAGTTTCTACACTCAGTTCATCGCCAAATGTAATAGGAAGTGAGTACAAGAAGGTTGTTACTGAAAAGTTGGAAACCTTCAGCATTGTATTCACTTTATTACTTTTGGAGGAAGATAACATGATAGCTGACGAATTCATCAAGGCTGCATCTTTCCTATGTCTTAGTTCAATCGAACAGAAGACTAGCAATGGAAATAGGAAAGAGCTGAATTGTCATCAATGAAAGCTATAAAGACACGAAAAATTAGGTGAAAAGGCAAAAGAGAAGATGCATTGTGAGTCGGATTGACCTCTTCTGCAGAAGGACAATGACTTAGATAACAATGCAATTTCTAAAAGAGAGATCTAGATCCAGTTGGGCAGTTGTTGCAGTGGGAGCTATTTTTTATGCTCACTTTATTGTTTTGTTTTGATGTATAAGACTTTGTTTTATTGGTACAGTTTAATGATTAAATGATGTTCGATGTCATTTGATAATGCGTGCATTATTGAGAAATGTGGATCGAATATCTATCATAGTACCATAGAAAAACAAATTATACATCATAGTATCTAAATAATATAATTGCAAAAAGATTGAGTTTAACACCACAGTTCAACTTCTTAAACAATGAATGATAAAGTATATATGGTACTTAATCATAAGGCCAAGAAAGTACTTAGTAATTGTTCAAACTGATTTTGTCTAACTCAAGTGACTATCGAGATTTTAACAGCTTACTTGTTAAATAGCTTGAAAGTTAGGTAAGTCTGGTTGATGCACAATAAGTTAGAATCTTTTGGTGGTTCAAGGGATTCAGAATACTTATAGAGGTGCGACATAGAAAGACTAGCAAGTCTTAATGGCTTATACCATAGGAGACGAGCAATGAGTTAAGATCAGTAGTGGGAGCTAAATCCTAGTTGACTACTCCAAGCATTCTTCTAAAGAATGAGATAGTCATATAAGAAGATATCGAAGTCTCTTGAAGACAAGTTCGATAAGTGAACAGATTTACTCAATAACACCTTATCATTGATGGGATATACGTTGGAAACAACGAGTTATACCTTAAAGAAACTACCATAACATCAGTACCTTCTACAACACACGAGTTATGGACTAGAGGTAAGTTTAGTCCAGCACATCTCAAGTTGTGGAGTTATTCCAAGACATGTTTTGGAGAAGGTATCCAAGTAATTGGAGTTGTATACTGAGGTATGTTTTAAGGTTGTCCCAAATGATACAAAATGTACATGTTCTATAATCTTCACGGCAAGATATGTGTTTGTTTACACGAATACTAGATTCTTTGATGAAGATTATGAGGAGAATTACAAGCTTAACAAACATGATAATTCTCAAGATAATGAGAATATCTATTTTCCATCTTAACCAAGAAGTCATACCATTAGAGACTTATGCACTAAGAAAATCAACATTTGTACCTAAGATTGTCGTAGTGGGAGCGTTCTTTGCGAACATAATAAGTTCATGGGTCTAAAAGAGTCTTAAGACTCAGTCTTAGATCAACTTGAACATAATCCCTGTAACTACAAGGACGCAATGACTTATTCATATAATCATTCTTGATAAGATGATAGATTCTGAATAACAATCTTCAATAGACAAAAATGTTTGCAAGACTTGCGATACTACCCATAGACTATTTCAGTCAGTGGGATCTAGTGGACCTGCAAGTGTAAGCATGGATCTCAAAAGGCTAGAATAATGGCAAAGGGTTATACCCAGAGAGAATTATATTCTCGCCTGCCATTTTTGCCTAAGTCGATCTGTATATTGTCTATTGTAGCCTACATAAATTAGGATGTATGTACTATGATTGTCAAGACAGTTTTCTTTAAGTAGAAGTTTTGAGGAGATCATCTGCATGGAACATCTTAATGGTTATGTAATACAGGGCAAGAAAGTTGAAAGTGCACTATATTTGGTATTTTTGGTACTCTACGATGATGACATCTATAAAAGTTGATAAACAACTAAGAGGGTTATCTAGCGTAGGAAACTGGTCGTCTACCCAGTTTAAGGATGATGGATTTAAGATAATCTAGTTACATTCTAAGCATCTGTGTCATTAGATGCTAGAAAAAGAATGTATGTTTTCTTAAAGAATCCTACATCTACACAATACTTAGACACTTCAGCATTGAAAATTCCAAGAAAAGGTTTTTCTTTTTCTAGACGGGATTATTTTGTCTCTAGTCAAGTGTTTTTCGACATTGAATGAGATCAAGAAGAATGAGACAAGTTCCATAATTGGAAGTCTCATATATGCTATGATATGTATTAAGTTAGATATTAGCTTTGCCGTTGGCATAGAAGCATGATATCATTTTAACCATGGCCAAGGACATTGGATTGAGTAAAGAATATACTATAGTACTTGAAGAAGACTAAACGGTATGCTCTAGTTTACCAGACATCCATGTTATGTCCTTTAGGTTACATCGACTCGATTTTATAATTGATTGATGATCGAGTTATCCTCTGACTATGTGTTAACGTTAGGAGTTGAAAACTGAGTCATGAAGGAGTGTGATTACATTACAGACTCTATCATGAAAATTACAATTGTGGTTTCATCAGAAACTACTAAGGTAGTTATTAATCTCAGTAACTTCCTAATAGCTTTGACCGTGATTCCGAGTATGTGTATGAGTATTATATTTTGTTATAATTACTCTAGTCATATGTCTAACTCGAGGGAAACACGATCTGATAAAGCTAAGTAATCACATAGAGAGGAAGTATGAAATTAATTAAGGATTAAGTGCGCTACAAGACGTTATGGTTTCCAAGATATCATCAGAGAACAACCTGGCAGAATTTTTCACAAAATGCCTATATGGCAACATGTTTTACACATGAGATGAAAAGTACGGTAGTTCGATGTATCATGGCCCAAGACCTGCTTAGAGTATAAGTGGGAGAGTTTTGGCAGTGGGTATACTCGAAAGCATGATTTTGAGTATAAGTGAGAGATTGTTAGGATTGGTATACTGAAAAGCATATTTCGAGCAAGTTGCACAGATAGAATTGCTTGTATACAATAAACTCTACAATCCACTTTTAACTCAAGGCGAGAATAATTAATTTTATTGCATTGATGTTTGCTTGTGCATTTATAAGATGTATCTCAAACTTTAAATGTATAAGAAGCAAATAAGTCTAATTCTTCTACATAGTAGACTGGTTGTGAACGACGTTCACAGAAGGTGACGCAGTCGGTCCTTTGTAGAAGAGAAATAGAATTTCACAACCCAGATAGGCTTTGGCTACCTATCGTGAAAGGTTGTAGTGTCAGTCCGCGTGTTTCCTTACCTTAGGAAATAAACGACACTGGTGTGGTATAGCACTGAAGGATCTAACAGTTGAGATAAGTCTTTCTTGCTATTTACTGAAAGACGAGGTCTCGGTGATTGTTATTTCTTAATCATTGTTGACATAACATTGAGCATACGATATTGATTATGCACTACTTTGATTTATCAAATGGTGCGGATTTTTCGCAATCCAAGAATCCTGGTATCTTGGGTAGTGGTGATCAATGTCTAGAGGTGCTAGTATTGTTATTGCAATGAATCGTGTGCTGGGTGAGTCCAGTTTGATAATATCCTCAAGAGGTGATCGAAAAAGGTTTTATTATTCAGAAACCCGGCCGGTTGGAATTTATTCCAGAATAATAAATAAAGATTTTGAACTAGACAACTCTTGGAAAAAAATAGTAATTAATTAAAGTCAAATAGCAGACTTAAATTAATTAATGGATATTTATATCTTAAACACGTGAAATAATATATTAAAGAGGTAAAGCCCGGATTACTCGTAATTTGGGATTGGACGGGCAGTCAATATTATTATACTATATTGGATGATAATAATATTCTATTGGACTTGTATTAAATTGGGGCTCAATTTAATTAGTAAAAGTCCAACAAGTTTGGCCCAAGTCCAACCTCCATGGATCCCTAATCTGGCCCATCATAACTCTATATAAAAGGAGATTAGAAAGGAGATTCAATGAGAATCAAGAGTTAATTTTCGTGCTCCCCTCTGGGAGTGGACGAAAAAATCGGTTTTTGACAAAACTGATATTCTGTCTCCTTTCTAATCAAGTCCTTTTCGATTCTGACAAGCTTTGCCTACCCTAAGGTCATTATCTGAGTTCGGGATACAGATTAGAAGATTCGTGGTTGAGTACAAAGATCATCACGAGGAGAAGGCGCAAGCAATCGTCGATTCTTTGGAGAATCAGATCGGTAATCCTAAACCGTAGAATATCATGAATTAGGATTTTAATTCCTTAAGCATGATTTTTGTGCGTTCTTGTATGCATTTCAATGTTTAACATGTGAATCAATTAATCCCATAATCGGTCAAATAGATCCATATGTATGATTTATTTGTGAATGTATGACTTCCGCTGTGCAAGGGGCACCAAACCCCAGCAGATTCGGCATACGAGAGCCTTCCACGGCATGCCAAAGCCATTCCTATTTCGTGCCTTAGACCAGCACAAAATTTCTCAGCCATTTTCTCATCGGTATTCACTTGTTCTGGTGCATAACGAGACATATCGCATAGGGCACGGTCATATTCAGTCACTGTCATCCGCCCTTGCTTCAGATTGTAAAATTCGGCCTCTTTAGCTTTACGGTAACTCCTCGGAATGTACTTATCATATAATTGCCCCTTGAAGTCTTCCCAAGTTAGGGCGTCCAGTTGTTCCCGCGACATCGTTCGCTGCTTGGTCTCCCACCAATATTCTGCGGACCCAGTGAGCTGGTAGATCACGCAAGATAGACGTTCCTGATCGGTGCACCTTAGGAATTTAAATATGCGCTCTATGGCACGTATCCATGTTTCAGCCTTGGCCGGATCTCCCATTCATCAAACACTGAAGGGCATTCTTTTCGAAATTCCTTTTCGATGTTTCGTTCTGGTTGCGGTGGCGGTGGTGGTGGTTGTCCCTCAGGTCCCACACTACTCTGGGTTTCATTGCTGGCCTCGTTTTGGTTATGAACTGGTGCGCATCTTGGAGGCATTCTGAGTATCATACACGTTAGTACAATTATCCCAAATTTTCACCACTTGGAATTCGCTCTTTTCTAAGCCTCATTCGTTCCATCGATACATATATTGCCTTAAAAAAGGTATAGTATGCGCGTATACAATTAGCCTACATCTAAGGCCTTTGAAGTTTACATCTCAATCATACTCCATTCATCAACACGTCCAACATCAATTGCATAAACATTTCTCATTTCAAAACATTTTACCTTCTTTTTCGTTGAGCGCGGCGAGACGGAATGTTGAGCCTTTAGTGAATACACTTTTAGTCTAGCGAAACGAGTCTAGACTAGATTGAATAAAAGACTCTCGGTCTAGAGCGGAAGGAAAAGTTGCTCTGATACTATTCTGTCACGACCGCACTTCCTAAGGATAGAAAGCACGGTTGGTCGCGACAAATGGGGGAATTAAGAAGCGGGGAAGAAATGAGAAACAATCAAGGGTACGACATGTAGATCAAAAAGACGAAACTTTATTATCAAATTATAGTCTGCGATCACGAAGCAACATAGTTTGAATGAAAATAGTTCAACAGATTAAGGAAACATAAGAGTTTTAAAACTTGACGTAGCGGAAGCATTTGAGAGTTAGCTACTACTATGTATGAAGACACAATAGCAACCGGAACGTTTATTGAATATGGTCTCGGTCCAATGCTCAACATCCTCCGTCTCCCGTCCACGCTCAACCTGCACATAGGGAAAACATATGCAGGGGCTGAGTACTTGATGCACTCAGTGAACTCATGCCCAAAATACATTTCATCAATAAAGTTATTTCAAGCCATCATTGAGTGAAACTCGGGTTTTACTTTAAAATGCCGAGAAACACTAAAATCATTTCCATAAAAAGGTGTCTGCAGGCAATTATCATCGTCATCCCCCATCATGTACCATATCTGAACCATCATGTGAAACGAGAATGTGGCCACAAACTTGATCACTGGACCGGCCGACCACAAAGGACGGCTCACGATCCCCATCAGTGCACTAGTCTGAGTAGGGACTCACTCCCTAGTCAGACCCGAATTCGTTAACCATCAAAGTCTAGTAGGACATTATCCTAGTAGACAATCAGATAGGCAATTCCAAAACATAAAATACGGCATGATATAACATTTAAACCACCCTTATCTCACCATATACATATTATTGCAATTAAAAGAGTTTAAGTAATAAAGCCCACTTCAAAAGCTTAGTAGTTTCCTTAACAAACTTCTTGATCCGACTTTAACGAGCGTGCGAACAACCTTTTTGAGAAAATTAAAGTACACATCAATCTCAAGAAAGAAAACATTTAGAATGCATGCACTCTAATTAATGTCTTTTATCTCATTTCTCGGTTTTCATGCATTTTCGATTATTCGGTGGCCGCCCAAGGCGTCGCGTGCGACGCCGGTCGGCCGCTTACGCCGATACTTTACTCCGTTGGCTCCTCGTATTTTCCTTGACGTCGGAATAATTTTTGAAAATTAATTAAGCACATAATTAATTTATCTCAACTATTTTTCTTCGCCATAATTTTATTTCGGACTTGGGATAATATTATTCGCCTCTATTAATATCGGCCCAACTTCTTTCAAAAGAAGAAAAAAAAAAGCCCAAAGCTTAAATTAAATCCCCAAAATTATATGAGGCCCAAAACTAAAATAAACAGACAGCCCATTTTAAACTCCCACATTACCCACGTCTCTCTCTCTCTTATCCTCTTCATCTTTTAAAATTTCCGCCGCCCCTCCCTGCCATCGTCGCTGTCAGCTGCGCGTCTGCTCCAGCGCCGCTCCGCTGTGAGTGCTGCCCTTGGTCAGGCATCGCCGTCGTGGGTTAGGGCACCATCGCGGTCCCACGCCGCCGCTTCTGTACCGTCGGATGTCCGGTAGAACTGCCGTCAGCCGCTATTGTCCCAGCCCGTCGGTCAGCCTCCGGTTATCACCGAACCTATCCCGAAACGAACCCGAATCACCCCGAAAACACCCCGCACAACCCCAAAAGATAAGTTTCTTTTACAAAGTTATATTCTTGCGCATTTTAGTTTAATTACCGGGGAAGGGGTGTTGGATTGTTTGAGTTATGCTTTCGATTCTCATTGAATTTATGATGACATGCTTGCACCGAAACTGTATGTTCATGACTTGATTATTTGGGAGGAAAGCTTTATACCTTGGTTGAATTGTGTGCAAAAGATGGAAGGATCAGCCTTGTTGGTTGGAAATTCCTTCGATGGGAAGTTGGACAACAGAAAGGTCCACTCGGATGTGATTCTCGTGAATTGTGTTGATAGAGAAAGGAAACCAAAGCTCTTCTACTCCCTTCTCTCTCGGCTGTCTCTGTCTCTGAATTTGCTTGGAATATGGCCGATGAGATTAGGGGAGGAGAGGAGAGAATTGAATATCAAATATAATTTGTATGACCTTTGATTTTGTAGAATTAATTGTGGGATGTGGAAGGTGAAGAAGTTGGAGATTGGAGGGTCTCCACTTGAAGAGGCGTCGGCCATGAGGGATAGGAAGAAGAAGAAGAAGAAAAACTTCTTGGGCTTGCTCCCATTTATTTGGAAAGATTTGGGCCCCTAATTAATTGTAAGCCCAAGTTTGTATAATTATTAATTGATTGGACTTGTTGATTATTATGGCCCAAACCCATTTTAAATAAACATTTGGACTCTAATTCATCATTTGAGAATTTCCAAGTGTTTTATTATTATATTGCATTCTTGATCACTAATTAAAGTTCGTAAACCTTAAAAAAAACTTGGTGTTGTTCCAAGTACAATAAATACTATACTTTATAACAACAAAACGAGAGGCGAAGAATAACGACAAAATTTTATTTTTATTAAAACAAGACATATTAAATTAGTACTTAAAAAGTACGGGCGTTACACCCAATCAGCTGGGACAACGTCGATCGCCCCTACATGGATTTATTGTCTAGCGATTCCCCCAGAGTACTCCTCTGGAGATTCAGTTCACCGGCATTGAGACTTTCTCTTTTGAGGAGTTGGGGCTATCTCCGGTCAGGGAGTCTCCCATTGAGATGCCAACGGCAGGAAGGAGGTCGAAGAAGAAGGGCAAAGGGAAGGGCAAGGGCAAGGGCACTACCTCGTCCTCGCGTGCGGGGGACGAGGGTGGGGCGTGGGCCGGGGGGGAGGGGGAGGAGGCCGGCGAAGGAAAGAGGACCATCTGGAGCGTGCCGGAGTGCGTCGCGCAGGCTCAGGCTTGGGTCGGTGTAGTCGAGGATCCCTACATCGGGGCAAACCAGCATATCGATAGAATATGGTGACGCATTAGCCAAAGCTACCTCCAATTCAAACCGCCAGGTGGGAAGCCTCACGATGGAGAGCAATGCCTGAAACAGTGGGAGCCGGCTGAGGAGGCTACTCATCCGATTTGCCGGCATCTACCAAAATAACCTCCGCACAGCAACTGCGGCATGTCCACCGAGGATGTGAAGAATTTGTCCATGCAGCAGTACCCCGACAGGTCTTTGAATTTCGGCGAATTCAAATATTTGGAGGTCTATCTTGTGGTGCAGACTTCCGCCAAGTTTAGTGCGGGTGTTGAAGCTGGCCGGCCGAAGCGGATGAAGATCAACGCCTCCGGTGAGTACAACAGCAGTGCCGGTTCCCACGACCTCCCCGACGCCGAGGAAGAGTTCCCGACCCCTAAATCGTTTTCCCGCCGCCGTCACCCGATTGGGCAAAAGATCGCGATGTGGATGGCTAGGGGAAGCGCCAGCGGGTCCCATGAGGTGCAATCGGAAGCTCCTTCCCAGCTCAATCCCGAGCTCTCCCATCTCGCCCGCATGTAGCAAACGTAGAGCCTGCTAGACACCATGGACAAGTGGCATGCATCGACTGATCCCTTATACAAGATGATGTTGAAGGATGCCATTGACAGTCTGAGGCGCGATTTGGGGATGCCACCCTGCCCGGGAGTGACGCGTGGACTGACACCGGGGACGACGAGGAATGAGACAGGGGCTGCGTTTGTCGAAGCCTTGGGGTGTAATTTTTTTTAACTATGTATTTTTTTTTATAAATAATTATGTATGTTTTTTACTATTTAAATAAAATCGTTGCATTTTTCCCGTATTCGTGTTGAAATTTTAATTACGTAAATTGTTTAATTTGGTGAATTTGTAATTTTTTTTTAATTGTGGATGTCTGCCGAGATGTCCTTGGGGATGTCTGCCATTGTGCAATGAGATGTCCTTATGACATGATTGTGCAGTGAGAGATCCTTATAACGTGACATGAGGTGTTTTTGGAAAATCCGCTGGGACATCCGCACCATTGCGGATGATGGTGCGGATGCTCTAACAGATTTAGAATTCGTATTACGGTGGATTCAAACTGAATTTATTATTTTTTTATTGGGAAACAAGTATAAAGCACTCTACCGAATCTGCTCATTTATTTACACTAGCTCTCGTGTTAACGGGCCTTAAGTGTGAAGCCCACGGTATATCATCTCCACAATTCTCAAATCGCAAATCTCATTTTGTCAGTCCTTTCCTCTTTCTCTCTGTTACTGAAACACGCGCCTGACTCCCCCAAAATGCTGCGACATGGTTCACGATCCCTCTTCAACCGAGCTTCCGCCTCATCATTGAGGTGGCGCCGTCAGTTTTCTACCGATCTACCGGCGGAGACTGCCGAAGACACCAAGTTTGTGGAATCATGGAAGAAAATGAATCCGAATATGGACCCGCCGAAAACCCCATCGGCCTACATGAAGCCTCGACCACCCACCCCGGCCAACATTCCGTCCAAGCTCACTGTCAATTTGGTGCTTCCTTATGATTCTGTCTTATCTTCCAAAGAGGTACCCTACCCTACACCCATTTGTGGTTCTAGGCAATTTGATTATTGGTAACCATGTTTTGATGCGAATTGGTATTGATAGATTATAGGTTTTGACTGTTGTCTCTAATTTATTCTTCTTGGAATGGTTCCTAAGCTGTTGTAGCTTATTATTGCTTTTTCCCTCTTTTACTGTGACTATGGTTGTATGCTGCATTTTTAAATCGGAAATCTCTAGCTAATTTATTTAAATTTGGATCCAAAGCTCCAGGATATGCAATTTTATGTTTTTAGGTGGAAATAGGTGTTTCTATTGCTTGTTTTTTCATTAACCTTTTAGGATGGATTCTTCATATTTCCTTTAAGATGCTTGCTTCTTACAACCTATTTTTTGTCAGACTCTTCCTATGGACAGTTGGCATATAGGTTTAGGGTTTTATCTTGGACCTTTTACAAAAATTTAGGTGAAAATTTATTCGCTAGGAATTCAACTTAGGTGGGGTAAAAATATATGTTGAGGATATTTTGAGGAGTTTTGAAGGGGTATATATGTGGAAATTTGGATAAATTTGCAGAATTGAAGAACAAAGTAATACTCCCTTAGTCCCCCAAAAATTGACAAAGTTGTATATGGCACGAATTGGTAAAGTAAGAGAGAGTTAGGAAGAAGTAAGAGGGAGGGAGAAAAAGGCAGTGGAAGTAGTGTTATTGGATTGTGGGGTCCACATTATTAGTGGTGTGTGTTTGTTCAAAACCTTCCTTATTGAGACTTAATCTAATTTTGGGGGACGACCCAAAATAGATTAACTAGTCTATTTTTTAGGGACGGAGGGAGTATATGTTTATGCAAAATTGGCCCTCCTAGAGCTCACGTTGCCACCGAGTATTAGGACCTATTTTTCTGTACTATGATCTTTGATTTCTTTCTCCATTGTCAACTAGGTACATTTGTATTTTTAGTAAGCAAATTAGAGATTTTCTCCTTACTTATTTCAGTCAATCTTAAGGGTTACCTGTGTTTGTGCTGTGTTATCAAGTGTGCCCCTGCTCTTTCCTAGGGAAGAGTCTGTTAAATTTTGATTCTTATTCGTTTTCTTGCTAAGTGAATTCTATATTTATGTCCAAATATAATTTCCACTCTTCAGATAATTACTTTATTTTAGGAGATTCCACATTCTTCAGGCTATAATCTTTGGCTAAGATCTCTTAGGGGTTATTCTGCCAATCATTAGGAGCTCTAGTAAAATTTACTTGTTGAATTGTCTGTTCTCATTCATTTGAGATACCTACAATCACTGTGAACGATATGCTCATACTATTTAATCCAGCATTCATTATCTATTCCATGCTAATGACTATTACCTTCAAGTCAATGCAGCTAACATCACATCACTCATTTTCAAACACGGAAATACTGTAGAACAGTTAATGGTTAATTTGTTTGCCAAGATGGAAAATTTCTGTGTTTTATATTATCTGCAAATGCTACTATGTTGTTTAATAGACCTTAGTTGAACTTATAACTATCAATTCCTGGATCATTTAAATTTATTGGAGTAATATAATCAATGTATTATAAATTACGCTTATTCATTGTTCCGTTCACTGGTGTGGTTTGAGTGTTGATATAGCCTAGAAGCGAACATGTAAAGTGATGAATGCGTCTCTGCTTTTTATACAGGTTGATATGGTCATAGTACCAGCAACTACGGGACAAATGGGTGTTTTACCCGGTCATGTAGCTACAATTGCGGAGCTAAAACCTGGGATATTATCAGTTCATGAAGGCAATGATGTGACCAAATATTTCCTCAGCAGCGGGTTTGCTTTTGTCCATGCAAACTCTGTTGCAGATATAATTGCTATTGAGGCCACACCTGTAGACCGCCTAGACCCAAATCTGGTTCAGAAAGGCCTCGCAGATTTTCAACAAAAGCTAAATACAGCATCAACCGATGTGGAGAAAGCTGAAGCACAAATTGGCATAGACGTACACAGCGCTCTCAATGCTGCCCTTACAGGTTAAAGTTACACCGGAATTGATTTATTTCTGCTTCTGTGGATTCTTTTTGTCCCCCTTTTTTAAAGGCCTTATGCTTGGTGATCGAACTTTTAGATCTCTGAGTTTTATTTATATGGTTTTATGGAATAAATACTGGCTTTGATGCATTTCCCTCAACTTGTGATATGGTGGTTGTGGCCAGAAAACAAATTTACAATTAGATGGTCTCATTTTAAGGTCATTTTTAACTATGTGAGTTTATGATGGAGCTTTTCTATTTTGTGGTCAATGAATACACTAGAATGTTGATCAAAACTGCTCGTTTGCAAAACTATATGCATTCATAGATTTATATGACATCCAACTTCAAAAGCTACATTAGTTAGAGATGTAAAAATCATGTTTGGTATGCTTAATAACTCATCTACGGATAGTATTTTATCAAATAAGTCATTTTTGTTCATAGAATTTCATCCTTAACAGTTTCGTTCATAGAATTCAATATCTAGATAAATTATATACCCTACAAAAATGTGATGTCTTGAGATATAAAAGGTATTTCAAATAGGACGTTCTTGAATTTCCAGCGGTGCGAGACCAAATATGTTCCAGAAACGAAGAGCCTTCATAATACCTAATTGTTAATAACCCAATATATGTTTTTTTAAATATTAATCCTAATTCAAATTCATGGGTTGGTCCAAATAAATTTTTTTAAAAAATGAGAGTTGCTAGTGAATTGTTTATAACCAGAAATCATAACTTTGCTATTTATTTGTACAAGCCCCGTAGCCCGAACGGCTTGGTTGACTATCTGACTGAACCGAAAAGCTTGCAAGGAAGCCCGGAATATGGAAGAGTAAAAGAGTAAAATTATCAGACTTTTGTGCTCTTATGTTTAAGTTATGCATTACTTTAATTTTGTAAAATATATACTATATTAGTTAGCCAATAAATGTCTCATTTAACATTTGTCCGTCAATAAATATATTATTTCAATTTTACTCCTTTTATCTCATCTCAAGCGATCAACAACAACATTTTGGGTTGTATCAAATTAAGTGATTAATATCATTTTTTTAGCAAAAAACAATACTTTATTAGTTTATTCTTTCTTTATCTCTCATACTTTATTTTTTTTTTGTCTCATACTTTATTTTCTCTCCAGTTAATTTAAGAGATATCGTTTTCTTAAATTCCGAGTTGAAAAGAACTTGATCACTTGCGTAGGGACTGTTGGAGTATTATTTTTGCAAGTGGATCCCACATTTCATTAACTTACTTCACCCACATTTTATAATAAAATCGATATATAAAAGTAAGACTCGCGCTTCATTAACTCACTTCACTTGCATTCCATTAACATTTTCTAGCACTTTCTTTCGCAAAGTGAAACCATTTATTAAAACTCAGAATCAGTAAAATATGAAATTTTTATTAACGGGCAGAGGAAATACTTTTTCACTCAAGTTTTTCAATGTTATATTCTCTACTCAATTTTATTTTCATTAACTTTTCTTATACATAAGTTCCAATATATCTCATTCATTTAAGAAGATATACACAAATTAAAAGGTTTATATATTAACGAAAATACTAAAAATTGGATTTAACTTTGTGTAAAATTATCAATAATAAAGATATTTTCTTAGAATATGATCATCAAGGACGGAACTAGAATTTTAAGGAAGCCGGTGTCAAACTTTTAAAAAAATAATATTAAAATATTCAATTTTATTTTTATATATAATTTTTATAGTATAGTTTTTAGGAAACGCTAAATGAAAATTGTTCTAGACGGATCGCCATGACTTTAAACTATCAAAGAATAGTCTTATTATCAATTTTGAGAAAAATTAATTCACTGATATTTGGAGCGCTTGACGTTGACAATACTTTATATGCTCTTCTAATATACATTTGAGAGGACGACATTAAATCACCACCACTATTTTTCATAGTGAAAAGGAAGTAACTGCTCAAAAATCACATACATAACACATAATTATATACTGATATAAAAAGAGGTATATAAATTTTCATAATATTAAAAAAATAGATGAATACTGAAAAAAGAGAATAAAGAAATATCCTAAAAATGTACACGATAATATTAAGATCACAAAAATATTAAAGCAAAAAATGGTGCGTGGAAACTAGGAATATGATAGCATATTTATTATTGCACACTCTTAATAATTTGAAGATGTATAAAGTAGATTTAATATATAGTACTCCCTCCATTTTACTGATGTCCATATTTCCTTTTTAGTTTGCCCCACTCAAGATGTTCATTTTCTCTATTTAGAAATAAATCTCTCTCTCCTCTCTCCTCATTAAAATATTCAACCACTTTTTTCCTCTTTTACTTACTCCACCTAACAACTACTAAAATCTTGAACCACTCAAGCATGTGGACATCTTGATTGAGACGAAGAGAGTAATTAATTAGATAGTACTTCAATATTTGGGCTTTCATTGCAACCACTAAACCCTAATTACCCAAGCCCAACATAACATATACTTAGCCCAATAAGACTATCTTCTTCCCCAAATCAGATTTTCTCACACGCACAATTATAGAGCGACGATGGCGGTAACGACGAGGATACTGGGTCCAGCACCGGCCAAGCTCTTGCTGTAGCGGGGCTTGGCCAGTGCTAGGTCCGTCCCTGATGCTCACTTTATGTATGTCTATCAAGTTAGATACATAGTGTTGTACGTATTTCTACTTTGAGAAAAAGGGCGCCGGGTCAAGTGAGTGATCTTGAAAAACTCTAATTCCAGTGTTTAGCATCATAAAAATTCTTGGATTTGGAATTGAATTGCGATTCAAAATTATTCAATTCTACAAATTGAATTTCATATAATAAAAATAGTGGAATTCCAAATATTTATGAAATTACACACACTGCACACATTCATACACATTGACACATATTCACACACATTGACACACACACATATATTCACACACGTTACACACATGCACTCTCATACACATATAGCATATACTGTGTGTATTGTGAGTGGGGTAGTGTGTGAATATAGTGAGTTATGTATGTGTGCGTAGTGTGTTTTAAGTGAGTGTGTGTACAATGTGAGTATTTAATGATTGTGCAACACATGTAGTGTGTGTTCACAAATTTTTAAATTCAATTAATATCAAATATATCAATTATGTGTATCAAGCGAAGTTTATAAAAAAAGTTAAATAGTATTACTCCATTACTTTCGTTCGAGCTCCGCCACTGGAGGTATACTCTCATTCAAGCTCCACCACTAGTTTTATGTTGCTAATTGTGAATTTTAGCAAAGTGGCTAACCCCTGGCTAATTACAAAGGAAACTGAGTGGGAGTTTGTTATGTGTTTTCATTTGTTGTGAAAATGCGATGCTAGGTCGAGACACCAAGTCCTATGAATCCACTAGATCACTTGGTCTGGAACTCAATGTAACAAGGAATACTCTGTCGTTGTATACACAAACTCTCCTTCAAAGATCCCTCAACCCGAATACTATGGATTAGTATAGAGAAGCAGGGGTCGATCCCACGAAGATGGAAACGTAAGAAAGCATTTAGAGACTCTTGACAAAGGCGGTTGCTGCCACGCAAACAGGGTTGAGGTATAACTACTACTAGACCTAGGCAGGAAATGTAAACGCTAGACCTAGAGAACTGTAAATATGCTGAGATCAAACATCATCGAGACTTTGGTATATTAAACTCACTTCCTAGACCGTGTAAACGACTACCTAATTTAGCTAGACAGAAATCAACTAACAGTGGGGACCATGACCCAGAAATAGCGCGTACAATTAATAAAGCTGCAAATAACTAACTGAGCACTTAACTAACACGGCATGCATTTCTTCAACGGAATTAAACACGAAGATGAAGGAAACAGAGCACATTCCCAGATTCGAACAGAATGTAAAAGTTTGGTCGTCGGAAACTTACGATAAACCGGAAATAATTCAGATCTACATATACTAGACGAAGCGAAATGAAAACACGAAGACTAGGCATCAAAATAAACCAACTCTGCTCAGATCTCACGTCGAACGCTTAATCCACTCCGGATCCAAGCAATCTGAAACCATCCATAACTCGATTCGTCTCCATAACTTCTGATTTAACAGATCTACTCCGATCAACACCGAATTTAAACGTTTCCACAATCAAGCTACAAACCAAATTCAAACCTCCGATTCATTCACCAACAAACTCCGATCACTCTGATCCAGCCATTACTCTGCACAGATTCAGTAAACAATTGCGAAACGCATCCAAAACAAGTAAGCTAGCTCAAACTCCATAAAATTACAACGGCAAAAACAGAAATCAACATTATCGACATAACAGAAAATTAAACTTGCATAAAACACGGGAATAGTCGATAAAACAGAGTGCCGAGCTTCGAGCAGCGAAGCTCGGTGAAATCCACAAAATACGAGCAAAATAAACGGAAACTTGTTTCTTCGCCCTCAACAGGACGGTGTTACACCACAGCTTGAAAATACGAGAAAGTAGAAAGTGAACCCAAGTGCGAAACCCCCTGAATTTCCCTCGAAGAACCCAAGTGTATAGAAAAGTGAACTAGCTGCAGACTGTTAGTGAGGTCTCCAACCGAGAAGATCCCTACAGAATGCATGCATCCTTCCTTTTATAGACACGGACATAATCTTCTAGAACCTTCATAGAAATCTCCATTCTACCCTTCAGTTCTGAGATTTACTCCGTCTTGCAATTTCTTTCACAATGTTCACTTATTCGCCAGTTTCCTCGGGCGTGTGATTGCCTCCTTCTTTTCCTGGACCTGGCGAATTTCTTCTATACACCTGGCTTAAGACATGTGTTAGACCCAGCAAATTCACGAATTTATCCCCTAGACCTATGCATGAAATTAGCCTTATCAAACTGCTCACACTTAAAACCATGTTTGTCCTCAAGCATGAAAGACAAGAAAATGAATAAGGCAAATTTCAACGCACGGTCCCCAAGAACGACTCTACAAACAAGACACTAACACAAAAACAGACTCCTAGACCTAGATAACTACAGACTCATAAAAGAAAACATCACACAAAGAGAAAAACAAAACACAACAGATAAGCATGCACTAGTTTCAACTTTTTGGCGACTGTCCCCACAAGCTCAAGTTCTCTCCGATCGTTTACAGTCTTCAAATCCTCCCCCTTCCTTCTGCTACCTAAACGGTTCGTCAGTTTGTCAAGATAGCCTATTGATTTCCCAGCGGTTAGGTTCGCTCGATCACTCATGTCTCACTAGGGATGTTAGGATCGAAACATTCCAAAGTTAAAGTTACACCACTGATGCGTCGGGTTATGAGAGTTTCTCCTTTCTATCGTCTCCCATTTTTT
Organism: Salvia splendens; assembly: GCF_004379255.2. NCBI lineage: Eukaryota > Viridiplantae > Streptophyta > Magnoliopsida > Lamiales > Lamiaceae > Salvia > Salvia splendens. The sequence goes on along the minus strand of NC_056050.1, from coordinate 11,448,180 downwards.
TCCTTTTTTCCTGTGTCAGGTAACTATTACTTCCTGCCCTTAGGTAATTAATCTTCTTTTCCCCCTTTTTATTCTTTCTCTTTTTCTATTTTCCTCCTGGACTTCGTCCAGCTTATACCTCCGAATTGTTATTTTATTTCTCCCCTGGACTTCGTCCAGCTTATACCTCCGAATTGTTATTTTATTTCTCCCCTGGACTTCGTCCAGCTTATACCTCCTATTTCTGGACTTCGTCCAGCTTATACCTCCAGTTCTGGACTTTGTCCAGCTTATTCCTCCATAACCCATTTTTCCTCTTTTATACTCTACTCCCTAAGCATCAAGTGGCAACCCAATTTTTACATGCTAGCTCAAAGTGTTTAGGCTTATAACTCGCTCTTATAGTAGGGCTGCACAGCTAGGTTATCTAAGGCATTTTCTATCGTCCTTACTTCATTCGGACCGCTTTAGCGGGGCTTGGCCAGTGCTAGGTCCGTCCCTGATGCTCACTTTATGTATGTCTATCAAGTTAGATACATAGTGTTGTACGTATTTCTACTTTGAGAAAAAGGGCGCCGGGTCAAGTGAGTGATCTTGAAAAACTCTAATTCCAGTGTTTAGCATCATAAAAATTCTTGGATTTGGAATTGAATTGCGATTCAAAATTATTCAATTCTACAAATTGAATTTCATATAATAAAAATAGTGGAATTCCAAATATTTATGAAATTACACACACTGCACACATTCATACACATTGACACATATTCACACACATTGACACACACACATATATTCACACACGTTACACACATGCACTCTCATACACATATAGCATATACTGTGTGTATTGTGAGTGGGGTAGTGTGTGAATATAGTGAGTTATGTATGTGTGCGTAGTGTGTTTTAAGTGAGTGTGTGTACAATGTGAGTATTTAATGATTGTGCAACACATGTAGTGTGTGTTCACAAATTTTTAAATTCAATTAATATCAAATATATCAATTATGTGTATCAAGCGAAGTTTATAAAAAAAGTTAAATAGTATTACTCCATTACTTTCGTTCGAGCTCCGCCACTGGAGGTATACTCTCATTCAAGCTCCACCACTAGTTTTATGTTGCTAATTGTGAATTTTAGCAAAGTGGCTAACCCCTGGCTAATTACAAAGGAAACTGAGTGGGAGTTTGTTATGTGTTTTCATTTGTTGTGAAAATGCGATGCTAGGTCGAGACACCAAGTCCTATGAATCCACTAGATCACTTGGTCTGGAACTCAATGTAACAAGGAATACTCTGTCGTTGTATACACAAACTCTCCTTCAAAGATCCCTCAACCCGAATACTATGGATTAGTATAGAGAAGCAGGGGTCGATCCCACGAAGATGGAAACGTAAGAAAGCATTTAGAGACTCTTGACAAAGGCGGTTGCTGCCACGCAAACAGGGTTGAGGTATAACTACTACTAGACCTAGGCAGGAAATGTAAACGCTAGACCTAGAGAACTGTAAATATGCTGAGATCAAACATCATCGAGACTTTGGTATATTAAACTCACTTCCTAGACCGTGTAAACGACTATCTAATTTAGCTAGACAGAAATCAACTAACAGTGGGGACCATGACCCAGAAATAGCGCGTACAATTAATAAAGCTGCAAATAACTAACTGAGCACTTAACTAACACGGCATGCATTTCTTCAACGGAATTAAACACGAAGATGAAGGAAACAGAGCACATTCCCAGATTCGAACAGAATGTAAAAGTTTGGTCGTCGGAAACTTACGATAAACCGGAAATAATTCAGATCTACATATACTAGACGAAGCGAAATGAAAACACGAAGACTAGGCATCAAAATAAACCAACTCTGCTCAGATCTCACGTCGAACGCTTAATCCACTCCGGATCCAAGCAATCTGAAACCATCCATAACTCGATTCTTCTCCATAACTTCTGATTTAACAGATCTACTCCGATCAACACCGAATTTAAACGTTTCCACAATCAAGCTACAAACCAAATTCAAACCTCCGATTCATTCACCAACAAACTCCGATCACTCTGATCCAGCCATTACTCTACACAGATTCAGTAAACAATTGCGAAACGCATCCAAAACAAGTAAGCTAGCTCAAACTCCATAAAATTACAACGGCAAAAACAGAAATCAACATTATCGACATAACAGAAAATTAAACTTGCATAAAACACGGGAATAGTCGATAAAACAGAGTGCCGAGCTTCGAGCAGCGAAGCTCGGTGAAATCCACAAAATACGAGCAAAATAAACGGAAACTTGTTTCTTCGCCCTCAACAGGACGGTGTTACACCACAGCTTGAAAATACGAGAAAGTAGAAAGTGAACCCAAGTGCGAAACCCCCTGAATTTCCCTCGAAGAACCCAAGTGTATAGAAAAGTGAACTAGCTGCAGACTGTTAGTGAGGTCTCCAACCGAGAAGATCCCTACAGAATGCATGCATCCTTCCTTTTATAGACACGGACATAATCTTCTAGAACCTTCATAGAAATCTCCATTCTACCCTTCAGTTCTGAGATTTACTCCGTCTTGCAATTTCTTTCACAATGTTCACTTATTCGCCAGTTTCCTCGGGCGTGTGATTGCCTCCTTCTTTTCCTGGACCTGGCGAATTTCTTCTATACACCTGGCTTAAGACATGTGTTAGACCCAGCAAATTCACGAATTTATCCCCTAGACCTATGCATGAAATTAGCCTTATCAAACTGCTCACACTTAAAACCATGTTTGTCCTCAAGCATGAAAGACAAGAAAAATGAATAAGGCAAATTTCAACGCACGGTCCCCAAGAACGACTCTACAAACAAGACACTAACACAAAAACAGACTCCTAGACCTAGATAACTACAGACTCATAAAAGAAAACATCACACAAAGAGAAAAACAAAACACAACAGATAAGCATGCACTAGTTTCAACTTTTTGGCGACTGTCCCCACAAGCTCAAGTTCTCTCCGATCGTTTACAGTCTTCAAATCCTCCCCCTTCCTTCTGCTACCTAAACGGTTCGTCAGTTTGTCAAGATAGCCTATTGATTTCCCAGCGGTTAGGTTCGCTCGATCACTCATGTCTCACTAGGGATGTTAGGATCGAAACATTCCAAAGTTAAAGTTACACCACTGATGCGTCGGGTTATGAGAGTTTCTCCTTTCTATCGTCTCCCATTTTTTTCCTTTTTTCCTGTGTCAGGTAACTATTACTTCCTGCCCTTAGGTAATTAATCTTCTTTTCCCCCTTTTTATTCTTTCTCTTTTTCTATTTTCCTCCTGGACTTCGTCCAGCTTATACCTCCGAATTGTTATTTTATTTCTCCCCTGGACTTCGTCCAGCTTATACCTCCGAATTGTTATTTTATTTCTCCCCTGGACTTCGTCCAGCTTATACCTCCTATTTCTGGACTTCGTCCAGCTTATACCTCCAGTTCTGGACTTTGTCCAGCTTATTCCTCCATAACCCATTTTTCCTCTTTTATACTCTACTCCCTAAGCATCAAGTGGCAACCCAATTTTTACATGCTAGCTCAAAGTGTTTAGGCTTATAACTCGCTCTTATAGTAGGGCTGCACAGCTAGGTTATCTAAGGCATTTTCTATCGTCCTTACTTCATTCGGACTGATTCCCACCAAGTCAGAGAGTGTCCACCCAATAGCCTTCTTGTTCCTCATAATTACCTTCAACAATTCATCTTCTTGTCCCTTGGTCAAGCTGCTGTTAATAATCACTGGGAAATTGTCATTCTCCTCTAGATATGCATACTTGAGCCCAGGTGGAAGTGTTTTCAACTCTTTCTTGGGGACATCTTTTTCCTGGGGTAAGGGATTTTTCTCTGTCGACTCAGTTGTTATTCCCTTCATAGACTCAGTAGATCTTTCCATGCTCGCCACATAAGGTGTCCTCCTTGATCTAGCTAGCTCCGGGTTAGTGCAGAATTCCAGAATCGCTTCAGCTAGTTCTTCATCTGATAACTCACTCGTCTTCATGGCTTCACACCAACTGGCTACTTCTCTATCAATGGCCTGACTCATCTCAGAATTCGCAATCTGCTCCTGCATCAATTCAGTCTCAAGATATTCCTGGACCAAAGGGTTAATAACATCTATAGCATGCAAATTTTCAACGTCAAGAGGTTTCTTCATTGCCTCATCGATGCTGAATGTATATTTCTCCCCATTGTAATCAAGGCAGATGGTGCCGTCAAAAACATCAATGATAGTCTTAGCGGTACGTAGGAAAGGTCTCCCTAAAAGTACTCCGCCAGACTCTGCAGACTCACTATCACTCATTTTAATCACATGAAAATCAGCTGGGTACAAGAAGTCATGTACCTTTACTATCACGTTCTCAAGCACTCCCTCAGGACAAATGCATGACCTGTCTGCCAATTGGATCACAACTTTCGTGTCCACCATGCCTACCCCTACCAACTTCTTGTATATAGACAGTGGTAACACATTTATGGATGTACCCAAGTCACACATAGCATGCTCGATTTTTACATCACCAATAGAGATGGGAAAGTAAACATACCTGGATCATTGCACTTCGAAGGCATCATCCGCTTTTGAATCACTGCGGAGACGTTCTCGCCTATCAAAATTTTTCCACTGGGTCTAGCCTTCCCAGCTATAAATTCCTTGATGAACTTTCTAAACACCGACAATTTCAAAGCCTGTAAGAATGGTAGATTAATCTCCAGCTTCCCAAAAATATCCATGAAATCTACCGGCTCTTCCTTCTTCTTCTTGGCTTCCCCCCGGCTTGGGAAAGGCTTCAGTCGCTTCCCTGCTCCTGTAGAACTTTCAGCCGAGAACTCTCCAGTTTCCTCCCCTACTGCCTCGTTCTCCAACTCCGGCTCTGGATCAAGGAAGAATGGTTCAGTTGACCTAGGCAAGGATCTCTCCAAGTCTCGTGCCTTAAGGTTATCCTTGAGATCTGTCGCTTCCTTCGTTCTTACCACTGGCCCCTCATATCCTTTTCCGGATCTCAAGGTAATCTGACTTATATTTGCTCTATCAGGTGGCCTTACTGAGGCGGGAATCTTTCCTTCATTTCCCCTCATATCACTCAAAGAGGTGGCTATCTGGGATAATTGCTTTGCCAGCATATCCATTGCTGGCTTTTGCTCCTGCTGAGCGTCTTGAAGCTTGTGCACTACGTCATTCTTCAATTGCAGGTTGTTTTGCATATGTTGCTGAGAACTGACGAGGTCGTGCACCATATCATCGATACTCTTTGGTGGCTGACTGGGCCCTGGCCCTATACTCAGAGTCGGTCCACTCACTTGATTCTGACGAGCGTTTCCTTGACCTCCTGAGGAGTTGTTATACTGATTTCCTGGACCATGGTAATTGTTTTGAAAATTCCTTTGGTGCGGTGGTACATAAGAGTTCCCTTGATTGTTCTGATTTCTGTTTCCCTAGCTCGAGTGGTCTCCTTAGTTCCGATTGATCCAGTTGCCCTGCCCCTCTTGGTTCCTTCCTGACCAGTTACCTTGTCTCTCGGGCTGAGGTGCAAACTGCTGATTTTGTTGTGGTGCTGGCTGATTCTGTTCGTTCTCAGTCCACCTGAAATTTGGATGGTTCCTCCAGGGTGCTGGCTGATTCTGTTCGTTCTCAGTCCACCTGAGGTGCTGGCTGATTTTGTTCGTTCTCATTTCCGAATCGAACGGAAATGGATCTCCTGTAGACAACCCTGATCTGGTGGTGACCGTGGATGCTATATCTTTGATCTGCCAAATAAATTTATCGTCCCTCCACCTAGATGAGTTACTCCAGAATCCAGTCCGCGAGCCTCTGCTCATAAACCGAATAAATGGAACACTCAAATTGAGAAGGGGTTGTTGTGTATAAAAGTAAATTGGGGCTGCATTGTAGGGGAAGAATAAAAGGAATTGAGAAGAGAGATGGGAGATAGAGACGTTGCTGTACAAATTGTTTGTAGAAGAAGAAGAATGATGTTAGGAGTGGAATTGGAGTTCACTGTGGGGAACACACATTTTTTTTGGGTTAGTAAATCTAATGGGAAATTGCTGATCTTGGCAGAGGGTTTTGATAAAGGATTTGGAATGGAGTAGTTAATGTTTGGGCTTTTGATAATAAAAAAGGAGAAAATAGTTTTGGGAGTGTTGGGTCGATGGAGTTGGGAAGGCGATGGTCGGCCTCAAAAATAAATGAAAGAGAAGAGAAGCATGGACTCGAGGAGGGATTTCTCTGCGGACAAAATCCAAGTCGAAGTCAGGAATTCAAATTCATAAAATTACACGAACGAGGTGGGCTTTCTAACTAAGTATTTTGTGGGCTTTCGAACTAAAGTATTTTCAAGAGCTTTCGATTTAATATATTGGTTTAAGCATCATTTTATGTGACGAAATGCCTGCGATTGCGATTATTACATGATTATGTGATTTACGTGCTTAAAGTGAAAGTGATTGTCATGTGTTGCGCTGTATAGTTTTTTTGAGTGGTTGTGAATTGTTCGACTTGTTGATGTGATGTGAGATGATGCTCGGCCTATGCAGAAAAATGATTTATGTTTCAAATACGTTTTTGAGGAAAATAAAGTTTGCAAAGGGAATATCATGCCATGTTTTTGTTTTGAAAAATGCCTATCTGTTTGTTTAGCAAGGGAGTTGTCCCTACTAGACCTATTGAAATCGAATTCGGGTCTGACTAGGGAGTGAGTCCCTACTCAGGCTAGTGTACACCAATGGGGATCGTGAGCCGTCTTTTGGGTCGGCCGGTCTAGTGATCGAGTTTGCGGCCACATTCTCGTTCACAGGATGTTGATGTTGATGTTGATGAGATTGATGTTGATGTTGATGTTGATGATTGCTTAGTGGGAGTGAGTCCCTACTATGAGTTTAATCGAATTTGGGTCCTAGCAAGGGTGCGTCCCTACTCGGACTAGTGTACACGATGAGGACCGTGAGTCATCGAACGGGTTGGCCGGTTTTCGTGCTCGTGGGAAGTGGCCCCCTTACACGACACTCTAAAGAACAGATATGGCAGTTTCTTAAATAAATCAAGGAGAAATGGTTGTGTTTTGAAATGATGAGGAAAAAAGATTTGAGGATGAGTTGAAAGTTTGTGTTAGTGATATTTTAGTGTCTCGGGCCTTTTCAAGTTAAAACCCCGAGGTCACTCAATGGTGTCATGATATAACTGTTTTTATAAAATTGTTTTGGCGTTTGTCCACTGAGTGCATCAAGTACTCAGCCCTGCATTTCTTTTTAAAAAATGTGCAGGATGAGCGTGACGGGTGCGGTGGGTGTTGAGCAAGACCGTTGAAGAAATTTAAGTGTGTAGAATGTGTCATGTCTTCATACGTGGCATATTCCTTCTCTTAAATGCTTCCGCTAAGTAGTTGTTCTTCTTTTGAGTTCGTGTATCACTAAGATATTTTCATTTGAAGTTATTGATTGTTGAATTGATACTCTGATTTTATTCAAGCTATTCCCGTTTGTTTCGAGCTATGGTCGAGTTGTGTTGTTTTCCCCCTTTCTTCTCCGCTTCTTTAACCCTCCCCTAGTCGCGATGAACCGTGTTTTCTATCCTTAGAAAATGCGGGCGTGACATGGGCTATCGTCTACAAGAAACAAGAGGAAAGCATTCCAAGGTCATTGTTATGGAAGTTTATCTCATCTTACAGATGAAATAATATATAGTAACAATGACATCCAACCGACATATAAACATGGTTTAAAAAATGAGAATTACAAGCTCTAAACATTGTTTCATTAAAATAGTGGTAATCTAAACATCCTTTCAGTGCTTTTGGGATCGGCGATATCTTCTTCTTCACAGTCGTTCTCTGATACACTACGTGACATCCAACCAATTGAAGTGAAAATTTTGCCAGATTTTGTCAATTTTAAGTCAATCGTTGTACGAAATCTTACTAACCTTTCCCGTCATACCTCGCCGATCCAGAAGCTCGAGTGTCGACCATTGTTGAAGTAGGCTTTTGGTTCACCCTCCTCGTCGATTTCAGAATCGTAAATTAGGATGAGGGTTTTTAAGGAGTATCCGATTTTGTGGAGTAGCCGTTTTGTGTGGAGGTAGGCTTTTTCTTGATTTTGTGGAAGAAGAAGAGGATTTGAGGGAAAGTGGAAGAGTTTAGCGTGTGGAGGAATGACTCCCAATTAATTCGCACTTAAAAAATGGAACGACGGTTCCTAATTTTTTTTATTCCTAATTTACCCCTCACATGACACAAATCCGTCTTATTATGACCCAACAAAAACGAGGAGGCATTCCAGATCGTGGCCATTAATCTCCAAATCTAACGGTCCATATATGGTCTTTATTTCTATAGTTAGGGACTTCTTTTGGTAGATGAAAACCCTATATATATATATATATATATATATATATATATAGTCCCATTATCCCCAAATCCACTCTTAAAGACCGAACTAGAGACCAAATTAGGGTCATCCATTTTCTTAATCTCGTGGTTAGGATTAATTTATAATTAATTTAATATTTTATTCAATAAAAACTTTTTTATTTTAATTTTTAAATTTATTTTTATTATTTTTTATTTTTTTAATTCAATAAAAACTTGCCGAGTAAATAATGAACTATATTAAGTAAATAATGAACTAAATGAAGTATGTTTATGAAGTAATTTTGACATGTTATTGAAATACAATAATGATACAATAAATTTTAGTGTTAAACGTAAGCGGTAGTAATGAACTATATTCAATAAATAATGACATTTTATTGAAATACAATGTTAACTGTGTTAAACATCAAGTAAAAGTAATGGACTTATTACTTCATTCAGTCATGCTATTACTTCATTCCATTAGTTTATTACTTCATTTCATTAGTTTATTACTTCATAATGTGTTATGACATAATTATCTTTCAGTTGAAGTAAATTCGATATGTAATGAATACGAAAAATTACTTCATAACATACGGTCATTTAGTTCATTATGTAGTGAATATAGTTCATTATTTACTCCAACAAGTTTTTATTAAATAATAAAAAATTTTAAAAGATTTTAAAAAAATTTTTAAAAAAAAAGTATTTATTGAATTAAATATTAAATTAATTGTAAATTAATCCTGACCACAAGAGTAAGAAAATGGATGACCCAAATTTGGTCTCTAGTTCGGTGTTTAAGAAGGGTTCGAACATTGATCACAACTCTCTCTCTCTCTCTCTATATATATATATATATATGGTTGTGATTAATTGAGATTTTTTAGCCTAATTGAGAATGGAGATGCATTATCAGCCCTTCATTTTTATTAAATGAGTGGTCCATAATTTGCAACATGGAAAATATTTTTAGATTAATTAATTATGAAAGGGCAGAATGGTAATTTCATGGTACATTTTATTTAATAAATACCACCTTTGTCCCTGAAAGTTTTTCCCATTTTTCCATTTCCGTCCGTCCCACAAAATTTGTTCCATTTCACTTTTTACCATTTTTGGTAGTGGACCTCATATTCCACTAACTCATTCATACTCACATTTTATTATAAAACTAATATATAAAAGTAGGACTCACATTCCACTAACTTTTTCAACTCACTTTTCATTATATTTCTTAAAACCCGTGCCGGGTTAAAGTGGGACAATATTTGGAGACGGAGGTAGTACTTTTTTTTAATTTTTAAATTTTTTAAATTTTTTTATAAATTTCTTTTAAATTTTTTGTCAACTACATATGCAATTCATGTCAATCAACTACATATACAATTCATGTCAACCACACACATATAATGTCAACTATGTGTACAATCCATGTCAACTACATATACAATTCATGTCAACTACACACATATAATGTCAACTACATATACAATTCATGCCAATTATACACATATAATGTCAACTATAAGTTGTTGACATTTGATGTGCAGGCTATTGGCATTTGATGTGCAGACTATTGACATTTGATGTGCAAGCTATTGACGATAATACCCTCGAGTTGACATAATCTACTTATAGTTGACATTTCGAAAATGTTGTGGATGGGTGGCTGAAAATGCATCTCAATTCTCAATTAAGCTAAAAAATCTCAACCTAACAGGACCCCACATATATATATATATATATTAGATTTTTATTAATAATAATGGATAAATAAATTAAAAAATTAAATTTACCATTAAGAATATTTTAAATTTATAAATATCTTAAAAAAATTTCAAAATATATTCATATTTAATTTTATTATACAAAGTATTTAATCATGTGTAAGTTGAATCATATATAGCTCAATATTATCATAATTAAACGTTGCATCATGTATTGAACTGATCACATGTTAATGTTATCAATAGTGTTTTGATTAGCCCGCAGGGTGACTCGAATGAGTGCTTAGAATTTTTTATTCCATCCCACAAGAATATGTACTTTCCAATTTTGGAAACTCTTTTCTCTTTATGAGGTGAGACTCATTCTCCACTAATAATACTTTAATTACTTTTTCTCTCTACATCTCTTACTTTACCAATTTTACATTAAAATTCATGTCGAACTCAATGTGCATAATCTTTGGGTACGGATGGAGTAATAAATATGTAAAAAACTGTAGAAAAGGCCATATGCATGATGACACAAGTTTTGTCTAAATTAATACTAGTAATATTTTGATGATTCGTTTTAATAAAATTGATACAAATTTTGTGTAAACTAATAGTAGTACTAATAAAATTGATACGTAGTCATACTTATACAAACTTAATTTATAAAAAAAATATATAGTTCTTTAAACCTTATATACTAGGCACATCTTATCTTATACGGCTTGACGATAAAAAAAACTTATTAGTAATTTATTTTATTTCTATTATATTTTAATTTAAAAGTTAACGAAATTAGGATAGTTAAACTTTATTATTTTATATTAGTGTAGTAGAAGATATATTACAAAAGTTGGAATTGAAGTCCTTATTTTATTATTATAAAGAATTTCCACATGGAATGCAATATCTTCTATTTTCATAAAATGAGATCTATTTGTCAACTTGTTAACTTGTTAATAGCGTATTAGGAAATTTAGTAGTATACTACAACGTAAGAGGTGATCTCTTCCGCATTGTATTGGACTAATCGAAACTAAAATTTGAATGATTACACAAGATTTGACACACACAAATGCCAAGCTGCATAGACACAAATACAACACAATAATCATCCAAAAGAGATAAAATACAAATCTTGTGGTGTGATTGGTGTCCTAGAGACATAGCTAAGACTCCAAGTAATGTCTTTCGTTACAAGCCAAATGCTAGATCTAGAGGCTAGATCAAGAAATCGCACTCGAACCTCACCAATTCTTGCAGCATTCTACTTTGTCTGGTTCATGAAAATGTATAGTGCAAAAACGAAAATTATAACCAGCCGTACCTCCGAGTCGCAAGCTACCAGTAGGATTGGTATTACTGTTTTCATGTCCTATTTGCTGCCTTTAAATGCTGAAAGAGAGAAGAAAGACCTTGTTGCTGAAAGAAAATATATATAAAAAAATTAGTACACAATATTAAGCATATGGAAGCAGAATGCAAAAGGCAAAACCTTTCGTTGTAGTCAAAGAAGCAGGAACATTTCCCTCCTGAAACTGCTGTGATAAACTCTGAGCATCAAGCTTCCTAATACTTGCTTGAGCTGAAACACAAAATGTTCCAAATTATAGGATAAACAACTTCAGCATAAAAGAATGAATTAGATTTATACTTTAAATTGTGATTGGAAGTCTTAGTTATATCTATTGCTTTAAATTGTGATTGAATATCTTAGTTATATCAGTCTTACATTCTACAACTCCAGATTATGCTATACCATGGTTGTCATAGTCAGAGAAGTTCTTCTGGTGCCCGTTGTTCTTTGAGTGATGGGTTGCTATCCTCAACAAATTTTCAGCACTTCTCTTTCTTGTGAATCTGGAATCCTCAGAATCGTCCTCTCCTTCAGAAAAGACAGATGGGCTTGACCAACCTGTTGAGTTTGCATCAGTCTTACTCTTACGAGCAAATTTTAACAGCCTCTTTAATCCTTTTGGTGCATCTTTGTGGTAGACCATTGCTGGAGGATTTTCAGCAATCCCCCAGTCAACAGAATCAGGTTCACTGCTCTCCTCAAGAAGCATCTGTGAAAGAGAATGACGGACTCGAGGACTTGAAGCTCCAATTGGCGCTTTATAAGCCGGTGAACCCACGATTTGGTTACCGTGTTCAACAGATTTTATGGAGTGATCTTGATCTTCTATTTCCACCCAAGCTGTTGGTGAAATGGTTGATTCTTCTTCAGCCTCAACGTCAGCATCAGGTTTAAATTCAGGCTCTTCCACCCTGGTGGTGCTTCAGCAGTGGTGGGGTTAACCTCACTTACGTCTTCCTTGTTGTTACATTGTGGAGGACTCTCTTCATGTTGAACAACTAGATCAGAGGACTTAGAAACTGGTGTTTTGTCATCGTACATCATCAGATCCTCAGCCTTCCTTACTGGTTCCTGAGGATATGCTTTTTTCTTCACAGTTGGATTAACACTGGAGGTAGTATTTCCAGAGCCTTTACGAAGAAAAGGCTTTGATTCCAGCGGAGCTACGCTGCTCTTCTTTGTCACCTTGTGGTATAAGTTAGGCTCTGCTGAGGAAACAAGATTCTCTTCTGTAGCAGTCTGGACATTGCTTTTGACAGTTTTCTTAGACTTTGTTTCAATGACAGGTTTCAGGCTCCTCTTGCTTTCATTTTGATTCAGCTTTACAGACTTTACTCGTATTTGAGATGTCTCTACATTTGAGCTAACCTGAGAAGCTGGTGGTGTTTGCCATGACCTTCTACGAGTTGGCACTGTGCCAGAAGCTGATAGAGCATTGGGGGTTGTAGCAGCTGATGGTCCTCTAGCTCCAGGGGATGGCCCTCTAGCTGCGGGTGATGGAATTGATGGCCATGATTTATGAGTGGCAGGCAGCAAAGATGCTTTTGTAGATGCCTTCTTAACAGCCCCATTTGCTTGAGATGGACTAATTTGTGGTTTCTTGAGCTGCTTCGCATTATTTTTTCTACCAGCATTACCATTTGCTGGGCTCAGTTGTGATTTTTTGTTATCAATGTTTTGTTGCATCCCTCTTAGCTGCCTGTCTTTCCCTTCTCTTTTGTCAGAAACTTCTCCCTGAAGTTTCTCATCCCTCTTCTCCTTGTAGTGGTCATAAAATCCACCTCTCTTCTCAGACGGCAAGCTTTGTCTTTTGCTACCAGCAGCCACAGCTATACGGCTTGTCACAGGTTTGGTTTCAGTGGCGGATCCAGGTGGGGGCAGGTGGGGGCGGTCGCCCCTACCCGACCGTCCGGAGAGCCTAAATTTTTCATTGAATCAAGCCAAAAATAGCATATCCGCCCCCTCCGTAGAATGTAGAAATATTTTTATTTTCAATAAATGTCATATAAAATGTAGTAGTTCAATGGTTTGTTTGTTGGCTTTTTAACTAAGATGTCTAGGGTTCAATCCTCAACAAACACATATTTTTTTTCATTTTTTATTTTATCCATTCATATTTCTTTTATTATCAAAATAATACCTTTAAATACTTTATGTAATCTAAACTTTTACTAAGTTGCATATATTATGTTGTTATATTTATTATTTAGTTAAAATCATTTTTAATCTTGTTTTAAAGTCTTTTTTATCCTATAGTACTTATAATTTGATCCATGCATCTTAATTATTCTCTATGTAACAAAATAAACATTTTAAATATTTTTGAAATATAAATATTTAGTTCTCTACTTATATCACTTTTGTATATAATATTTACAGTGATTTAAAATGTACATATATTTACAATAAATTTATATTTTAAAATGAATAATACATATTTGCAAGCTAAAGCATGTTTATATTTATATATTTTTTTATTTTAAAATGAATAATACATATTTGCAAGCTGAAGCATGTTTATATTTTATTAATGAAGCTAGTGCAACTTAAATATTAATATAATATTTATTTATTTTATTATTAAAAATAATATTAAATTAAATATTTAATATTTAAATATAAGTTCCGCCCCCGCCATTTTCGGGTCCTGGATCCGCCACTGTTTGGTTTCCATCATCTTCATCAGCAGCTCATTTAGTTCTGTTTCTTTTTGACGGCTCCACTCTGCTGAGGTGACTATTTTATCATTAACATCAGTTGATTCTGTCGGACAAGTGTCTTCTTGCATAACTACAGGAGTGCATGCTTCTTTTACATGTGAGTCCAACTTCGCATCTGAATCACAATGCTCGAAAGGAAAGTGTTCTGAAGCAACAACCTGCACTGCTTCAGACTTCTGCGAACTATATATAACTTCCTTACTTTCTACTAGGGATGTCAATCGTTATCGGGCCAACCCGTTCTGGTTCGGGCCAACCCGTTCGGGTTGTCGGGCCATTCGGGTACGGGCTATTCGGGTTATGATTTTTTCGGGTTATAAAAGTTCGACCCTAACCCTAACCCTTCGGGTTTCGGGCTAACCCACCGGGTTATTCGGGCCAATGCGTATTTTTAATTCTTTTAATATTTTCAAAAAATAATACGTATTTTAAATTTTCTTTAATTATATACATATTTTTAATTAGTCATTCAACAATGAAATACATATTTTTAATTTTCTTTAATATTTTTAAAAAAGATTAAGTTATTTAAATTTAAATAACTTATTCATTACATAATTATTTACAAAATATCTATAAATAGTATGTTTATGTTTATGTATTTAAAACATAAATCAACACTTTGTTTCAAAATTCAAACATAAATCAATTCGTAGAAAATTAAATAAATTTTTCATAACGTGAGAGGTGCATCGTAGATGTAACAAAAATATTTTGAATTGTTAAAGAGTGAATTATCAAGATGTTAGCTAATTAGAGTAACTCTAAGTTTTCTTGAATTATGATTGGTCAAATTTAATTTATTCTAGCTGTAAATAAGTCAAATAATAATTTATCTTTGTTTTAAGAATTATGATTTTTTTGAAGTCTGATAAACCTCTAATACATATCATTCTCTTCGTCTTCGAAAGAGCTTCGCGTGGATATATTGCACGCCTCAATCGGAGCTTTGTAGAGAAAGTTATGACCGTTACAAAAACTGCTCGCTGTGCAGAAGCCTTCAACCCGACGGGCCAACCCGTAACCCGAACGGGTCAGCCCGCCTAACCCGACAACCCGAATGGGTCAGCCCGAATGGCCCGATTTTAAATTCGGGCTGCGAAATTACAACCCTAACCCTGTATTTTTATCGGGTTATTCGGGCCGGCCCGCGGGTTCGGGTTACATTGACATCCCTACTTTCTACGTTATTTTGAATCTCAGAAGCAGAATCCTCAGTAACATCATCTTGAGGACATTGTGAAGAATCTTTGCCCATCCCACTTCTCCATCTTCTCAATACAGACTTGTTTGATCCAGTCGTTGCACTCAACAAGGACCTAGCCTTTTGAATATCCACTGTTTGATCCATTTGTTTTCTTTCGAAAAGATTTATGGCATCTTGTACACTCATTCTCCTTGCATTATTTTCTGGTTTTTTCGGTGCTTGCTCCAAACTATCTTCATCGCTATCGTCTGCAGAGTCTTTATGTAACATTCTATCCCGAGAAGGAAAATAGTTCAGACTTTTAATAGTAATTGCAGTTGACCTTCGAGACCCAGATCGTCCAATTTGTACTCTCCGCATTGGAGACGCTGACCTCCTAGGTGAAGCAGATCTTATAAGAGTCCGACTTCTTTCCACAGATAGTTGCTCTTCCTCACTTGAGAAAGAAGACTCATCGGTTCCTGTAGAGCTTTGCCTCTCTACCTGTGCTGCTTTGGCGGGCGAGACGCTATACATTACTGGCATCTCATTTCTCCTGTCTTTTGGTTTTAAATCGTCATTCTTTGAGAAATGTGTAGTGCTCGAAATTTGGGTAGCTTTAGCTCCATGTCTCAGTTCTATATGTTTGCTTAAGGAATCACTGCAATGATAGGCATTAAGAATTAGATCAACAGCTTATCCAATGAATATAATTTAATACTTTGAAGAGGCTAACAGCTAAGGGTACCTCAAATCTGTTGATCCAAGATGTCGAGAAAACTTCTCTATATCAGTCATCTCCTCCACAGAGCATCGAGAATCAGCAGCTTGGTCAAAAGCAGTTGCCAACTCTTCTCGCAGTGCATTGAGCCTCATGTCCATGGCCCACAACAATCCATTCCTGCAGGAAATGGTCAGAGTATAGGTCTGCTATTTGGAATTTTAGGTAGCAGCAGGCAAGTAACAGACATACTTGGAAGCATTTGAGTCTTCAGCCTGCACAACCATAATAGGCAGTTAACAACACAGACAAGCATCTTCAATCCAGATTGAACAAAGCAATAAACTTCAAAAGGCAAAAAATCAACTCACTTCTGCTGTAGGTCCCACATCATCCGTGAAGCTGTTATCTGACAGAGGAAATTAAGGGAAAGCTTAACGTGATATCTGTACACAAATGATGGCAAACTTCTATTTTTCCTAATGGTCTTGGTTTTCTTTTTGTTAGGCAAGAGGTCGTGGCTAGATTATTTATGCTTACGAGTACGACCTGTGTTGAGTTTGTTGACATATTCAAATAAAGCCAGAAAAGTGTTGACAGTAGTGAATTACAAATCGACATACTTAAAGAAGATTGCCCTTAACAAGGACGCTTACCAGATAGCCCACTTTGGAACTGATTCTCTCTACCCTGAGGAAAGAATTTAAAAGATTAAATTCCCCATTGCAGAAGAGAGATCAACACCGGTGGAATTAATTGATTTTACCTTTGCATATATAGAAAGATGGAAAGTGCGAGCCTCCTCCAGCTGAGATATCTCATTTTTAAAGGAATTGGTGACTTCTAACATGTCTTCTGACCCAATTATATGAAGGTACCTATTTCATGAAAACAAAGTTTGCATGTAAAGGGGATACACTAGCTGTGGCATATGTAAGAAAATAGTGATAAGAAGAATATTTCCTAAACCTTATCAATGTGGATTTAGTAAACCATTCATTGTCATGCAAATTTTCTGGTGGGTAAAGTTTATACTTGTCATCAGATCCTTTTGAATGCAAAGCTTTGATGTCAACTGAATGCAGCAATAGATGCTCCAAAAGCCCAGATTTGACTTTCTCCTTCTTGTTAGCATAGCATGCACATGCCTCGTATCTTTTAGAATCACCAAACAACCAATGATCAAGATATACTGGCATTGGACTTCAACCATCGGTTTCCTATATAAAATATTACCAAGATATAATCTATGATTGAGTTGTAAAATTATTTTAGTTGGAGGGGGTTAGCTATGACTAATTATCCCATGATTATCCATCTAGCATTGAATCTCATGAACAAACAAACTACAAATATTTAATCCCGAGATACAATCTTGCAAATCGAACACCTCCTAAGAGTGCTAATTCCATCACCTACTTTGACTCAACTCAAGTATTCGTAACTATTTAAAACACAACATTTTCCAAACTAAATAAAGTATTACAACAATCTTTTTTTAGTTATTTGGAAGAAGCAAACTCTATGGTAACAAATGATTATGAGATATTAGAATCAACGTATCAGTCTACGAAAACATACAGATGATCAGAAGATACAATGCATCGCCCAACAAAGTAGCAGGTTTTGTATGAAGTATAACCTGTTTTGGCTCGGAAAAATATGAAACTCGATGTAATCCACTGGAGTGTTGGCATCTACCACTGCTTCCATCTTCACCTTACTCGGCTGAAGACACAATACATATAGGAGAAATCTACAAGTAGTGCATTTGCCACATTTTGCAGATATATAAACTTCAAACCCTTTACCCAATGAATCAAACACTAAAAATGGAACAAAAAAAGGAAAAGTTACCACAAAACTCATCTATTATAGCGCTACAATAACAAGGTCGGGAAGTGAGCGATTGTGATTGCGTATAATCAGAAGCTACACATCTGTAAAACACAAATTCAAAATAAGAATTGAATGGTTGGAAGGGCATACCACATTTTTAAGTTAAAAAATTAATGTTTATCCAATCTAAGTCAGGCTGAATTTAACAACAATCGAAGATCAGATCTAGCTTCCGCAAACAGCGCACAATGCTGAAAGCGCTAACAGAAATCAACAAAGACGAGAAATAAAGGAATATGTGTGAATAAAAGTGTAGAGCAGCAGCATCTAAAGCCAGCAAATAGCAATTGTGTATTAAATCCAGACATTACTCACAAAAGCAAGGAGACTCGCGCGCACATATGCAACTTATCTCTAAAATACTCTACAAAAATGCAAAGCAAGAGAGAGAGAATACTCAGTGGGAAGTGAAGCAAGAGAGTGTGATTTCTGTTTAAGTCCTTTCTCTTTTCTTATTTGGTTTAGAGAGAGAAAATAAATGGAGCCTTCCCATCACTGCTCGATGGGGCGGACCGTGTCCGTGATGATGGAGCGACACACCTGTGTCTGTCGCTGTGCTCGCGATGACGGTACGTCGCTGCCCATATATCGAGCACGTCCGTGCCGCTGAGCAGGACGACGTAGCAGCATTCTATTGGCCAACGGCAATGCCGTTGGCTTTTCTATTTTATTTTAAATTTGAATTTAATTTAAAAATCATTTTTAAATTAATAAAAAATCCTCACTTCCCAATAAATTATATCCGTTTTCTCACCACTTTTATTTTATTTTTCATTTTTTCCCTAAAATTCACCTTTCCATCTATAAATACCTCCATTTCCACACAAAAAATTTCACACCACACTGTACAATTCTCATCTAAATCTCTTATCTAAATTCTCTCATCAATTCTCAATCTTTCACTCTTGCAAAAAAAATGTCCGGCTTCGGCGATCACCCCTCCGACTCCCGCGGATGGAACCACGAATGGTTTAACGGCCCAACACCATTCCCTCATCCGGATACGGAATTCTCACCCCCTCCTTAAACCCAAGGTTCTCAAATTCCGGGTGGCTACCGGCCTTATCCGGTGGACGAGCAAGATGTCACCGATGGGCAATACGGGTGGGCACCCGAACAAGGATCGGGAGGGATCGGCGGCTCCCCAACTCTGGAGGACAACCCCAGCGCTCCTCCTCCTCCTCTTCCTCGTAGTGTTCCTACTCATAGTCGTGGTAGTGACCTTCACGTACGCACCGCGTAGACTCCGCCGGAGATGGAGAAGATGTTCAAAGCCTATTTGGAAATATCCGATGATCTGGAAACCGGCACGAACCAAACCGGGGAGAGGTTTTGGTGGCGCGTCTCTCGCCGCTACAATGCCAACCGACTAGAGGGAACCACCGAGCGAAACGAGAGGATGGTGCGCAATGCCATCTTCAGAGCCAACGAAGAAATCCAAAAGTTTCAGGGGTATTACCTGCTGGGGTTTAGAGCCCCATGCACAGCGGAAGTCATGCATTCACAAATAAATCATACATACAGATCTATTTGACCGATTATGGGATTAATTAACTACGTGTTAAACACAGAATTGCATCCAAGAACGCACATAATTCATGTAAAAAGAATTAAAACCTAAAACATGAATTCCTACGGTTTAGAATTACCGATCTGATTCTCCAAATAATCGTCGATTGCTTGCGCCTTCTCCACGTGATGTTCTTCGTACTCAACCACGAATCTTCTAATCTGTATCCCGAACTCAGAATCTAACCTTTGGGTGGGCAAAGCTTGTCAGAATCGAAAAGGGCTTGATTAGAAAGAAGACAAAATATCAGTTTTGTCAAAAACCGATTTTTCGTCCACTCCCAGAGGGGAGCACGAAAATTAATGTGTTAATCTCACTTAATCTTCTTTCTAATATCCTTTTATATAGAGTTATTATGGGCCAAATTAGGGATCCATGGAGGTTGGACTTGGGTCAAACCTGTTGGACTTTTACTAATTAAATTGAGCCCCAATTTAATACAAGTCCAACAAAATATTATTATCAGCCACTATAGTAAAATAATATTGACTGCCCGTCCAATCCCAAATTACGAGTAATCCGGACTTTACCTCTTTAATTTATTATTTCTCGTGTTTAAGATATAAATATCCATTAATTAATTTAAGCATGTTATTTGACTTTAATTAATTAATATCTTTTTTCAAGAGTTGTCTAGTTCAAAATCTTTATTTATTATTCTGGAATAAATTCCAGCCGGACGGGTTTTTGAATAATAAAACCTTTTTCGAACACCTCTTGAGGATATTATCAAACTGAACTCACCCAGCACACGATTCATTGCAATAACAATACTAGCACCTCTAGATATTAATCACCACTACCCAAGATATCAGGATTCTTGGATTGCGAAAAATCCGCACCATTTGATAAATCAAAGTAGTGCATAATCAACATCGTATGCTCAATGTTATATCAACAATGATTAAGAAATAACAATCACCGAGACTTCGTCTTTCAGTAAATAACAATAAAGACTTATCTCAACTATTAGATCCTTCAGTGCTATACCACACCAGTGTCTTTTATTTCCTAAGGTAAGGAAACATGCGGACTGACACTGCAATCTTTCACGATAGGTAGCCAAAGCCTATCTGGGTTGCGAAATTCTATTTCTATTCTACAAAGGACCGACTGTGTCACCTTCAGTGAACGTCGTTCACGACCAGTCTACTATGTAGAAGAATTAGACTTATTTGCTTCTTATACATATAAATGTTTGAGATACATCTTATAAATGCACAAGCAAACATCAATGCGATAAAATTAATTATTCTCGCCTTGGGTTAAAAGTGGATTGTAGAGTTTATTGTATACAAGCAATTCTATCCGTGCAACATGCTCGAAATATGCTTTTCAGTATACCAATCCTAACAATCTCCCACTTATACTCAAAATCATGCTTTCGAGTATACCCACTGCCAAAACTCTCCCACTTATACTCTAAGCAGGTCTCGGGCCATGATACATCGAACTACCATACTTTTCACCTCATGTGTAAAACATGTTGCCATATAGGCATTTTGTGAAAAGTTCTGCCAGGTTGTTCTCTGATGATATCTTGGAAACCATAACGTCTGCTGCGCACTTAATCCTTAATTAATTTCATACTTCATCTCTATGTGATAGCTTAGCTTTATCAGATCGTGTTTCCCTCGAGTTAGACATATGACTAGAGCAATTATAACAAAATATAATACTCATACACATTCTCAGAATCACGGTCAAAGCTATTAGGATGTTACTGAGATGAACAACTACCTTAGTAGTTTCCGATGAAACCACACTTGTAATTTTCATGATGGAGTCTATGATTTGATCAACACTCCTTCATGTCTCAGTATTCAACTCCTAAAGTGAACACATAGTCAGAGGATGACTCGATCACTGATCAATTATAAATAGAGTCGATGTAACCTAAAGGACATAACATGGATGTCTGGTAAACTAGAGTATACTGTTTAGTCTTCTTCAAGTACTATAGTATATTCTTTACCCAATCCAATGTCCTTGGCCATGGTTAAAATGATATCATGCTTCTATGCCAACGGCAAAGCTAATATCTAACTTAATACACTTCATAGCATATATAAGACTTCCAATAATGGAACTTGTCTCATTCTTCTTGATCTCATTCAATGTCGAAAAACACTTGACTAGAGACAAAATAATTCCGTCTAGAAAAAGAAAAACTTTTTCTTGGAATTTTCAATGCTAAAGTGTCTAAGTATTGTGTAGACGTAGGATTCTTTAAGAAAACATACATTCTTTTTCTAGCAATCTAATGACACAGATGCTTAGAATGTAACTAGATTATCTTAAATCCATCATCCTTAAACTGGGTAGACGACCAGTTTCCTACGCTAGATAACCCTCTTAGTTGTTTATCAACTTTTATAGATGTCATCATCGTAGAGTACCAAGAATATTAAATATAGTGCACTTTCAACTTTCTTGTCCTGTATTACATAACCATTAAGATGTTCCATGCAGATGATCTCCTCAAGACTTCTACTTAAAGAAAACTGTCTTGACAATCATAGTACATACATCCTAATTTATGTAGGCTACAATAGACAATATACAGATCGACTTAGGCAAAAATGGCAGGCGAGAATATAATTCTCTCTGGGTATAACCCTTTGCCATTTTTCTAGCCTTCTGAGATCCATGCTTACACTTGCAGGTCCACTAGCTCCCACTGACTGAAATAGTCTATGGATAGTATCGCAAGTCTTGCAAACATTCTTGTCTATGTAAGATTGTTATTCAGAATCTATCATCTTATCAAGAATGATTATCTGAATAAGTCATTGCGTCCTTGTAGTTACAGGGATTATGTTCAAGTTGATCTAAGACTGAGTCTTAAGACTCTTTTAGACCCATGAACTTATTATGTTCGCAAAGAACGCTCCCACTACGACACGACTCTTACAACCTTAGGTACAAACGTTGATTTTCTTAGTGCATAAGTTTCTAATGGTATGACTTCTTGGTTAAGATGGAAAATAGATATTCTCATTATCTTGAGAATTATCATGTTTGTTAGGCTTGTAGTTCTCATCATAATCTTCATCAAGGAATCTAGTATTCGTGTAAACAAACACATATCTTGCCGTGAAGATTATAGAACTTGTACCTTTTCTATCATTTGGGACAACCTTAAAACATACCTTAGTACACAACTCCAATTACATGGATACCTTTTCCAAAACATGTGTTGGAATAACTCTACACCTTGAGATGTGCTGGACTAAACTAGCCTCTAGTCCACAACTCGTGTGTTGTAGAAGGTACTGATGTTATGATAGTTTCTTTAAGGTATAACTCGTTGTTTCCAACGTATATCCCATCAATGATAAGGTGTTATTGAGTAAAACTGTTCACTTATCGAACTTGTCTTCGATAGACTTCGATATCTTCTTATATGACTATCCCATTCTTTAGAAGAATGCTTGGAGTAGTCAACTAGGATTTAACTCCCACTACTGATCTTAATTCATTTGCTCGTCTCCTATGGTGTAAACCATTGAGACTTACTAGTCTTTCTATGTTGCATAGTATTCTGAATCCTTTGAACCACCAAAGGATTCTAACTTATAGTGCATCAACCAGACTTACTTGACCTTCAAGCTATTTAACAAACAAGTTGTTAAAATCTCGATAGTCACTTGAGTTAGACAAAATCAGTTTGAACAATTACTAAGTACTTTCTTGGCCTTATGATTAAGTACCATAAATACTTTATCATTCATTGTTTAAGAAGTTGAACTGTGGTGTTAAACTCAATCTTTTTGCAATTATATTGTTTAGATACTATGATGTATAATTTGTTTTTCTATGGTACCATGATAGATATTCGATCCACATTTCTCAATGATGCAAGCATTATCAAATGACATCGAATATCATTTAATCATTAACACGTTTAGAAACTGAAACTGAATTCTTTCCAAACTAAACTGTACCAATAAAACAAAGTCTTATACATCAAAACAAAACAATAAAGTGAGCATAAAAAATAGCTCCCACTGCAACAACTGCCCAACTGGATCTAGATCTCTCTTTTAGAAATTGCATTGTTATCTAAGTCATTGTCCTTCTGTAGAAGAGGTCAATCCGACTCACAATGCATCTTCTCTTTTGCCTTTTCGCCCAATTTTTCGTGCCTTTATAGCTTTCATTGATGACAATTCAGCTCTTCCCTCTTTCCATTGCTAGTCTTCTGTTCGATTGAACTAAGACATAGGAAAGATGCAGCCTTGATGAATTCGTCAGCTATCATGTTATCTTCCTCCAAAAGTAATAAAGTGAATACAATGCTGAAGGTTTCCAACTTTTCAGTAACAACCTTCTTGTACTCACTTCCTATTACATTTGGTGATGAACTGAGTGTAGAAACTATTTGAGTAACTGAATCAGAAGCTTCCTCAAAACATTCTATCTCTTGTGGATATTCCAATAGAATCTGGACATCGTCCTTATTGGATATTCCTGTTTCATCAATATAAACCAAGACGTGTCTTACTACTTAAAAGAAAGTAGTTTGACCTTCTATCTCAAAGAACTTGTCAGGCACATGCATTAAATGCATTCTTAAACTTTCTTTATAGAATTTTGTCAAGGAAATAGAGACATGAATTGGCGAATACAAACTTTAAGTTTTCAGCAATGAGAATCTTATCCATTTTATATTTCCAGTCTACATAATTTTGGCCTTCGAGTTTGATTTCTTTAAGGTTCGCAGACATAATTAAGAATTTTGGCTGAGAAGAAATAAAACTATTTATCACATACTAAGCTTGATACATAATTGCAAACAACCACAAAACAATGTATGTATCTCGGAACTGTCAAAACCAAAATAAGTACGCCTCTAGGGAGGTCATACAAATTCGGATTCCAACAATTTCATGGTCACAATACCGACGAATAGTCCAGAGACCACTAAGGTGCCATGGCCACCAAATATTGCCTAAGCTTTAACCATAAATATTAGCATCTAGGAATTTCGTTTCTGTTTTGATACTCTTTCTAGGGAAGGTCGCACGCAACTAACAAAATTCCTTAGCTATCTTATAAATATCTTTAAACACATGAACTTGTAATTTCGTAGGATTATGGCTCCCACTAGGGTGAGTCGCGATAATATTAAAAACATGCTTCCAGTTTAAACAATTTACTATAAAGAAGTCTAATCTTATGAACTTGCTATTTCGTAGGCTTATTGCTCCCACTAAGGTGGGTCACGATAATATTAGAAACTGCTTCATATATAGACCAATTTATGGAGACCATATACAACACACTGTTGTAATTATCGCTTAGTCATTTTAAATATGGCTTTTGCATAATTATCACATAAGTCGATAAGGCAGATAATCCACTTAAAATATATTAACACCAAATAAATAGATAAATCCATTTAATTCATGGTGATTAATCACACTGGATAATTATTGAAATTATTTAATAAATCTAGGGAGATTTAAATAAATAATTAATTCCTTATCTTATCCAAAATATGAATTTCGGATTTGATAAATTTATCTTGGATAATGACTATCCAAATTAATTTATGATTTATCTAGATAGAGTTGAATCTATCTAAATCATTTTTGGATTATTCTAGATTTTATAAGAATAAAATCAAATCCTTAAATTCAAGATAAGACTGATCTTGGATTATCATTATCATAATCATACTAGGATATTTCAGGATAGAAACAAATATATCTAAATCCATAAGATAAAATCCAATCACTCTAAGATTTAAGAAAATCTTAAATTATTTGGAATAAGAAACTAGAATATATCATATCTATTAGGATTTATTCTAGATAAAATTAACTTTATCAAAATCCAATTAGATTAGGATTATCTTGTATTATCTTTATCCAAATTTATCTAGGATATTTTCTAAATAGAAATAAATCTATTTATATCCATAAAACTAGGATAAAGTAGAATTATTATTAATTAATTCAACTAGGATTTAACTAGATAGAACTAAATCTATCTTAAATCCAAAAGATAATTACAATACTGGATTAACAATTATCTAAATCTTCTAAGATATATTCTAGATAGATATAAATCTATCAATATCTATAAGATAGAGATACATTTAATTATCTAAATCTACTATGATATTTTCTAAATAGAATTAATTCTATAAATATCCACAAGATAAAGATAAACATGGATTTTAATTATCCAAATATACTAAGATATATTCTAGATAGATATAGATATACCAATAACTACAAGATATGGATAAACATAATTAAAATTTATCTTAGTCTATCTAGGATTTATCCACATAGAATTAAATCTATATAAATCCATAAGACAATAAAATTAATTATTACCAAATTTATCTAGGATTTATCTAGATATAATTAAATATATCTAAATCCATATAATAAGGATAAAATCCAAACATAATTAACTATTTATCTAGTCTATCCAGGATTTATTCACATAGAATTAAATCTATATAAATCCATAAGAAAAAATAAAATAAATTATTATTATCCTAATTTATCTAGGATTTATCTAGATAGAATTTAGTGTATCCAAATCCATAAAATAAGGATAAAAATTTAATTAATCCATAATTTAATTAAAAAATTAAATTTTAGATACTCCAATTAAATTGATATATTCAAAACTTATTCTAAATTATATCTTGAAATATATTCAAAACTATTTCCTAGGATTATGAAAACCCTAACTAATTTTGAATATTTTCTCCAAATTAGTTCCTAAGGTTGAGGAAACCCTAACAAATTTGAAAAATTTTCAATGCAGCTGATGAATCCGCGAATTTTTGATGTTAGTAAATGCTGGAAAATACAGATCACGACACAGAGATTTTACGTGGTTCGATTTACTGAGGTAAATCTACGTCCACGGGAAGAAAAGAGGGCAGAGTTGTATTGCTTGATCTGTTTTCTTACAGCTTACAATACAGACTTGCTATTTGATCTTTTTATCTCTAGAGAGCTTAACAGAACTTAACCCTTTCTATCTGATCTAAGTTCTATTTATACATTGAACCAAGATCGTGGCATGCAGCACCATTCACTAGGCAGTGGATGTCGTGGAGATCGTGGCGATCTTGCATGGGTCCACTATCCTGCATGAGTTAATGACTGCTTGACACCACTAAATAGATCGTGGGTGTAGTGGAGGTGGAAATCCTGCATGAGTCCACTATCTCCTAGTTCGGTCGAATACTGAGACCGAACTGCTGAATTATTGCCGAGCAGCTTTTGCCGATCTGAGAGTAGAGCTTGATGCCGACCTGAGAGCAGAGTTTGATTGGTTGGCTTTTACCGAGCTGTAGGCTGGGGCCGAACTCTTTGGTTGTGCCGAACTGAACTCTTTAGTCATGCCGGACTGATACTCTTTAGTCATGCCGAACTGATACTCTTTCTTGGGCTTTAGGCTGATGGGCTTTACTGCTGTTGGGTTTGTTTAGTACGTACTCCATCACTACCCCCCCTGAAAAGCGAAGTGAATCACTTCGGCATTCTGGATAAAGGTACGGGGTAAGTTGATGTTTGTCCTCGGTCTGATGAAGTGAACTCTTCTTTGACCGGACTTGGTTTGTGTCCTAATTTGGCGAGTTTTATCGCTCGGATCGGACTTTCCGTTGTCCTAATTCGGGGATCGGACTTTCCCTTGTCCTAATTCGGCGAGTTTTATCGCGTGGATCGGACTTTCCCTTGTCCTAATTCAGGCAAGTTTTATCGCGTGAATCGGACTTTTTGTTGCAGTTCGTTTCAGACGAAGTGCTTGATTTTTAAGCCGAATTGTGGTCTTGTATCCTCTTTAGAAGCTTGGACTTCACAATCGTTGGCTTATTGCAGTTCGTTTCAGACGAAGTGCTTGTTTCTTAAGCGGAATTGTGGTCTTGTATCCTCTTTAGAAGCTTTGACTCACAATCGTTGGCTTATTGCAGCTCGTTTTAGACGAACTGCTTGTTTAAGCTGAATTGTGGTCTTGTATCCTCTTTAGAAGCTTTGACTCACAATCGTTGGCTTGTATATGTTCTAAGAAGGGGATCAGCCTTCGAAGAACAAGATACCTCAGTAACATTTGTAAGAGACGACACGCACATAGACAGACAAAACGCACATAGACAAAACGCACATAGACAAAAAAAGACCAAGCAAACCAAAGAAAGCACAAAGACCGAACAGGACTCAAGACTGACTGACCGGACTGTCTCTTACAAATGGAACTTCTTGAGGTTGGAAATGTGCCATGTTCGGGGTACCTGTTCTCCTGACATGTGAGCCAATTTGTAAGACCCTTTGCCGAGGACTTCTGACACCCGATACGGACCTTCCCATGTGGGTTCGAGCTTGCCCAGCTTTTCTGCTCGGCTTACTTCGTTGTTTCTCAAGACGAGATCTCCCACTTGAAATTGCAGCTTCTTCACCCTTTGGTTGTAATACCGGGCTACTTGCTCCTTGTACTTGGCTGCTTTTATGCATGCCAATTCTCTTCTTTCTTCGGCAAGATCTAGCTCGGCTCTCAGTCCGTCGTCATTCATTTCTGCTGAGAAATTTAGAGTTCGGGGACTGGGTATGCCGATCTCCACCGGAATCACGGCTTCAGTGCCGTACACAAGACTGTACGGAGTTTCACCGTTGGAGGTTGTGGGTGTAGTTCGGTAGGACCATAGGACTTGAGGGAGATTTTCTACCCATTGTCCTTTGGCTTGTTCTAACCGAGCTTTTAACCCTTTCACCAGGATACGATTTGTTACCTCCGTTTGTCCGTTTGCTTGTGGATGAGAGACCGAAGTGAACCGCTGTTGAATATTCAGCTCTTGGCACCAATTCTTGAACGTCTTGTCGGTGAACTGAGTCCCGTTATCCGAGATGAGGATGTGGGGTATGCCAAATCGGCACACTATGTTCTTCCAGACGAAATCCAATGCCTTTGAGCTCGTTATCGCAGCTAATGGTTCAGCCTCCACCCACTTCGTGAAGTAGTCCACGGCAACGATAAGGAATTTCATTTGCCGAGGAGCTTGAGGAAGTGGTCCCACTATGTCTATGCCCCATTGCATGAAAGGCCAAGGGCTTTGCATAGTGTATAGATCGGTCTGCGGCATCCTTGGGACATTTGCATGAATTTGGCACTTCGCACACTTCTTGACGAGCTGCACTGCCTCTTGTACCATGGTTGGCCAATAATATCCCCATCTCAGAACTTTTTTAGCTAAAGCTCTGGCTCCGATGTGGCTACCGCACGATCCTTCATGAACTTCTCTGAGGATGTAGTCCGTCTCTTCTGGTCCTACGCACCGCAATAACGGCTGGAGGTAAGACTTTCTAAAGAGGACTCCTTCATGAAGTTCGTACCGAAGTGCTCGGCACGTGATCTTCCGAGCTTCTCTCTTATCCTCGGGCAATTGTCCTTGATCCAGATACTGCAAGATCGGCGTCATCCAGTTCGGCGAGCTGGATACTGAATGTACCTCGGCTTCATCAATGCTTCGATGCATTAATTCTTCCGCCTTTGAGCTCGGAGCTGAGGCCAACTTACTTAAGGTATCTGCTCGGCTATTTTCCGCTCTGGGAATGCGGATTATCCGAAAATAGGAGAAACTTCGGCTGATGCTTTGCGCTTTGTCCAAATACTTCTTCATTCTCTCGTCACGAGCTTCACTTGTACCCAACATGTGATTTACTATGACTTGCGAATCACAATGGACTTTGAGAGATTTGACGAGCAGACTTTGCGCTAACTGGAGTCCGGCAAGGAGGGCTTCGTATTCGGCTTCGTTATTAGTGGTTGGGAATGAGAACCGAAGTGAATAGGTTACCTCGTGTCCATCGGGAGCGATAAGCAGAATACCAGCTCCACTTCCCGTTTTATTCGAAGCTCCATCTACGAATCCGCTCCAGCAGTCCGGCGGCTCTTCTTCGGATTCCAAGGGCTGTGCTAGTTCGGCATTGGCAGAATTTTTCTGTTCGGCAATGACAGGGATTGCTTGATCGAACTTGGCCTCTGCAAGAAAATCTGCCAAGGCTTGTCCCTTGATGGCTTTTCGAGGTAGGTACTCGATTGAGTGTTCTCCCAGCTCTATGGCCCATTTGGCGATTCTGCCTGATGCTTCTGGTTTGGTCAAAACTTACCGAAGAGGCAGATCGGTTAAGACGCATACCTTGTGAGCATAGAAGTATGGCCGCAGTCTCCTTGCTGCATTTACTAACGCCAGAGCAATTTTTTCCAGAGGTTGATACCTTGTTTCTGGACCTCTTAATGCTCGGCTTGTAAAGTAGATGGGAAACTGCTTTAGGCCTTCTTCTCGTACAAGCACCGCGCTAATGGTTTGATCGGATGCCGCTAAGTATAAGAAAATCACTTCGGCATCTGTTGGAGCAGAGAGAATTGGAAGCTCGGCTAAATAACTTTTGAGCTCGTCAAAAGCCTTTTTCTGCTCTATGACTTCAGAGACGATTTAGTCTTCCCGGCAGGGAGAGCGTCAATAGTTAGGATTACTCCATCATATTGCGGCTCGTTATCGTCTTCGGGATCCTGTTGCCTTTTCGGATCCTGAGGAGCGCAGTTCGCACCTCCCTGCTTTTTGTTCCTTTTCGGCTGCTTGCTTTGGTATTTTTTTAACGTCCCTGCTTTCACAAGGGCATCAATACCTGCAGCCAAATGTCGGCACTCCTCGGTATCGTGACCGTAGTCTTGATGGAAGGAGCAATATTGATCCTGAGGTCGGCGTGCGGCCGATTTCGTCATCCGCCTTGGCTTTTCGAACATATCGGAATGCAGTTCGAAAATTTCCGCTCTTGACTTGTTTAATGGTACGAACTGAGCGGGTGGCTTCTCAGGATTGAGACGTGGTCCCAATCTGCCTTGTACCGGTGCCCTTTGAATTCTTTCAAAAGGAGTTCGGCGAGGAAGCCTCTGATCGCTATGATCGGGCTTCTTTTCGTCTCCTCTAGATGAGCTGTCTAAAGACCGTTTTCGACGGTCTGCCTCATCGGCACGGGAGAACTGGTCCGCAATGTCCCACATCTCTTGAGCTGTTTGCGGACTGCATTCCACGAGCTTTCTGTAGAGAGCTCCGGGCAGGATTCCATTTTGGAATGCCGAAATGACAAGTAGATCGTTGAGATCATCTACTTGTAGGCATTCCTTGTGGAATCTCGTCATGAAGTCGCTGATCTTTTCGTCGCGATCTTGACGTATAGAAAGCAGCTGAGCCGAAGTGATCCGGGCTTCCGCTTTCTGAAAGAACCTCCTGTGGAAAGCATCCATTAGATCTCGGTAGGATCTAATGCTGCCTTGAGGAAGGCTGTCGAACCACCTTCTCGCGTTCCCGATAAGCAGCTCGGGGAACAACTTGCACATATGGACCTCATTGAGACCCTGGTTCGCCATGTTATACTGATAGCGTCCCAGGAAGTCATGAGGATCCACCAACCCGTCATAAGTCATTGACGGTGTCCGGTAGTTCCGCGGCAAAGGAGTTCGGGTGATATCGTCCGAGAACGGAGTCTTTAATGCTCCGTACATGGCGAACCCGATATTTCTTCGGTACGGAGGAGATGGAGTTCTCCTGTGGTTCCGGTACCGAGGAGGAACAGGAACATGTCGGGGTTGAGGATTCTTTCTCCTGGAAGACACGTCACTACTGCGGTAGTGACTTTCATGTCTGGATGAGGAGGGAGAATCCGCCGTTGTCTTCTCCGGCTGTTGGCTCTTCTGCAGGAAGGTTAAGAACTCCTCCTGCTTCTCGGCCAAGAACAGCTTGACAGCTTCATTTAAATCGGGCTGCTGGGAAGACTCGGTGCGATGACTCCTGGAGTGGCTTGTTCCTTCTTCGTGAGAACCGGAGGTAGATGTCTCCCGAGGCCGTTTTTCAGACCTGCGAGCTGGACTAGCTTCCTCACGGTTATCACGAACGGTATTATGGGTAGTATGTGATCTGGTATGCATTTTTTTTTTTTTTTTTTGGGGTGGAAAAAGGGTCAAAAATTCGCTTTATCACATATTTGGTTCTCTGTTTCCCACAGACGGCGCCAGTGATGAATCCGCGAATTTTTGATGTTAGTAAATGCTGGAAAATACAGATCACGACACAGAGATTTTACGTGGTTCGATTTACTGAGGTAAATCTACGTCCACGGGAAGAAAAGAGGGCAGAGTTGTATTGCTTGATCTGTTTTCTTACAGCTTACAATACAGACTTGCTATTTGATCTTTTTATCTCTAGAGAGCTTAACAGAACTTAACCCTTTCTATCTGATCTAAGTTCTATTTATACATTGAACCAAGATCGTGGCATGCAGCACCATTCACTAGGCAGTGGATGTCGTGGAGATCGTGGCGATCTTGCATGGGTCCACTATCCTGCATGAGTTAATGACTGCTTGACACCACTAAATAGATCGTGGGTGTAGTGGAGGTGGAAATCCTGCATGAGTCCACTATCTCCTAGTTCGGTCGAATACTGAGACCGAACTGCTGAATTATTGCCGAGCAGCTTTTGCCGATCTGAGAGTAGAGCTTGATGCCGACCTGAGAGCAGAGTTTGATTGGTTGGCTTTTACCGAGCTGTAGGCTGGGGCCGAACTCTTTGGTTGTGCCGAACTGAACTCTTTAGTCATGCCGGACTGATACTCTTTAGTCATGCCGAACTGATACTCTTTCTTGGGCTTTAGGCTGATGGGCTTTACTGCTGTTGGGTTTGTTTAGTACGTACTCCATCAGCAGCCCCACGAGCTTGGGAACCGCCGCCGGGCTCCCACTCAGATCGCCCTTTTGAGCCACTGATCGGACCGCCTGGGAAGTCTCTTGGGCTGCTCTCGGCTGAAACGAAACTTTCCAACCTGAACCCAAACTACCCTAGTCCGGAGGTTGCCCAATTCATGGCTGCTGCTGCAGCTGCTTCACCATAGCCAATGTCCGTCATGTCCCCGTAGCCGCCGGCGCTGCTCACGCGCAGATCACCGTCCTTAGCCACATCATGTTGAATTGCTTTTGCTGTCTGGCCGCTGCCTTGCGTCGCTGAACTGCTGCCCGATTGTTAATTCAAGCAGTCGAAGCTGTTCTCTCAATTCTCTTTCAGCGAACTCGCATTGAGACTGATTCTTGATGTCACAAGCGTGACAATTTGATTCGAACAAATAATATGCACGACAACAATTAAAACAAATTACAAGAAGTTATCAAGTAATTATTCATGCATTCATTATTTGGGAATCAAAATTCTCGCAAACATCATGTAATCATTATATCATGACTACATACATTGAATATTGTATCCAATATTCACGCCAAGTTATCAAAATTTGGGAAAAGGTCAAAAACCCTAGCTTGGCAAATCTGCGTAAGTTGCAGCCGCTCAAACTCTTCTTCGTGTTCTTTGCATTTATCACTATTGAAACGATACAAATAACAACACGAAATGAAGAAACTCATGCGTTCAAGCAATTTACATAACATGAAATTAATCCACATAATCAGAATTGTTGGGGTTTAGAGCCCCATGCACAACGGAAGTCATGCATTCACAAATAAATCATACATACAGATCTATTCGACCGATTATGGGATTAATTAACTACATGTTAAACACAGAATTGCATCCAAGAACGCACATAATTCATGTAAAAGGAATTAAAACCTAAAACATGAATTCCTACGGTTTAGAATTACCGATCTGATTCTCCAAAGAATCGTCGATTGCTTGCGCCTTCTCCACGTGATGTTCTTCATACTCAACCATGAATCTTCTAATCTGTATCCCGAACTCAAAATCTAACCTTTGGGTGGGCAAAGCTTGTCTGAATCGAAAAGGGCTTGATTTGAAAGAAGAGAGAATATCAGTTTTGTCAAAAACCGATTTTTCGTCCACTCCCAGAGGGGAGCACGAAAATTAATGTGTTAATCTCACTTAATCTTCTTTCTAATCTCCTTTTATATAGAGTTATTATGGGCCAGATTATGGATCGATGGAGGTTGGACTTGGGTCAAACCTGTTGGACTTTTACTAATTAAATTGAGCCCCAATTTAATACAAGTCTAACAGAATTTTATTATCAGCCACTATAGTAAAATAATATTGACTGCCCGTCCAATCCCAAATTACGAGTAATCCGGACTTTACCTCTTTAATTTATTATTTCTCGTGTTTAAGATATAAATATCCATTAATTAATTTAAGCCTGTTATTTGATTTTAATTAATTAATATCTATTTCCAAGAGTTGTCTAGTTCAAAATCTTTATTTATTATTCTGGAATAAATTCCAACCGGTCGGATTTCTGAATAATAAAACCTTTTTCGAACACCTCTTGAGGATATTATCAAACTGGACTCACCCAGCACACGATTCATTGCAATAACAATACTAGCACCTCTAGACATTAATCACCACTACCTAAGATATCAGGATTCTTGGATTGCGAAAAATCCGCACCATTTGATAAATCAAAGTAGTGCATAATCAATATCGTATGCTCAATGTTATATCAACAATGATTAAGAAATAACAATCACCGAGACCTCGTCTTTCAGTAAATAACAATAAAGACTTATCTCAACTGTTAGATCCTTCAGTGCTATACCACACCAGTGTCGTTTATTTCCTAAGGTAAGGAAACATGCGGACTGACACTGCAACCTTTCACGATAGGTAGCCAAAGCCTATCTGGGTTGTGAAATTCTATTTCTATTCTACAAAGGACCGACTGTGTCACCTTCTGTGAACGTCGTTCATGACCAGTCTACTATGTAGAAGAATTAGACTTATTTGCTTCATATACATTTAAATGTTTGAGATACATCTTATAAATGCACAAGCAAACATCAATGCGCTAAAATTAATTATTCTCGCCTTGGGTTAAAAGTGGATTGTAGAGTTTATTGTATACAAGCAATTCTATCCGTGCAACATGCTCGAAATATGCTTTTCAGTATACCAATCCTAACATTACCTGCATGAACAGCGGTCGGCAGGGAGCGGCACGAGCGAGGCCGACATCATCACGGCCACCATGTCGACCTACCATTCCATGCATTACCAACCATTCAAACACCTCAGCGCTTGGCAGCAATAGCGTAGAAATCCGAAGTATGTGGGAGGCTTATCATTCTCTTCCAGCTCCTCCAGCAAACGGTCGAGGTCGTTATCCCTATCCGATGGAGGCTCCAATGAGGTGGCTAGCCAGTAGGGCTGGCAAATCGTGCGGATTGGGTCGTTATCGGGTTGACCCGATAACGACCCAACCCAATAAGGCCAAACCCGAACCCAACCTGTTAAGGAAATCCCAAACCCGAACACGAATCCGACCCGCCACCTCTAAACCTGGACACGACCCGGACACGACCCAAACACGATAGCGACACGAACCGCTTTGGGTTGACCCGACACGATAGCAACACGATATCAACCTGAACACGATAACAACACGAACCACTTTGGGTTGACCCGACACGATAACAGCAAGACAACAACCTAAATGCCATTTTTTTTGGGGTGAGCTGCGAACGGCTGGAACCGATGAGCAGCGGGTGTAGACGGCGGCGACTCCGGAACGATGGAGGCGGCTAACTGCGACGCGAATCCAGCGAAGCGGCGAAGAGACAGCAGCGCTCTCCCTCCCTGAGACCGGTGGTTGTTCGAACCCGAGCACAGCAGCAAGACAGTTGCGCGATTGGAGCCGTGGTGGTGCGTCGGCGTGCTCGAATGGAATGGAGTGAGAGGGAGGCGAAGGCAGCGGTGCTGCGTCACTCGCAAGGGATTTAATTTGGGGATTTCTCCTGTGTGAAATTTGAAATTGAGAAGATGGGGGAGACCGATTCAATGCAGGTATGAGAATGGGGAGGGGGGAGAACGGAGACGGTGGTGGTGCGTCGCTATGAGAAACGAGAAGGTGTAGTGAGGCGGAAGAAAGAAAAGAGAGATAGGGATTTGCTCTAATTTTGGGGATTTTGGGAAGATGGCATAGTGAAACTGTGAAAGTGACCTAATCTATTTTTTTTATTATTTTCAAAGTGACTAAATTAAATTTAATAAAAAATAAAAATAATAAAATATTAATTTTTAACAGGTTACCTGCATCCGACCCGCATCCGACCCGAATTTTTTGTGTTCTTATTGGGTCAACCCAATAATGACCCGTATCCAATAAGACTTGATCCAAACCCAATTATTTCGTGCGGATTCGTGTCGGATTATCGTGTCGTGTCAAAAATTGCCAGCCCTACTAGCCAGCTTGCAGGAGCTAATTTGGGTAGCCCCGACGCCGGCCTAAGCAGTTTCCAATGCTGGCCGCAAGGAAGGAAGTAGGCGACGCCAACCGCCGTCGCGCGACTCCATCCGCCCCCGCTCCCTTTGTGCCACCTCAACCCCCCACCAGCTCGTTGTGGACCTTTTTGGCACAACTCAATTTGGTCGATAGGTCTCGGATGACTCCCAAGCAACTTGATTCACATTAAGGATGTGGTCAGAGGACTAGTCCTCCACGGGGGTATTTTTAATTATGTAATTTTTAATTGATAGGATTTTAATTATGTAATTTTTAATTTTTAGGATTTTAAGTATGTAATTTTTAATTTTTAGGACTTTAATTATGTAATTTTTAATTTTTAAGATTTTAATTATATAATTTTTTATTTTTTTATAATTTGTAATAGTATTTTGGGTATTTTTAATGCATTTTAATATTATGGAAATGTTTTTATTCAAATTGAATAATAGAATGGTGGGACCCTTGAATATGTCCTTGCGGAAGAGCATTGAAGGCAAACATCGCTGTGTTTGTGTATTACGGAGTAAGCAAGTGTGCACAGAGAAAACTAATGCAAGTGCTTGGTCAAGACACCACGCTCCTTAAATCCACTGGATCACCAGGTCCAGGAACTCAAGAGAACACAAAGTATTTTTGTCGTTGGACACACTCGACTCCCCTTAAAAAAATATTAAATCCCTCAACCCGAATACTATAAATTAGTATAGGGAAGCGGGGTCGATCCCACGAAGATGGATTCGTGAAGTAGTGCTTAGAGACTCTGGAAACAAGCGGCTGCTGCCACGCAAAAGGGTTGAGAATTTTAACTACTTCTAGACCTAGACACGAAATGTAAATGTTAGACCTAGGACACAGAACATGTAATAGAATCAAACTTCAATACTGAGAGACACATTTTGCTTCCTAGATGGAGTACACGACTAACTAATTAAGACTAGACAGGGAGAATAAAACAGCGGGGACCATGACTCCAATTATAGCAAGTACGGCTAAAGCTGCAAATAACAAACTCATGCTCCAGCTAACAACGACATGCGATTTCCTTACCGATTCAAGCACGCAAATGGAGAAAACAGAGCATATATCTAGATTCGAACAGAATATAAAGATTTGGATGCTGGAAACTTGCTATGAACCGGAAATACATCAGATCTACGTAAACTAGGCGAAATGAAATGAAAACACGTAAACTAGGCATGAAATTAAATCAATCTTGCTCAGATTCACGTCGGATGCTTAATCCACTTCGGATCTAAGCGATCCGAACCCAACAACAGACACAACTGACTCCATAACGCCGGTTTTCACAGATCTGCTCAGATCAACTCCGAATTCAAACAACCACAAATAACTCCACAACTCCAGCGAACTCAACCCTCCGATTTATCCACAAACAGACTCCGATCACCCAGATCCAACTGCAAACCTGCATAAATTCAGAAAACAACTGCGAAACGCATCCAACTCGAACAATCCAACTCCAAAATTCCGAAAATCAACGTAACAAAAAATCAAACTTGCATTAAAATTAGAGAATATTCAGCAAAACAAACAAATAGAGCTCCGAGCTTCGATGTTCGAAGCTCGGCGAAATCAGGAAAGTATGAAAGCAGAAATTAAATTGTTTCTTCGCCCCACAAAAGGACGGTGTTACAACCCACAATAGCTTCAAAGAAAACTAAACATGAACCCCGGTGCGAACCCTGAATCTCCCCACGAAAAGAACCCAAGTGTGTGAAAAGTGAACTAAGCTACAGGCTGTTAGCGAGGCCTCCCACCCCGGTGCGAACCCTGAATCTCCCCACGAAAGGAACCCAAGTGTGTGAAAAGTTAACTAAGCTACAGGCTGTTAGCGAGGCCTCCCACCCAGAAGGTCCCTCCAGCGTGCATGCTTCTCCCTTTTATAGATGCGGACATAGCCTTCTAGAGTCTTCGTAGAAATCTCTATTCTACCCTTCAACTCTGAGGTTTCCTCCATCAAGCAATTTTCCGCATAATGTCCACTCATGCGCCTATTTCCTAGGTCCACGCAACTGTCCTCCTCCTTTCCTGGACCTGGCGAAAAATCTTCACACACCTAGCTTAAAACGTGTGTTAGACCCAGAAATTTCACGAATTAAAGCCCTAGACCTATGCATGAAATTAGCGTTATCAAACTGCTCACACTTAAACCATGCTTGTCCTCAAGTATGAAAGACAAGAAAAAGAAATAAGGTGAATTTCAATGCACGGTTCCCAAGAACGACTCTACAAACAAGACACCAACACAGAAATAGACTCCTAAACCTAGACACATACAGACTCAGAAAAGAAAATAACACAAAAAGAACACAAAACACAACAAATAAGCACGCACTAGTTTCAACTTTTAGGCGACTGTCCCCACAAGCTTAAGTCTCTCTGATCGTCTACAGTCTTCAAATCCTCCCTCTTCCTTTGTCGTCCTAAACGGTCTGTCAGTTTGTCAAGATAGCCTATTGATTTCCCAGCCATTAGGTTCGCTCGATCACTCATTCCTCACCAGGGATGTTAGGATCAAAACGCTCCAAAGTTAAAGTTACACCACTGATGCGTTGGGTTATGAGAGTTTCTCCTTTCTATCATCTACTCCCCCCTTTTTTTTTCCTGGGTCAGGTAATTTTTTCTTCCTGCCCTTAGGTAATTAATCTTATTTTTCCTCTTTTTATTTTCCCCCTGGACTTCGTCCAGCTTATACCTCCGTTTTTTTCTTTTTTCCTTTCAATATATTTTTTTTCAATTTACTCCTCCCCTGGACTTCGTCCAGCTTATACCTCCTTTTCCTGGACTTCGTCGTCCAGCTTATACCTCCTTTTCCTGGACTTCGTCGTCCAGCTTATACCACCAGTTCCTGGACTTCGTCCAGCTTATACCTCCATAACCCATTTTTTCTCCTTTATACTCTACTCCCTAAGCATCAAATGGTTGCCCATTTTTTACATGTTAGCTCAAAGTGTTTAGGCTTATAACTCACTTTATAGTAGGGCTGCACAGCTAGGTTATCTAAGGCATTTTCTATCGTCCTTACTTCATTCAGACCGCTTTTAGTTTATTAAGGAAAAGGGCATCAAAGTTGACGTGTATCCTTTCTTCAATTGCTCTTACTAAGGGAATTTTTGCCTTATTGTATCCACTAGCTCATGCAACACGCAACACACAAACAAAACTGAAAACTCTAAGACTCTTATTCACAGAAAAAGAAAAACAAAGCAAATACTGCACCTATTCCCTCCCCCTCCCACTTCACTCAAGCTTGTCCCCAAGCTATCCTAGTGAAGGGGGGAAATAGGGAAGTAAAAAAAAACACAAAACAGACCACAAACAAACAAACAACATGCTAGAAACAAAACAAACTTCTCACACTTAGACCGTACACCGGGCTAAGTGGGAGAAGGCTCAACAAACAAAACCAAACATGCAAAAATAAACGCAACCCCTTCTCACACTTAGACCAAAGATTGGGCTAAGTGTGGGAAGTTGCAACACATATGTCCAAAACAAAGCATGCTGGCACGGATAAACATAACGGAAAGCAAGAAGAGTAAACGTTACTTGGGTTAGAGGTTTTGTCGGTTGGGAAATCTTTTGAAGAGATAAACTTCCCTGCCCCGGCGATTCCAAAGTGCTCCCAGGTCCAGGAAAAAACTCTGGTGCATCTGGGAACTTCCTTCTAAACCATTTTGCCATCGTCATCATCAGTGCGACGGCCTCCGTCATCTTCTCAGTATACTTGGCTGATGTAGCCACTAGATCGGAAACACGCCCTTTAAGGGCCACGATCTATTCCCTAACTTGCCCAACTTCCATTCGCATGTTTTGTACTTCTGTTTTTACTCCCGTGACCTCCTTCCGTACTCTCTCACTTTCAGCACTGTCCTTTCCTTTGTCCCGGGCAACGATCTCTTCTCTCACCATTTTAATTTCGGATCTCATCCATCCGACTTCTTTCCTCATTTCTTCAACTTCCACGACTAATCTCTGGCTTCATCAACATCAGCAATTTCCTTCACTCCCGCCACCTCTTGCTCCTGTTTGATCTGGGCTTCCGACTTACCAACTTCATAGAAACAGACGTCCTTCCCGTGCGTGATTAGTAACCCCTTGTTGAAAAAGTAATCCATGTTGAAAACCTCTGGGGGTAGACACATCTTCACTTCTCGGCAGGACTTGTGGATCTTCATAATCACATTCCCCTGTAGATGCGCCCCAAGAAGATGGCATGTGTATAGATGCCGGGAAGGGTTGGCAGTTACTTGGTGGCAGGCTTGAGCTAACCAGTAACCCAAGTGGACACGTACACCCGTGGCGATGCACCAGGTAAAGTATAAGTCGGGAGTCGTCAATGCGTTGTTGGCTGTGCCCATCAGATTGTAGCTAATGAAGGTTTGGGCGAACCTCAGGATCCTATTCTCGATATGGTCCTTCGAAAAACTAGTTTTAAATTGACCCACCGTCGGGTGAGTCAAGAACTCCCATGCACTCTGCGCTTTGAAACCTGGTGTGAACTTCGGTGGGCCGACCATTCTCTCGTTCCATAATCCTTCGTCATCTTCTGTACGCGTCAGCAGACCCATCCGTAAAGTCCACTCACGGATGCTCATCACACGCTCTTCATTGAAGAGCCGGAAGCTAACGGAATCGGCCTCCAAGTCGGTGGTGCATTTAAACCGAAAAGTCGAGAAAAATTCCCGTGCCAAGTCTATCGGAACCTCAAGGGTGCTATGCTTTAGCAACCAGTCAAAGCCGATTGCATCTTGAAGTGGTTGAGTCTTCTCGCTCGACTCTAATGTCGAATGACTAGACTCAGGAGTAAGAAAGTGTGCACATATGAGAATTAATGCAAAGCTCGGTCCAGACACAACGCTCCTTAAATCCACTGGATCACTGGGTCCAGGAACTCAAGAGAACTACAGTGTTTTTGTCGTTGGACACACTCGACTCCCCTTCAAAAATAAATCCCTCAACCCGAATACTATGAATTAGTATAGGGAAGTGGGGTCGATCCCACAGAGATGGATTCGCAAAGTAGTGCTAAGAGACTATGGAAACAAACGGCTGCTGCCATGCAAAAGGGTTGAGATTTTAACTATCACTAGATCTAGGCAAGAAATGTAAACTCTAGACCTAGGACACAGAAAACTTACTGGAATCAGACATCAAATCCGAAAGACACAATTACTCCCTAGACTAAGTAAACAATTACCTAATCTAGCTAAACAGAAAGCAACTAACAGTGGGGACCATGTTTCCAGAAATAGCAAGTATGGTAAAAGCTGCAGACAACCAACCCATGCAATTTCCTAACCAACTCAGACGCGTAAATGCAGAAAACAGAGCATACTCCTGGATTCGAACAGAATATAGAAATTTGGACGCCGGAAACTTGCTACGAATCGGAAATACACCAGATCTACGTAAACTAGGCGAAATGAAATGAAAACACGTAAGCGCGGCATAAAATT
Organism: Salvia splendens; assembly: GCF_004379255.2. Classification (NCBI taxonomy): domain Eukaryota; kingdom Viridiplantae; phylum Streptophyta; class Magnoliopsida; order Lamiales; family Lamiaceae; genus Salvia; species Salvia splendens. The sequence continues at coordinate 11,406,901 of NC_056050.1, read as the reverse complement.
AAACACTCCTGCTCAGAATCACGTCGGACGCTTAATCCACTCCGGATCCAAGCAATCCAAAGTCAACAATCAACAAAATCAACTCCATAACTCCGATTCTAACAGATCTGCTCCGATCACCGCCAAATTCCAACAATCACGAACAACTCCACAACATTAACCAGACAAAACCCCGATTCATTCACAAACCAGCTCCATTCTCCCAGATTCAACCATTAACCTGCAATAACCCAGAAATCAACCAACTCCAACAATCCAACTCCAGAATTCAAGTAAACACAATCAAACAACAGGAACCATCACGAGTGACGTAAACGAAAACGAAACTTGCATAAAAGTAAGAGATATCCAGAAACAAAAGAGGTCCGAGCTTCGAACAGCGAAGCTCGGCGAATTCAGCAGAAACGAAAGCAGAGAATAAATTGTTTCTTCGCCCTAAAGAAGGACGGTGCTACAACCAGATCGAAAATGTATGAAAGCTAGAGGTGAACCCCCTAGTGTGCCCTGAATTTCCCACCGAAAGAACCCAAGAGTGTGAAGAGAATGGACTAAGCTACAGGCTGTTAGCAAGGTCTCCACCGAGAAGATCCCTCCAGCTTGCATGCTTCTTCCTTTTATAGATGCGGACATAGCCTTCTAGAGTCTTCGTAGAAATCCCTATTCTACCCTTCAACTCCGAGGCTTCCTCCGTCAAGCAATTTCCTTCATAATGTTCACTTTTTCGCCAGTTTCCTAGGACCATGCAAGCGTCCTCTTCTTTTCCTGGATCTAGCGAAAACCTTCACACACCTGGCTTAAATCGTGCGTTAGACCCAGTAATTTCACGAAATAAAACCCCTAGACCGATGCATGAAATTAGCCTTATCACATCTATATACCCCCGAAACTCGTCATTTGACGCGATCTCCTTAAGTTCCGCCGAGTCATACATCTTCCCGGACTTAGCAACCTTTCCCAAACCACTCTTCTCTTTGTGTATGGCGGCGCGTTTTGGGTCCGCGAACTTCCTCATCTCGTTCAGCAGTTCTTTGGTGATCCAGATTTCTTTCGACTCGAAGTTGAGCTCCTCTTCTTGTTCTTCTTCGGAGTCGCCGGACCCATCAGGGCTTTCGGACTCAGCAGCGTACAGTACCTTAGCAGGTAAAGGGAGAGAGGGTTCAACGGACTTCCCTTTTGCTTTCTTGGTCGAGGAAGGAGCAATCTGTTTTCCTTTTCTCTTCCTTTCGACCGTGTGGCGGTGCTCCTCCTCGTCGTTCTCCCCATCGCTAGGTCTAGGAGAGATTACCTGCTCAGGTGCTGCGGTCTCTAGACCCAACGACCCTTCTTCTGTCTGTGGAACGTGTTCCTCGATTTCATCACGTAAACTCCGACGAGCTTGCCTCCTTGCGTCCCTTGCGTCGATCGGTAAATTCGTCCCCTTTGGGACATCCGTCAGATCCACAATCAATTTAACCCCGTCCTCAACAGGGTCTTGTTCAGCATCGGCAACGAGGGCTTCTCCCTCTACAGACATAAAAGGGGTCGCCCCCTTGAGATAAACAGGGGACTCTACCCCAACCAACTCTTGTTCAACGTGGGCTTCAATATCCACAGACTTCTAGGGGTTTCTCCCTCTTTGACATCTTCCTCAACAATTTGGGCTTGGGTGCCCCCAACTCTCAGGGGTTTCTTTCAGAATTTAGGGCTTCGTCGCCCTCTGGAACATCATTACCAACAACAGGGGTTTCCCCCTCAACAAACTCCTCCAAAACACCAGGGGTTTCCCCCTCAACAAAATCCACGGCGGTGATAATAGGACCTACCCCCTCGGAAACACCAGGGGTTTCTTCCTCAGTGGCAGAATCTAACCTGGGTTCACTCACAGCCAACAACTCCAACCCTGCCGCCAGATTTGCTTCTTCTGCATGAGTTTCTGCGGTGGTCATTTCTGGAACAGTAGTTTCGGGCTCTGCGACGGCTTCTGGTATATCGGGTACTGGCTCCGCGACGGCCTCCGGTTGGGATGTTGAAACCCCTGAAATTTCCGGTGGTGGTACGGCAGATGTTGAAACTGCCGGTACGGATTTCCCCATCACAGCCGCGAACATAGCAAACGCCTCAATCGCCTTTTTTGGTCCCCCAAATTTTTGTAGTATGTCGGCCATAAACGCTGCCGCGCTTGAATCGGTGGTTCCCGACGTGTTTCCGGTCCCCTGTTTGTTATCCATGAGGAATTCTGTAGAAAGATTTGGAGAAACTTGGACGAAACTTGTATCTTGATTAGGGTTAGAGAAAGGAAAACACGAGAGAGAATTTGGGGAATTTTTTTTTTGAATGTAGAGAGAGAATGAGTAAAAAAAACAAACACGGTTATAGCGTAGGTATGGGAGAGGACGTTTTGCAGGCTGTTGCAGGTATGACGCTAGCTACCGTACGCCTCCCCATAAAAGTGCCTTTTGAAATCCGAACTGGTGCCAACTCCCTCCAAATTTTGTACTCCGCAACTCCCTGCCCTAGTAGATACTCTCTGCAAAACTGCACATAAAAAGATATCAAACTAAAAAATGAAACACCAGACCCCCCAGGTCTAGGATATGACAATATAAAAAAACATTCCTGAGGAGTATGGTATTTCGAAAATATTTTTGGAAGATTATTTTTTTTTTATTTGTTTGGGTTTTTTTTTCTTGATTTAAAGAAAGCAATTAAATATTTACAAATTTTGTTTCCAAGTGTTCTCAAGATTCCCTGGGTCAAGGTATATATAAAGAAATCTAAGTCACTTGACCCAGGAATTTTCTAAGAACACTTTCTTCCCAGACCAGTCAGGCGATCTCAAAGAGTGCGCGTAGCGACACTTCGTCCACTACACACATCTCCGAGTTATCCCTAAATATCTTCACTCTATGACCATGTAACACCCGTACTTTTTAAGTACTAAATTATTATATATCTTGAATAAAAAAATAATAATAATAATAAAATGTTATCGTCATGTTATGCTTCTCGTTAAATGTGCTATGGAAAGTAGTATGGTTTTTATGTGATGATGGGGGTTTTGGAACGTCCTTTTTATTTGATTGTGGAACTTTGGGAGACATGTTGAAGGTCTCGTCGAAATAATGATGATGATGTTGCTATGATTAGCAAGATGAATGAAGTACGTGGAGATGAATATTTTCTTATGGAAGTCGACGTGCGTAAATCGAGGAATGGTTGAAGGAATTATATTTGGAACAACACCAAATATAGGTTGTGCCGTTCAACGTACTTTAATTTTTGTTTGTGAAGAACGAGTTAACAAAATTTAATAAAGAACCGTGAATTTTAATTATCGAAGGAAAATACGAAAATATAAAGTATGAATTTATGTTGGGCTTTGCAAATTTAATTAGAGTCCAATTGTCTATCTAAAAAATAGCTTGGACCCTAACTATTTAAAAGTCTAACTAAATAATAATAATTCCAATATGGGCTTACAATAACTTGAGCCCAACAACACTTAAATTAAGTGAAGCCCAAAAGTACTCCAAGTAAATGGGAGCAAGCCCAAAGACCCCCCTTTTTTTTCTTCTTCTCCTTCTCCATGTAGTCGATGGTTTTCATACGAAAAAAAAACTCTCCACCTCCAACTCTTTCACCTTCTTCCACCATCAATGCTTCCATCCAAAAGTCACCCCAAACCTTTACATTAGCCTTCCATCTCTTCAACACATTACACTACACAAAAGAAGAAAAAAAAAGAAGAGAGAGTGAGAGAGAACCGAGAGAGAGCCGAGAGAGAAACCGAAGGGAAGAGGAGGAGGATTCTTTTTCACCATTCTTGTTCTTTCACCACCAAAACCAACCAAGTTGAAGGTATAATTCTCAATCCCTAAAGCATGAATTGTTGTATGTATATATATATTGCCATCATTCCATAATTCTTCCATAACCAACTCAACCAACTCAACTTGTAAAACAAATCAAACGATTGCCGTACGTAATCGAAAGTCTCAAAGAACTTAAATTTATAATGGGAGTGTTGTTGCGGGTTGAATCGGGGTCGTTCGGGGTGGTTTCGGAGAAGGGAAAGCCGCCGCCGGCGACGGGCAGCGGCGGACAGCCGCGCTCGATGTTCCCCGGTGCGGACAGCGGCTCCCGGTGGCGACGGCAGTAGCTCCCCCTCCCCGCGTCAGCAGCGGCGACGCCAGCTGCACAGCAGCGGCGCCGTGCGATCTCCTCTGCGGCAGCAGCTTCCCGACAGTGTAGCAGCGACGGCGGCTGCCAGCAGGGACGGCGACGACAGCTGCAATGGATGCCGGGATCTCGACGACGGTACTGCGGTGATAACCTCGACATCTCCGGTGGGGCAGAGAGCCGAGGCGAACGACGGAAGAGGCTGGTAGCCACTGTCGAAAGAAAGATAGAGAGAGAGATAAAAGAATTGGGCTTTGTTTTAAAATGTATGTTTTGGGCCTCTTTTGGTTTAAAGTTTTTGGGCCTCAATAATTATAATTTGGAGAAAATAAAGATTGGACCTCTCTTGGAGTTATAGTAGTTGGCCTTCTTAATTTAATTGAAGATAAAGTGGGGAAATAATTAAGTTTCGGGCCTTTTACATAAATTTTTAGTCCGATAATTTAATAGTGACTAAGTAGTTACTCAATTTCCGAATGATGCAAAGGATGAATAATTTTATCTCAAGTCCGAAATAATTAATTCAAAGGAAAGTAATTGGTGAAAGTGAGTTAAGCGCTTAATCAAAATCTTGGGATTAAATCCTATATCATGGAGGAAAAATATGAGGAGTCAACGAAGGAGTTATAGGCCTAAACGACCGACCGGCGCCGCACACGACGCCTTGGGCTGCCGCCGAATAATCGAAAATGCACGGAAACCGAGTAACGAGATAAAAGACTTTAATTAGAGTGCATGCATTCTAAATGTTTTCGTTATTGAGATTGATGTGTACTTTAATTATTTTTCGAAAAGGTGGTTCGCACGCTCGTTAAAGTCGGATCGAGAAGTTATAAAAGGAAATTTCTAAGCTACTGAGGTGGGCTTTACTACTTAAATTCTTGTATTTTGAAATGATATGTTTATGGTGAGATAATGGTGGTTTAAAATAGTATGTCATGCCGTTTTTATGTTTTGAATTGCCCATCTGATTGTCTACTGGGATAATATCCTACTAGACTTTGATAGTTAACGAATTCGGGTCTGACTAGGGAGTGAGTCCCTACTCGGACTAGTGCACTGATAGGGATCGTGAGTCGTCCCCTAGGTCGGCCGGTCCAGTGATCGAGATTATGGCCACAGTCTCGTTTCACATGATGGTTCAGATATGGTACATGATGGAGGATGACGATGATGATGGGCTGTACAGCCATGTTTTACGATGGAAATGATTTTAGTGTTTCTCGGTATTTTTTTTAAAGTAAAACCTGAGTTTCACTCAACGGTGGCTTGACATAACTTTATTGATGAAATGTATTTTGGGCATGAGTTCACTGAGTGCACCAAGTACTCAGCCCCTGCATATGTTTTCCCTATGTGTAGGTTGAGCGTGGACGGGAGACGGAGGATGTTGAGCATTTGGACAAAGACGGGATTCAATAAACGTTCCGGTTACTATTGTGTCTTCATACATAGTAGTAGCTAACTCTCAATTGCTTCCGCTACGTCAAGTTTTTTTTAGCTCCCATGTTTTCTTTATTCTGTTGAACTATGTTTCCCACGAACTTTGTGATTCGTGATTTCAGACTATAATTGGTAATAAAGTTCATCTTTTGATCTACATATCGTACCCCTTGATTGTTTCCCCCTTCTTCCCCGCTTCTTTTTTCCCCATTAGTCGCGATCCACCGTGCTTTCTATCCTTAGGAAATGCGGTCGTGACAGAATGGTATCAGAGCAACTTTTCCTTCCTCTCTGGACCGAGAGTCTCTTATTCAGTCTAGTCTAGACTCGTTTCACTAGACTAAAAGAGTATTCATTGAAGGCTCAACATTCCGTCTCGCCGCGCTCAACGAAAGAAAAGGTAAAATGTTTTGAAATGAGAAATGTTTATGCAATTGATGTTGGACGTGATGATGAATGGAGTATGATTGACAATATTATGAGATGTAGACTTCAAAGGCCATAGATGTAGGCTAATTGTATACGCGCGGACTGTACTTTTTTTAAGGCAATGTATTTATCGATGAAACGATGAGGCTTAGAAAAGAGCGAATTCCAAGTGGTGATGAGTAAAGATTTGGATAATTGTACTAACGTGTGTGTTAGTCAGAATGCCTCCCAGACGCGCAGTAGTTCATCACGAAAATGAGGCCAGTAATGAAACCCAGAGTAGTGTGGGACCCGAAGGACAACCACCACCACCACCACAACTAGAACGAAACATCGAAAAGTAATTTCAAAAGGAATGCCCTCCGGTGTTTGATGGAATGGGAGATCCGGCTAAGGCTGAAACATGGATACGTGCCATAGAGCGCATATTTAAATTCCTAAGGTGCACCGATCAGAAACGTCTATCTTGCGTGATCTACCAGCTCACTGGGTCCGCAGAATATTGGTGGAAGACCAAGCAGCGAACGATGTCGCGTGAACAACTGGACGCCCTAACTTGGGAAAACTTCAAAGAGGAATTATATGATAAGTATATTTCGAGGAGTACCGTAAAGCTAAAGAGGCGGAATTCTACAATCTGAAGCAAGGGCGGATGACAGTGATTGAATATGACCGTGCCCTATGCGATATGTCTCGTTATGCGCCAGAACAAGTGAATACTTATGAGAAAATGGCAGAGAAATTTTGTGATGGTTTGAGACACGAAATAAGAATGTCCTTGGCATGCCGTGGAAGACTCTCGTATGCCGAATCACTGTCTCGTGCTTTGGATGTGGAGGAAGCAATGCCAAGAGAAAGGTCAACAACGCCTACTACCCCAACGCCACCTACACCACAACAAAATTTTCACGAGAAGAGAAAGTGGGATGGGAACCGAGAATCCTTCGACAACAAAAGGTTTCAAGGTACCCCAAACTCTGCACGGGGTAAAGGAAAACAAGCTACTCCCTACCAAGGTGGAGAGTACCGTCAGAGAGCGCCTTCCTGCGCCAAGTGCCAGAAGAATCATTGGGGTGAATGCAGAATTGAGACTAATGTATGCTACAAATGTGGTGGAGATGGACATTTTGCCAAAGAGTGCCCGAGCAACAACCATGCTGGTTATGAGGAGGCTACATGAGAACTCGAGGATAAAAGGAAAGAGAAATACCCGGATTTGTATGTTAGAAATGAGCAAATTTCGGGACGAAATTTCTGTTAAGGTGGATAGAATGTAACACCCGTACTTTTTAAGTACTAAATTATTATATATCTTGAATAAAAAATAATAATAATAATAAAATGTTATCGTCATGTTATGCTTCTCGTTAAATGTGCTATGGAAAGTAGTATGGTTTTTATGTGATGATGGGGGCTTTGGAACGTCCTTTTTATTTGATTGTGGAACTTTGGGAGACATGTTGAAGGTCTCATCGAAATAATGATGATGATGTTGCTATGATTAGCATGATGAATGAAGTACGTGGAGATGAATATTTTCTTATGGAAGTCGACGTGCGTAAATCGAGGAATGGTTGAAGGAATTATATTTGGAACAACACCAAATATAGGTTGTGCCGTTCAACGTACTTTAATTTTTGTTTGTGAAGAACGAGTTAACAAAATTTAATAAAGAACCGTGAATTTTAATTATCGAAGGAAAATACGAAAATATAAAGTATGAATTTATGTTGGGCTTTGCAAATTTAATTAGAGTCCAATTGTCTATCTAAAAAATAGCTTGGACCCTAACTATTTAAAAGTCTAACTAAATAATAATAATTCCAATATGGGCTTACAATAACTTGAGCCCAACAACACTTAAATTAAGTGAAGCCCAAAAGTACTCCAAGTAAATGGGAGCAAGCCCAAAGACCCCCCTTTTTTTTCTTCTTCTCCTTCTCCATGTAGTCGATGGTTTTCATACGAAAAAAAAACTCTCCACCTCCAACTCTTTCACCTTCTTCCACCATCAATGCTTCCATCCAAAAGTCACCCCAAACCTTTACATTAGCCTTCCATCTCTTCAACACATTACACTACACAAAAGAAGAAAAAAAAAGAAGAGAGAGTGAGAGAGAACCGAGAGAGAGCCGAGAGAGAAACCGAAGGGAAGAGGAGGAGGATTCTTTTTCACCATTCTTGTTCTTTCACCACCAAAACCAACCAAGTTGAAGGTATAATTCTCAATTCCTAAAACATTGAATTATTATATGTATATATATATTGCCATCATTCCATAATTCTTCCATAACCAACTCAACCAACTCAACTTGTAAAACAAATCAAACGATCGCCGTTCGTAATCGAAAGTCTCAAATAACATAACTTTATAATGGGAGTGTTGTTGCTGGTTGAATCGGGGTCGTTCGGGGTGGTTTCGGAGAAGGGAAAGCCGCCGCCGGCGACGGGCAGCGGTGGACAGCCGCGCTCGATGTTCCCCGGTGCGGACAGCGGCTCCCTGTGGCGACGGCAGTAGCTCCCCCTCCCCGCGGCAGCAGCGGCGCCGTGCGATCTCCTCTGCGGCAGCAGCTTCCCGACAGCGTAGCAGCGACGGTGGCTGCCAGCAGGGACGGCGACGACAGCTGCAATGGATGCCAGGATCTCGACGACGGTACTGCGGTGATAACCTCGACGTCTCCGGTGGGGGCAGAGAGCCGAGGCGAACGACGGAAGAGGCTGGTAGCCACTGTCGAAAGAAAGATAGAGAGAGAGATAAAAGAATTGGGCTTTGTATTAAAATGTATGTTTGGGGCCTCTTTTGTTTTAAAGTTTTTGGGCCTCAATAATTATAATTTGGAGAAAATAAAGATTGGGCCTCTCTTGGAGTTATAGTAGTTGGCCTTCTTAATTTAATTGAAGATAAAGTGGGGAAATATTAAGTTTCGAGCCTTTTAAATAAATTTTTAGTCCGATAATTTAATAGTGACTAAGTAGTTACTTAATTTCCGAATGATGCAAAGGATGAATAATTTTATCTCAAGTCAGAAATAATTAATTCAAAGGAAAGTAATTGGTGAAAGTGAGTTAAGCGCTTAATCAAAATCTTGGGATTAAATCCTATATCATGGAGGAAAAATATGAGGAGTCAACGAAGGAGTTATAAGCGTAAACGACCGACCGGCGCCGTACGCGACGCCTTGGGCGGCCGCCGAATAATCGAAAATGCACGGAAACCGAGTAACGAGATAAAAGACTTTAATTAGAGTGCATGCATTCTAAATGTTTTCGTTATTGAGATTGATGTGTACTTTAATTGTTTTTCGAAAAGGTGGTTCGCACGCACGTTAAAGTCGGATCGAGAAGTTATAAAAGGAAATTTCTAAGCTACTGAGGTGGGCTTTACTACTTAAATTCTTGTATTTTGAAATGATATGTTTATGGTGAAATAAGGGTGATTTAAAATAGTGTCATGCCGTTTTTATGTTTTGAATTGCCCATCTGATTGTCTACTGGGATAATATCCTACTAGACTTTGATAGTTAACGAATTCGGGTCTGACTAGGGAGTGAGTCCCTACTCGGACTAGTGCACTGATAGGGATCGTGAGCCGTCCCCTAGGTCGGCCGGTCCAGTGATCGAGATTGTGGCCACAGTCTCATTTCACATGATGGTTCTGATATGGTACATGATGGAGGATGACGATGATGATGGGCTGTACAGCCATGTTTTACGATGGAAATGATTTTAGTGTTTCTCGGAATTTTTTTTAAAGTAAAACCCGAGTTTCACTCAACGGTGGCTTGACATAACTTTATTGATGAAATGTATTTTGGGCATGAGTTCACTGAGTGCACCAAGTACTCAGCCCCTGCATATGTTTTCCCTATGTGCAGGTTGAGCGTGGACGGGAGATGGAGGATGTTGAGCATTTGGACAAAGACGGGATTCAATAAACGTTCCGGTTACTATTGTGTCTTCATACATAGTAGTAGCTAACTCTCAATTGCTTCCGCTACGTCAAGTTTTTTTTAGCTCCCATGTTTTCTTTATTATGTTGAACTATGTTTCCCACGAACTTTGTGATTCGTGATTTCAGACTATAATTGGTAATAAAGTTCATCTTTTGATCTACATATCGTACCCATTGATTGTTTCCCCCTTCTTCCCCGCTTCTTTTTTCCCCCATTAGTCGCGATCCACCGTGCTTTCTATCCTTAGGAAGTGCGGTCGTGACAGACCATTAACCAGAAAAGAAGTAGAGTTTGAAGCACTTCCCTGGATCTCTACTGCCCCATTTGCACGAAGACTCACAACAGTGTATGATCCAATCCATTTGGACTTAAGCTTACCAGGCATTAACTTGAGCCGGGATTGGAACAGGAGAACTTTCTGCCCAACTTGCAGTTCCTTGGTCCGGAGATTCTTATCATGCCAAAGCTTGGTCTTTTCCTTGTACCACATCGCTGATTCGTAAGACTCAAGCCTCAATTCTTCCAACTCCTGGAGCTGCAGTTTCCTCTCTCCCTCACAAGCTTGAGGATTCATATTAATCTCCTTGACCGCCCAGTACGCTCTATGCTCAATTCCCACCGGCAAGTGACACATCTTGCCGAATACTAACCTGTAAGGGGACATTCCAATGGGTGTTTTATACGCTGTTCTGTATGCCCACAATGCGTCATCAAGTCTCTTACTCCAGTCCTTCCTTGACGGATTAACCGTCTTCTCCAATATCGACTTTATCTCCCTGTTGGAGATCTCTGCTTGCCCATTTGATTGAGGATGATACGGTGTGGAAAGACGGTGGTGAACTCCGTACTTTCTCATTAGAGCTTCAATAGTCCGGTTACAGAAATGCGTCACATTGTCAGATATTATAGCTCTGGGCACTCCGTACCTGTTAAAGATGTTAGTTCTAAGAAATTTCGCTACCTCTTTAGCTTCACAAGAAGTGGTCGCCTTGGCCTCTATCCATTTCGAAACATAATCAACCGCCACAAGTATGTATGTGTTCCCGTATGAAGACGGAAATGGACCCATGAAGTCCATTCCCCATACGTCGAAGATTTCGCAAACGATCACAGGGACTTGCGGCATTTCATCTCTCCTGGAGATTCCACCAGTCTGCTGACACCTCTCACAATTCTGGCAAAATTCGAATGAATCCTTGTGCAACGTAGGCCAGTAAAAACCACTATCTAACACCTTCCTTGCAGTCTTCCTAGGTCCAAAGGACCTCCACAAGCTAGGGCGTGGCAATGGTTCAACACATCCCTTTGTTCCCATTCTGGTATACATCTTCTAATCACCTGGTCAGCTCCCATTTTCCACAAATACGGGTCGTCCCAGAAATAATACTTGGCTTCGCTTTTAAGCTTCATTCTCTGGGCCCGGGAGATATCCTGCGAACTGGGCACCTCTCCAGTGACCAAGTAGTTTGCCAGGTCTGCGAACCATGGCTCATCGTTTAGATGACATTTACCCTTTTCAGAATCTCCTGGACCTGTTAATGCCATAATCTCTTCCCAATTGATAGGTCTAGGAAATTCCCCTAAATAATACAAATGTTCCTCAGGGAATGCATCCGGTATTGCTTCCTCGGTCTCCCCTTGAAAAATACGACTCAGATGGTCAGCCACCTTGTTCTCAGTTCCCTTTTTATCCTTAACCTCCCAATCAAATTCTTGTAAAAGTAGCACCCAACGGATTAATCTCGGTTTGGACTCCTTCTTCGCCAGCAGGTACTTAATAGCTGCGTGGTCTGTGAAAACGATCACCTTCGACCCCAGCAAGTATGGTCGAAACTTCTCAAATGAGTATACAACAACCAGCATCTCTTTTTCAGTGGTGTCGTAGTTCTTCTGGGCTTGATTTAACGTTTTCGAAGCATAGAAAATCACGTAGCTTTTTCCATCAACTCTTTGACCCAGCACCGTCCCAACTGCATAATCGCTGGCGTCGCACATGATTTCAAAGGGTAGATTCCAGTCAGGTGCTCTGATAATGGGAGCGGATACTAATCTGTCCTTCAACAGCTGAAAAGTTTTTTTACACTCCTCATCGAAAACAAACTCCACATCGTTATGCAATAAGTGAGTGAGCGGTTGAGCAATTCTTGCGAAATCCTTTATAAACCTCCTATAAAATCCTGCGTGCCCTAGGAATCCTCTCACTTCTTTTTGATTCGTCGGGTAAGGCAGTTTTGAGATAACATCGATTTTTGCTTGATCTACCTGTATGTCTCTTTCCGATACCACATTCCCTAGGACAATTCCATCAGGGACCATAAAGTGGCATTTCTCGAAATTCAAAACCAAATGCTTCTCCTGGCATCTTCTCAGCACTAAGTCCAAGCTCGCCAAACATGAGTCAAATGAATTCCCGTACACAGTGAAATCATCCATAAAAATCTCGATGCAATCCTCCAGAAGATCCGAGAAGATACTCATCATACGCCGCTGAAAAGTGCCTGGCGCATTGCACAGACCAAACGACATCCTTCTGTAACCGTACGTTCCAAAGGGACACGTGAAAGTTGTCTTCTCCTGGTCTTCGGGATCCACATAGATTTGAAAATACCCACTATATCCATCCAGGAAACAGAAATATTGCTTTCCCGTCAATCTTTCCAACATCTGGTCATTGAAAGGTAACGGGAAGTGATCCTTCCTAGTAGCCTCGTTCAACTTCCGGTAGTCAATACACATCCTCCACCCAGTAACAAGTCGAGTGGGGACCAACTCATTTCTATCGTTCTTGACCACCTGTATTCCTGACTTCTTCGGTACCATATGTACTGGACTAACTCATTCACTGTCGGGTATGGAATATATGATTCCTAGGGATAGCAACTTCAATACTTCCTTCAACACTTCTTCTCTCATGTTCGGATTCAATTTGCGTTGCGGGTCCCTACAGGCTTTTGCTCCTTCTTCTAGGCGAATGTGATGCATGCACATATCTGGACTGATTCCAACCAAGTCAGAGAGTGTCCACCCAATGGCCTTCTTGTTCCTCCGAATTACCTTCAGCAATTCCTCTTCTTGTCCCTCGGTCAAGCTGCTGTTAATAATCACCGGGAAATTTTCATTCCCCTCCAGATACGCATACTTGAGCCCAGGTGGAAGTGTCTTCAATTCTTTCTTGGGAACATCTTTTTCCTGGGGCAAGGGATTTTTCTTTGTCGACTCAATTGCTATTCCCTTCTTAGACTCAGTAGAACTGTCCATGCTCGCCACATAAGATGTCTTCCTTGATCGAGCTAGCTCCGAGTTCGTACAGAATTCCAGAATCGCTTCAGCTAGCTCATCGTCTGATAACTCACTCGTGTTCATTTCTTGACACCAACTAGCTACTTCTCTATCAATGGCATGACTCATCTCGGAATTCTCGATCTGTCCCTGCATTAACTCTGTCTCAAGATATCCCTTGTTCCCCTGTCGGACCGTCCTGGGTAAATGTAACATCCCAAAATTTTTGTGACTTTATTTTCATATGGGTGCCGAATAAAATTTCCTTTTACGAAATTAATTGTTTCTATGTGATTAAGTTGATTATATGAAATAATTGTTATGAGTGATGTGGAATGAAGTATTGTCTAATTGTTATATGTTCCAATGTGAGGAAATTAATTAAGTGAGATCATGCATTTTTATTCTAGCCAATTTAATGGGATATTTTCGGCCTCTTCAAAATTATTGGAATTAATATTCTCTTCTTGGATTTAATTAATTGTTTTGGGATATTTATCCAAATTAAATCCAAACCAAATTATCCCTAATTTATGCTACATGAAATTTGAACTCAAGCTATTTTTTTGGGAGTTTCGAAAAATCCCCTATTTAATAGGAGGATGAATTATTTTTCTTTGATTTAATTGATGCCTCATTGATTTCCTTCTTTTATTTCAAATCCAATTAAATCATGTCACATTTTACTTCCTCACTCTAATTGAATTGATATTTGAAATATTTCCTTGTGACAATTAAAGCCAAATTTTCGCCCCTTCCCTATTTGTGGAGAAATTGTATTTGTTTCCTATTGTTGTGGAATCCCTTTTTATTCAAATAAATACCAAATAAATACCTATGTCTAATTAATTGGGGATGTGAATATTTTCTTTCTATTTTGTCTCCATCCCACACGCCCCATATGCTTCTATTTTCCTTGTGGAAATTTATTTATTTGTTACCTATTTTATGGAAGTCTTTTCCTATAACAGAATTTCCAAATTTAAATCCTATCCCCATTTAATTGAGGATTTAAATAATCCTCTTCTCCCCTATTCAAAATACACGCCCCCTCCTTTTTATTTTGCGACTTGTAGATTCTTCAAATTATTTTATTTCCTTGCTTATGAAATACTCAATATCTTTTACCAAATTTTGAGTATTTTTCCTCTCCAAGAAAATACCAAGTCAATTCCTTGCTAATTTATTTGGCAAAATTTTCGAAATTCACCCCCATTCCACACGCCTACTTTTATTTCAATTGTGGGAATTTTTTTTTATATCTCCCACAATTTAATTAATTCATTTAAGTGTGGGATTTTAACCTAGACTATAAATATTAAAAACCTTAACCCTAGCCCCCATTGTCATCTTACACGCCTCCCTCCATCTCCCCCACTCTTCCATCTCCAAAAATCCTCCATCCAACTCGTGTTCTTGCAAACCGTTGAAGTTATTTTCGAGAGTCTCCGACGAATCGCTTCATCCATCGTTTCTACCGATTCGTTTTGTGTCAAAGAAGGTATATTGCTCACTTCTTATCATCCTATCCGTTTTGACCATGTTCTTGAGTCCTACATGCATGTAGAGGGTGTAGGTTCGATAGATCGCAAGTTTTAACGGGAGGGAAAGTGTGATTCGTAAGAACTTGTTGTTTTTGCGTTGTTGTTTGAAATCATGTGAGTTGGATCGATTTATTGGGTGAATAATATGAGTTGTATGCAAATATGTGTATGAGGAACGTGTAAGCATGATTATGTGTTTTCGAGCATGAAAAATCGGTGGTTGTGTTGTGGAAGTTTAAAAACCCTATTTTCGAACTTGAACCAGAAATCTGTGATGCACGACCAGTGACTTATGATCTGTATTTGACCCATCAAACGAACGAATTTTGCTATGAAATTTTTACTGAGTAAACTTCAAGGTGTCTTCTGTGTCTCGTGTGAATTTCAGCCTGTTTTTTGGAAAAATGAATTTTTAATAAATTTTTGAAGTTGACTGCGCAAATCTGCCAGAAACGTGAGTTCTCGCCATGAATGTTTCGTTTTCTGTTTGACTGACCAAATGACCTCCGATTGATGTGATTCTTGAACTATATGAAAATATGAAGTGTCTTCTGAGTCGTGTTAAATTTTCAGCCTTTTTGGGCATTGGATGAATTTATGGTGAATTCTTCAAATGAACTACGCAATACTGTCGGAAATTGTATGTTACGACCAGAGAGTTTAATATATGATATGACTGACTAAATGACGTGATTTCGGTGTGAAAATTTTCATGTATGAACTTGAATGTGTCTTCTGTATTGTGACCAAAATTTAGCTTCTTTTGAGGTCGGGTGAATTTATAGTAATTTTTACAAAACGGTCGCGCAGTTCTGCCAGTTTTCTGCCTTGTTAAAATAACTCTTATTTTCAAGTTTAAAAGTATTGTATGATGCATGTATGTCCAAGGAACGTGTCTAAATGGTGTAAGCACTTGTGATAAGTTGTAATGCGATACGTGTGTCTTTACACCTTTTTGACGTATGTTGGGTTGGGGGATTGAGAAAGACGATGAGAGAGAGACGATAGGACATGCATAGTAATATGTTGAAGTGTGAGGCTGACTTATGTTGTCATTGACAAGGGTGTTGTGTATTCGTGAACTCGAGGATCGAGAGTTGCTAAGTTGGGTTGTGAATTGCTAAGCGAACGAGGTGGGCTTTCTTTTCAAACCTCTTTACTTTTCCGAAAATTATTATGTGGCGATATAAGGGTGGTTTAACTGTTATGTCATGCCATGTTGTTTTTATTATGAGATTGAATTTTTGTGTTTCTCGTGATATTTTCTTACTACAAAAAACTCGAGATCACTGGTATGGATGACATAACTATTATTAAAATGTTTTCGGCATGAGCCCATTGAGTACAACAAGTACTCAGCCCTGCATATTATTTTTCTTATGTGCAGGTTGAGCGGGATGTTGCGGTGGATGTTGAGCTGGCTTAAGTATTTAGGATGCGTTGTGTCGTCATACATAGGCGTCGTCCTTGACTCTCCTTGAACCCTATTTTCCGCTGCTATAACTTGAACTATGACTCAAGACTTAATCTTTCCTTTATGTTTTGTGTGTGAACATGTATGGTGGTGTTAGGTTTCAAACAAGTTTTTACGTTGTCTTTTGAAAATGGTGTTCTCCGAGATTTAAGTTAAATGTTTGTTTTACCTTAGTTATTAATTGTTTTATTTCATAAGTCTAATTTTTTCCCGTTGCTCTTTTAAAAGCATTTTACCTTAAGTCTTCTTCAAATTTTTTATAACCTTAAACTTCTTAAAACTAGGTTGTTTTCCTTTCTTAAGTTAATTAAGTCTTCTTTTAAAATGTTATCCATGCATGTCGGTCACGATCGCCGCGGTTGTGGTACCCCTTTGTATGGGCGGTCGTGACAGTAAACATAAGTTAAAACTTGTATTCTTCCTCAATCTCTGATTCAAGCCTTTTCTTCTTTCTTCTCTAGATACCAGGTCAAGATCCCTGGTTTCCTTTGGTGCGGTGGTACATAAGAGTTCCCTTGATTGTTCTGATTTCTGTTTCCCCAGTTCGAGTGGTCTCCTTGGTTCCGATTGATCCAGCTGCCCTGCCCCTCGTGATTCCTTCCTGACCAGTTACCTTGTCTCTCGGGCTGAGGTGCAAACTGCTGACTTTGTTGTGGTGCTGGCTGATTCTGCTCATTGTCAGTCCATCTGAAATTTGGATGGTTTCTCCAGGGCGCATCTCTCTGTCTCCCTGGATTCCAGCTCCCATCGGGATTCCAACTTCCCATTGCATTGACCTGGGCCTGATAATCTCCTTCCTGGGTCCCGTAATATTGCTGAATTTGATTATCTCCTTGACCAGGAGATTTATCCTTCCCTTGTGAAGCTTGTGGAATTGTCTTTTCAATCGCGTTCAAAAGAGCCTTCTCGAGCCTGTCAATCCTCGCTTCTACTTTATCATCTTCTTGTTCTCTTATGGCATGCACTGATCCTCTTCTCACTGCATTACTAGGGTTATCGTACGCCTTCTTAGCGTCGATCAGCTTCCCTAGGATTTCTCTTGCTTCACTTCCCCTTTTTCTTGTGAAATTCCCCCCACTCGAGATATTCATTAAGTCCTTTGACTCAGGAGTTGCCCCTTCGTAAAACACAGAGTAGGTTTCTGCCTCTATCATTCGGTGGTTCGGGCACGCATCCAACAACCCGTTGAATCTCGACCAATACTGACTCAGAGATTCATCGTAATCCTGCTTACACTCTAGTATTTCTTTTTTCAGTGCATTCGTCTTGTTAGATGGGAAGAAATAATTTAAGAATTCCAACTTGAAGTCCCTCCATGTGCGGATAGAATCCGGGGGCAACCTCAATAACCACGTATTAGCTTCCCCTTTCAAGGTAAACGGAATTGCCCGTAGGCGATAATCCTCCTCTGTTGTTTCATTCGGCCTCTTCTGAATTCCACACAACTTATTGAATTCATTTAAGAACTCATACGGACACTCATTTCTGCACCCAGAGAACGTTGGCAAGATGTCGAGTACGTTTTTCTTGATCTCAATAGTCCTCTGGCGCTGGTTCATTACTATGGCTTGGACTGGTTCTCCATCTAAATGGGCAGTGAGCGAGCCGATCTCTGGATCTAGATCTACTACGTGCGCCATGACTACTTCCTCTGTTTCCCCTGTTTCTGACTCTATTTCTAATTCGGGTGGTGACTCTGGATCTTCGCGTCCTGACGACGTCCAAGATTCGTCGCTAGTAAATTCACTCGGAAACGGATCTCCCGTGGTAAACCCTAATCTGGTGGTCACAGTAGAGACTGTATCCTTAACCCGCCAATTTAACTGGCCGTGCTTCCACCCAGATGAGTTGCTCCAGTAGGTAGATCTTGAGCCTCTGCTCATAAACTACAAATAAAAGAGAAAGAAAATAAATCAAAACTATTTACACCACAGACTCTGAACACTTAACACAAAGCAAGCCATCCATCCCCAGCAACGGCGCCATTTGAAGGTAAACATCGCTGTGTTTGTGTATTACGGAGTAAGCAAGTGTGCACAGAGAAAACTAATGCAAGTGCTTGGTCAAGACACCACGCTCCTTAAATCCACTGGATCACCAGGTCCAGGAACTCAAGAGAACACAGAGTATTTTTGTCGTTGGACACACTCGACTCCCCTTCAAAAAATATTAAATCCCTCAACCCGAATACAATAAATTAGTATAGGGAAGCGGGGTCGATCCCACGAAGATGGATTCGTGAAGTAGTGCTTAGAGACTCTGGAAACAAGCGGCTGCTGCCACGCAAAAGGGTTGAGAATTTTAACTACTTCTAGACCTAGACACGAAATGTAAATGCTAGACCTAGGACACAGAACATGTAATAGAATCAAACTTCATTACTGAGAGACACATTTTGCTTCCTAGATGGAGTAGACGACTAACTAATTAAGACTAGACAGGGAGAATAAAACAAACTCATGCTCCATCTAACAACGACATGCGATTTCCTTACCGATTCAAGCACGCAAATGGAGAAAAAAGAGCATATATCTAGATTCGAACAGAATATAAAGATTTGGATGCCGGAAACTTGCTATGAACCGGAAATACATCAGATCTACATAAACTAGGCGAAATGAAATGAAAACACGTAAACTAGGCATGAAATTAAATCAATCTTGCTCAGATTCACGTCGGATGCTTAATCCACTCCGGATCTAAGCGATCCGAACCCAACAACAGACACAACCGACTCCATAACTCCGGTTTTCACAGATCTACTCAGATCAACTCCGAATTCAAACAACCACAAACAACTCCACAACTCCAGCGAACTCAACCCTCCGATTTATCCACAAACAGACTCCGATCACCCAGATCCAACTGCAAACCTGCATAAATTCAGAAAACAACTGCGAAACGCATCCAACTTGAACAATCCTACTCCAAAATTCCGAAAATCAACGTAACAGAAAATCAAACTTGCATTAAAATTAGAGAATATTCGGCAAAACAAACAAATAGATCTCCGAGCTTCGAACAGCGAAGCTCGGCGAAATCAGGAAAGTATGAAAGCAGAAATTAAATTGTTTCTTCGCCCCACAGAAGGACGGTGTTACAACCCACAATAGCTTCAAAGAAAACTAAACATGAACCCCGGTGCGAACCCTGAATCTCCCCACGGAAAGAACCCAAGTGTGTGAAAAGTGAACTAAGCTACAGGCTGTTAGCGAGGCCTCCCACCCCGGTGCGAACCCTGAATCTCCCCACGAAAAGAACACAAGTGTGTGAAAAGTGAACTAAGCTACAGGCTGTTAGCGAGGCCTCCCACCCAGAAGGTCCCTCCAGCGTGCATGCTTCTCCCTTTTATAGATGCGGACATAGCCTTCTAGAGTCTTCGTAGAAATCTCTATTCTACCCTTCGAGGTTTCCTCCGTCAGGCAATTTTCCGCATAATGTCCACTCATGTGCCTATTTCCTAGGTCCACGCAATTGTCCTCCTCCTTTCCTGGACCTGGCGAAAAATCTTCACACACCTGGCTTAAAACGTGCGTTAGACCCAGAAATTTCACGAATTAAAGCCCTAGACCTATGCATGAAATTAGTCTTATCAAGCATGAATGTGATTGTTGTGCTTTTAGGGAAGAGTAGGAAGTAAAAAATGAATAAAAGTGGGAGCGTGGATGGGGATGCTCTTGTGCTTTTAGTAAGATTCAAACTAACGTACGCCTAAAATATTGATTATTTTCTTTAAAAGGATTGCTAGTTAAAATATTTATCTGGACAATATTTTTCAGCTAACATATTTTCCTTGATTACTGTACTCCGTCCATCCAAAAAATTAGATCAATTTATAATGATACATGTTATAATGTGTAACTAAGAGAGTAAGAGAGGAGAAAATATGATAAAAGTAATGTAAATGGATTCTGAAACTTTCCTTACGTAAAATTGCACTAATTTTGATGAAGGCACTAAAAAAGTAAAACTAATCTACTCTTTTTTTTTATGGACGGGTGAGCAAAACATAACCAAAGCTCACTATTTATGTTTTATTTATAGTTATTTATAGGTAGATATCCGAACTTTTCGTATTTTTTCTTGAATTTTAATTTTTGATTGTGGATATATACATTTTGAGATTTTCTATTTTTTCTCATACCCAATTATTTTCGAACTTTTCTTATTTTTTCTTGAATTTTAATTTTTCATTGTGGATATATACATTTTGAGATTTTCTATTTTTTCTCATACCCAATTATTTCGATCAAATAAAAGTTGATGTAGATTACACATGGCATATTATTTTTAGGAGTATTTGTCTATAGATACATAAACTTTTATTTTAATGATCGGTCACATTTTGTCATATAAACACTTGAGACATAACATTAGCATCAATTTTTAAATATTAATTTAAGGAGAAAATTAGAAAAGACTAACATTTGTATAATTAGATTAAAAATAAAATTTTGAGAGATAATAGCAATCCCATAGAAATAGACTATTTGGGGAAGACATGAATTTTAATGTATAGTTGATAAAGTAAGAAAGAATGAGAACAATAGTTAAAATAGTGTTAGTGGATGCTAAAGCCTGACTATTTGGGGACGGCATGAATTTTAATGTATAGTTGATAAAGTAAGAAAGAATGAGAACAATAGTTAAAATAGTGTTAGTGGATACTAAAGCCTTTAAATGATACAGTAAAAGAGGATAAAATGTAGTTGAAATAATGTTAGTGGATGAGAGGACCTATAAATAATAGACTAAGAGTTAAAGAAGAATATACATAAAAGTATATATGGACTGTTTTATGGAACGAATCAAAAATGAAATATAATCTATTTCTATAAAAATATTAAAATTCATATATTTATAAATAGATAATAATTTATTTATTAGATAAATCACAAATAGTGAAGTCGAATATTGTGACTTTTAGTTATCTTTTAAGCAATATAAGTTGTTTGATCCACACCGATAAATAAAACACACCGTAAAGTCCATACTTTGCACAAAAAATAACATTATCTCACGACGATTCCCCAATAATTGTTTTTATATTTCTCGATACGGGTGAATTTTTCCACACATTATAGAGCATGATTCAAAATCAATCTCAAAATATCGAATGAATAGAGGTGAAGAAATTGTTGAAAATGAAGATTTGAATTGGATCGGAGAAACCTCACGAGAGAATAATGTGAACAATTACATAAATCTCTCTATAATGATTAACCGAGAACGACGGAGAAGGAGCATAAACTGTAGAGCGGAAGCGTACCTTGATCCATCTAGAATTGAACGGCGGAATTGTTTTGCAGCGGCTATGGATCTTCCAAACGATCAAAGACGTTTGATAAGTCGTATTCTAGGCCATGGTTACTGGTCAGTATGATGTGCATAATTGGATTATATCTGCAAAACAGTTGCTTAAGTGTGCAGGATGAGTGTTCTAGCCAGTAGGCAAAGCTTCGGATACTTCAGGTGAAAAAGGGTGTCAGAACGATTACATACTGACCAGGATGCATGCAAAGAAATATGGCTCGAGATGGAGAAGAAGGATAGCTGGAGCTGGTCAACTGCAATTAAGGGCAGAGAAGTCATTTCGCAATGAGGTTTTACCCTAAAATCAAGGACAAGCCTCCCTATAAAAGGAAGCCACTTGAAAAGATCATCATCATCCACTCTTAGGAAGAAATCTCTCGGGAGTTCAGTTCTTCAGTCCATTTCAGAGTCTCATTCCTCGCCATAGCCATGATCACCTGAGTTCCAGAAACCTCCGGAGTTCCAGACGTTCTCTTTCCAGTCAGCACGATCGTAGTTAGCAGTTCCATAGCTCGGAGTGGCAAAAACAATCTTTATTTGCTTTCTAGTTAATCTTGTTTGCTTTCTCTACGTTGGATCTTTCGCATTTCCAGTATTTTGCTTATTTTGAAGTCTTGGTTGTGATCCGAACGTTTTATTGAATATGAACTTGTTTTTCAGCATCAGTTCATGTTTGTTTTCGCTTCTTTCTGCCTAGATAGCTTAGATCTAGTTGTTACGGTAATTTCCAGTGTGGAATCGCATGTTTTAACTTCTGTAGTTAATCTCTCTGAGTTTGCAAGTCTAGATAGCTGTTAGATTTTAGATCTGAATTAGTTAAGTATGAAAACCCAGTTTACGTGATTTCTGCCACCCTGCATGTTGACCAGTAAGCATAATTGCAGTTTCAGTGTTCGATCTTTTGATTTGAAGTTTTAATTGTAGATCTGTGTTCTTGAAGTTGTTAATCTGTGCTTTTATGGTGATGAATCTGGTTTTGCTGATCTGATTTGACCTATGTTGAAGAAGACAACATCTCCATCCAAGTTTGGGACCACTTTTGCTTTTTAACAACTTTTTACTTTTGTCCTTACTTTTCAGCTACTACTTTTCAGATATGCAGGTCTAGCTACCTAACTACCTCTTTCTCTCTGATATTCCGTTTAGTCTTTTATAGTGTACTAGTACATTCTACATTTATTTATGAAACATCATGTTCCCCACTCACACGTACACAGCCGTCTGTTTAACATCTCTCCCGCCTCCTAGTCAGTAGAGTACCACCTTAAATTCCAGCCTAGATAAGTCTCAACCCAAAGCGTGGTAGCTAACCAAACCTTTCCAGAATATCACCACAATTCCCAAAAAGCATTCATCTCTGTGGGATTCGACCCCTACCTTCACTATACTACCCAGTAGAAGAGGGTTGAGCAATTATTGATACCTGGTTCTGGATTAGCAGGGACTTCCATACTGATCAGTAGGATACACCCTTTGCTTGAAAACGACACCTGCACAAACCTGCTCTTTCAACATTCTTCGCAATAGTCTGCCGAGAGAATACAGAGATATCGAATGTTCTTCTGACGTCTGGGACCATAACACTAGCGTATATTTATATTAAATATAAACCCCTTTATTTTCTATTCGGTCCCTCATCAAATAGAAAATTCCATATGATATCTACACTTATTTCCATAACTAATAAAAACACTTTAGCCCAAAAATTAATCTTTATTGGATCACTTTTATTGGGCAACTGAAAGATAACCATACACATTAAATTAGTCATGTGGAAGCCCAAAAATTCTAACAATCTTCCACTTGGGCAACACATGACACCAAATAAATGTGTACAAACCGAACGAGCGCTCAAATATGCTATCACATAGTGTATTCCCGAGCAATCTTATTATCAACCATGTCGGCATAGGACTAAAGAGGTAGTCACCATATTTTTTCATGATTAAACTCATCAGTAATCACATATGCAAATATAATCAACAACATATCAATTATGGAGTGTAGCATGGAAATTTCATGCAAGGTGATCATACATGCCTATTTCCAACTGGTCCTCCCAAATCCTTAGTGAGATAAAACCAAAACCAAATTACACAAATACTGTACAAAACACAATACTTTATTTCTGCAGAGAATAACATGAGTTTTATAACTGCATGTTCAAAACACAATATAGAGCAATAAGCAAAACTACTCCCACTGAACGGAAGTACCCTTAAACAACATAACACCCATTTGGGCTACATGCCTATGAAAGACCTTGGGTGATAGTCCCTTAGTGAGCCGATTTGCTATCACCTAATCCATTCCCTTATGCTCTATATGTATTTGTCCATTCCAAACCCTTTATTTAACAACTAGGAAACTCCTGTTGTTTTAGAATATAATACCGTAGAGTTATTGTCACAACATAACTTAAATGGTCTTTCAATACCTTTAACAATATGCAGCATAGTGACAAAATTTTGCAGTCATATTCAATAACTAGATGCCCCAAAACAAGTTACGAATTCTGTTGTCATGGCAGAAGTAGCTACAAGGGTTTGCTCAGCACTTCTCCACGAAATGGCTCCACAGCCAACAAACACACGTAACCTAAAATGGATCTTTTACTGTATTGACGACTAACAAAATCAGAATCAAAATGCCTAAAGATCTCTCCAAATGATCTGATTTTCTGTATGTGAGCATGTAAGCCTTAGTCCTCTGTAAATATCTCATAACCCGTTTTGTTGCTTCCTAATGATCCATATCGGGTTATTAAGACATCTGCCCAACATATAAACAATTAAAACCAAATTGGGTCTAATACTTAATTGAGCACACATCAGGCTCCTAATAACCGAAGCATATGGAACCTTTTGCATTTTCTAAATCTCAAGATTTATCTTAAGGCACTGAATGAAACTAAATTTGTCTTCCTTAGCCATAGGGGTATCTCTTTACTTGCAATTATGCATCTCAAACGTTTTGCGCACTTTTTCACTATATCCCTTTTGTGACAATCGGAAATTATTTCTTTCGATTCCAAATACAAAAGATGCTTCCCCAAGATCTTTCACCTCAAATTTCTTTGAGAGTAATTCTTGGTGTTGTGCAATATTCCTTATCATTAATTGCAATCAATATGTCATCGACATGCAATACCATGAAGATGCATTTGCTCCAACTGAACTTGTGATACACACAACCCTCAATAGAATTCTTTCTGAATCCAAATGAAAGAACTGCTTCATAAAATTTGTGGTATCATTGACGAGAGTCTTAATTGAGGTTGTTGAGGTTGACTTTAAATGATATCATCCACATGAGATTGAATGTTTACAACATTATCATCTTAAGGTTCTTAATCTGCTTCTTTTTCAATGATAGTAATTGATACCTGAATATTATCAGAAGCAGTAGTAGGAGTCTAACAGTCTCCTCCTCAAAAGTAATGTCCCTTAATACATTCTTCTCCCCAAACTCAACATCCTCAATGAATACTATATTTCTCTTCCCAAAATTTGTTCCTTTTGTGGGATCATAAAATTTAAAAACCCCAGAATTTTTCTAGATAACCAAAGTGAGAATATATGCTACAGTCTTTAATGTCTCTCTCCAAAGCGAATGTGACAAGGAAGAATGATAAATAATACCTCCTTCACATATCTTTTAGAGTTCTATTTCATCTTTCAGCTACACTACTCATGCTAGGCGATCCCGACAAGGTGTACTAAGGGATGATCACTCTTCCAAATAGAGGGAAAAAGGTCTTTGACATTGTTCACTTGAGCATTCATTTCTGTCGTAGTATTTGCCACCACAGGCCAGATTTGACTTTCTTAATGCCTTTGTCGAGTTGGAGCTCAACATCAACCCTGAATATTTTGAACTTGTCTAAAGCCCTAGGCTTTTAATAGAATAAATATAGGTGCCCAAAACAAGAATTTCTCCTATGAATGATATAAAATATTGTTGATCATTCCAAGAAACCAAAGGGAATGAACCACAAATATTCATATATATCAATTCTAAAATGTATAGATTTATTGACACCTAATTTCTTATGTTTGGCCTGCTTTCTTTCGATAAATTGAACACACAAGTTAAGTTCTGAAAAGATAAGTGTATTCAATATAACATCTGACACAAGTCACACAATCCTTTATTTTGAGATATAGCCAAAACACTTGTGTCATAAATTAACCAAATTTTTATTATTTAATTTACTTAGTCCCTTTTGATTCAACATGTAAAGCTTCTGAATATGATGTAACATAATTGAGCATACAAAGATTGTTATATGCACTTAGAGAAACAGTGCCCATAATACTAGAATTATTTGAAGGAAGAACTTTACTATTTCTAAGTGAACAAAAGAAACCAAATTTGTCCAAAGAAGAAATAGAAACCAAATTTTGTCTAAAAGACAGTACAATAACGTATCCTTTAACACCGAAAAATTTTAGTCTTTAATAACAATCTATAATGCCCAATAGTCTATACTTCCACAAATTTGTCATATCACACTTAGATGTATCTTTCACCATCAATTGACTTTCAGTAACTCAGGCAGCCTTATAACCTTTGGTGAGTAGTAGTATCAGAATCTACCCATCAAAATATCATTAGGGACTAAAGTCAAATTAACTCCAGAACAGACCAAAACAAGAATTGTAATTTCCTTTGTACGCCATGGGTGATATTTTTCACAATTCTTCTTTTTATATCCATGTCTACCACAAAAGAAACAACTATGATTATCCTTATGTTGTTTCTTTTGTGATGAACCCTTATCCATAGCAGCATTCTCAATACACTCCCTTAATACCCTTCTACTTTATTTCTTGAGATATTGACTAGATGTGCAACACCAAATGCACAAGTAAGTCTTTAGAATTAAAGCTTAAGTGAAGCAACGTGAGACATTTGCATAATGTGCTCCCTTATATTGCCCTTGCCCTTATACTTTATTGAGATCAAGCATGCTTGTCTCAGCCTAATCGTTTTTCGCAAAACGCTCCTTAATTTTGGCAAGGTATTCACTGGTCTTAGTAATATTCTAAGATGTAGTGCCTTGAAAGGCTTCTAGGATGTTATACTTAATGATCATTAGACTTACGCAATTCAAGCATTTTTATTTCTCATAGTTTCTCCTTTGATTTAGGAGTTTATTTGTAATTTCCTCCATGTAGGAGATAAATAAAAAAAATAGTTTCTCCTTTGATCAAGAGTACTATTATCCATAGGAGAAACAAATTGTTCGGTCCTTAGAACGTAATCCAGATCCATGCAAACCATAGTAATCAGAATATTATCTTTCCAATCCTTAAAATTTGACCTATTTAACATTGATATTGTTTATATGGAAGAAACTGTAGAAGCAGACATTATAACTTAACAGAGAACAAAATCGAATAAATTGTCATGCTCACATCATAAAATTCAAATAAAATTGTAACATCTCGAGGTACCAGCACAACATTCAAATCAAGTCTGAGGACAATAATATGAACTTGTAAGTGGCAACGTCTTTGTAGTGATCAAATACTGACAATAAGATCATGTCAAGTAATGTCCACCCGTGGGCATCACATTTACTCACACGAAAACTGGATAATAATCATGTATTTATCACCACAGGTATGTGTGTATCTCGTGCCAAATATTAATCTTCCCGTAGGCCGACTAATATCCGCATTAAAAATACACACACACTTATCGTCCTAACATTCGCAGTAAAGAAGTCTAGACAACAGAGGTTGCAACGTCTTATTTCGACTAATCTTATTTAAATATTAGTAAAATATATCGAGGTACCGAGCACAACATTCACAATACGTCCTTTGATAGTAATGTGAATTTATAAGTGGTAGCCTCTTTACAATGATCAAACACTGACAATATGATCATGTTAAGCAGTGTCCACCTCTGGGCATCACACATTACTTACACGAAAACTGAATAATTGTCACGTATTTATCACTAAAGGTATGTGTGTATCTCGTGCCAAATATTAATCTTCGTGTGGGCCGACTAATATCCGCATTAAAATACACACATCAATAAAGGAACATGAGATGCACCAAAATCTTGAATTAAAACTTTAATTGAATTCTCAAAAGAATTCTTAATTCTCAATTAATTAGCCAGTTAATTAAGAAACTTTATATGAATTAATTATTCAATTCCTTAATAACGTTAAAAAAAACGTCCACACACATTATATTAAAACATTAATTCACGTTCCATAATAACGTTATATGAATTAATTATTCAATTCCTTAATAACGTTAAAAAAAACAACCACTGCATTCTCAATCAATGTTGCACTAGCAGCCAAAACGTCTAACCATCACGTAAAAGTAAACACCGAAATTAATTCTCACAAGAAATCTCATTCAATTTTGCATTAGCAGCCAAAACGTCTGACCATCACGTAAACGTAAACACAGAGATTAATTCTGTAAACACAGAAATTAATTCTCACAAGAATTCTCAATCATCATCAAGGCAGGAACAATTCTTAATTCTTTGCACCGACTTAAAATCTCACTATGGTGCAATGGATGAAAAACCTCAATAACAGGTCAAAAACAAAAACACACCAAAAACTCGGCATGATTGAATCACCATAAATTCACAATAACCAACTAATCATTCACCGTCACTGTGCATATTCCACAAATTATTTGAGACAAAAGAACTACTTTATTCATAGAGTTCAATCAATGCAGTAATCTATATATATCCAAAACAAGTTACGGTGTAAGATAACCTCTTACAATTCATGGCAATAAAAAAAATATATATATATATACATAACACAACAGCGGCGGCCATATATGCAAATTATAGAACGAATCGCAAAACCCTAATATCAAGAAATTTAATTTCTTGATCCAAAAGACAAGCACAAACATAAAACCTTAATTCTCCTTTTCCAATTCTCATAGAATCATCAATAGAGTGGCTCTGATACCACTTGTTAGAATAATTGAGTGAACAATTACATAAAGTTCTCTATGATGATTAATTGAGAACTACGGAGAATGAACATAAACTGTAGAGCGGAAGCGTACTTTGATCCATCTAGAATTGAATGGCGGAATTGCTTTTGCACCGGCTATGGATCTTCCAAACGATTAGAGACATTCTTCGCAATAGTCTACCGAGAGAATACAGAGATATCGAATGTTCTTCTGACGTTTGGGGACCATAACCCTAGCTTATATTTATATTAAATATAAACCCCTTTATTTTCTATTCGGTTCCTCATCAAATAGAAATCTTATATGGTATCTACACTTACTTCCATAACAAATAAATACACTTTTGCCCAAATTTTATCTTTATTGGATCACTTTAATTGGGCAACTGAAAGATAGCCATACACATTAAATTAGTCACGTGGAAACCCAAAAATTCTAACATCTAACGTTACTAAAGAGAGGAAACTGTCGAT
Organism: Salvia splendens; assembly: GCF_004379255.2. Taxonomy (NCBI): domain Eukaryota; kingdom Viridiplantae; phylum Streptophyta; class Magnoliopsida; order Lamiales; family Lamiaceae; genus Salvia; species Salvia splendens. Next base: position 11,377,858 of record NC_056050.1, on the reverse strand, counting down.
GAAAAGAGGGGAGAAGAGAAGGAAAATATCTTTATTGACTACATTGTGAAAAGTGTTAACTACACTTTACACTAAAATGCCATATATATAGACTGAAAATAAAGGTTAAACTAAAACCTAATTACATTTTATTATTTTCCAATTCTAATAGAAATGTTTGCTTGACAGAGAGAAGAAATCTTTATCTATCCCGTTGAATTTATTTCAAGACAAAAGAAACTCTTTCGTTGATATTTTTTTGTCACTGCATTTGCCATTCAAAAAATTAAATCAAGATTATTGATTTTCAGATTCTATGGCTTATAGATTAATAGATGGTACCATATTATAATGTAATCACCCATAGCATCCAATATTATACTCCTTTGGTCCCATAAAAATAGGCTCAATTTTCATTTTCATCTATCCCATAGAAATAGTTCATATTCATTCATGGAAATATTGTCTTTCACTTTTATTTTATCATTTATGGACCCCGCCATTGACTATATTATTTCAACTGTACATCTTTTTCCTTTTTTTTACTTCACCAGTTACGAATTAAATTCGTAATATCTCCAAATAGGGAGTATAGTTTAGATATTTGTACGTTTTTTAAAAATAATTTTGGAGCTTTCTTAAGATGCTGAGAATAGATATCACCGCAATTCCTGAACTCAAAATTACTTTTCTTAGTTTTAAATTAGTACTATGAGATACAACTTCTTAATTTCAAAATAGTACACAATGAGATACAACTTTAAGTTCTTTACACAACAAAAAACTTACTTACTATTAGTACTTCTATATAAAAACTGAAATATATTTAAAGATAACTTTAAGAAGCAAATTGTCATGCTGGGACACCGTTGGGAGCGATGTGATTGCAACTGTGGGGCATTTATGCCCCGAAGCTTCACGATCGTCCTCACCCCAAAGAAGCCTAACCCGGTCTCCTGGGGAGATTTTAGATCCTGGGGAGATTTTAGACCGATCAGCCTCTGCAATGTTACGAACAAGATCATCACAAAGATCCTTGCCTCGAGACTTGCACCTCTACTACCCCTAGTCATTGCACCGAATTAGAGTGGGTTCATCAAGGGCCACCTGCTTAGCGACAATGCTCTTCTGGCTCAAGAGTTGATACATGCCCTGGGAAAGGAGCTCTCGAGTAGAGGGAGATCGCCCAATCTGGCTCTCAAGCTGGATATGGCGAAGGCATATGATAGAGTCCAGTGGCCGTTTTTACTCAAGGTTTTGGAAGCGATGGGATTCTCACAGGCCTGGGTGGATATGATCTGGAGATGCATCTCGTCATGTTGGTTTTCTGTCCTGGTGAACGGTAGCCCGGCGGGCTTTTTCAGTCGTCCTGGGGACTGAGGCAAGGAGACCCCTTATCGCCTTCCCTCTTTGTTTTGGCGGCAGACTATTTATCGAGATGTCTTGACAGATTGATCAAGGGGGATAGAGAGATGGTCTACAGATGCTGGAAGAAGGCTCCCGTTATCACTCACCTCTCCTATGCGGATGACATCATCGTCTTCTCGAGGGCTCATAGAGAGGCGGTGGAGAAGTTGGTTGGCTGCCTGGACCACTACATAGCCGTGTCTGGTCAGATGGTGAACAAAGGGAAGACACAATTGCGAATGAGCACATAGAGTTCGTTGACATTGTGGAGGAGGTTGGAGGTTTTCAGAGAGGGGCGATGCCTTTCACATACCTTGGGGTCCTGATTTTTCGAGGAGCGAGGAGAGCAGACCATCTTTTGCCTCTTAGGCAGAGGCTGATGGACAGGATCCACAGCTGGTCCCACCGACATCTTGCTTTTGGAGGTCGTCTGGCTCTGATTAAGAGTACCCTGGCCGCCATCCTGCACACATCTTACAGGTCATGAACCCTCTGCTTGGATTTCTAGACGAGTTGGAGCAAATATTGGCTAGATACTTTTGGGGCACAGTTGGAGGGAAGAGGAAGTTGCACTGGATTTCTTGGAGACATATCTGCTTGCCTTTTGATGAGGGTGGCTTGGGCATTCGCCGTTTCAGGGAGGTGGCAGTGGCCTTTGGGTTCAAGCTGTGGTGGAGACTGCTAGCTTAGGACTCTCTCAGGCCCCGGTTCATGACCCAGAAGTACAATATCCTTCCTTGTCATTTGCATACATCCCCTTGTGGGTCACATGGTAGTCCTACTTGGCATCGTTTGCGTCGTATTTGGTCATACATGCATGAGTATATTCGTTGGTCCTTGGGTGAGGAGAAGATCAGCTTCTGGGATGATGTCTGGCTTGGGGCTAACTCCTTCCAGAGTCTGTGCGTCCCGGGAAATGATCCTCCCCAATCCCAGGCCGTTGTATCATATTGGCATGAGCATGCATGGGATGAGGATATGCTGCATAGTTTAACTTTCAGGTTTGGCGTACCTCTCGATGTGATAGACCAGATCAGAGCCACGCCGATTGAGTTGGGGGCGAAGGATGTGAGGCGGTGGAGTCTGACTAGCCATGGCGAGTTCTCTGTGACCTCAACTTGGGAGAACATCCGGACTAGACTACCGAAGAGGGAGATTTTTTGTCTTATTTGGAACCAGGGGTTGACTCCTACCATGTCGGTGTTCATTTGGAGGTTACTGTTTGGTAGGCTGCCCGTGGATGAGAAGTTGCAGAGGAGGGGAATAGAGTTAGCGTCTAGGTGTCAGTGTTGTAGGTCTCCTTCGGTCGAGTCTCTCAGCCATGTCTTTTTTTCGAGTCCGTCGGCGGTTTCTGCATGGGAGTATTTCGATGCCTGGTTTCCTTACTCGCACACACCGATTCACACGAGCACCGATATTGCACTTAGACTAGGTCACTGGCGGAGGTCTTCCTTCTAGAGGGCTCCCGCCATGCATATTAGTTTTCTTGTTCCATGTTTGATTGCTTGGTTTCTTCGGACGGAGAGTAAGGGCTGCAAGCATGGTGGCCGTTCTTTTCGTCATTCTCATGTTACTTGGCAGGTCACTCATCACCTGCATGTACTGGTTCTGGCCGGCGGGATCACCCCGACTCATTGGAGGGGATGCTCGCCGTCGGTTGATTTCATGCCTTTCTCTCCCAGACAGCGTGTTCTGCGGTCGCTCATGGTCCTATGGCATCCCCCGGATGCACCTTGGATGAAGCTGAACACAGACGGTGCCTTCTCTACATCGACACTGGCGGCGGGGGAGGGAGGATTGGTTCGTGATTCTGATGGAGGCCTTCTGCGGGCTTTTTGTGCTCCGATAGCTGCATCATCGAGCTTTGAGGCAGAGCTTTTGGCACTGATTCGGGGTTTGGAGATGGCTATGGAGCTTTCTACTCACATTTGGATAGAGCTGGACTCAGCGGCTCTGATTAGTTTGTTGTCAGCTGGACACCTTGGCTCCACGGAGTTTAGACATCATATGGCTTTGATCTGGACCATGACAGCTCAGCGGCATGTTCGATTCTCAAAAATCTACAGAGAAGGAAACCGGGCTGCTGATTTTCTTGCAGGTAGGGGGGTCCAGACCCCTGCCCCTACATATTTTGATCCAATCTCTGCGCCTTGGTACATGAAGGCGCTAGTTAGGATGGACCAGTTGGGATATCCTAACTTCCATTTCCGACGTAGAGATATGGGTTGATCTGACTCTTCTGGTGGTTGGTTCTGGTCTTTTTCCGTTTCCCCCTTTAGTATATTTAGTCATCTTTTTTTCACTTCATAAAATGAAGGATCCCGACTTGTGGGACCTCTACTTTGTTTCTTCATGTTCTTGTTTAGATCTTAGTCACTTTTGGGCTAAGATCATGTTCTTGGAACATTACATTTTTATCTTATTTACGGGTTAGGGGTCTGCCTAAACCCCGCCCACAAAGGGCGTTGTTTAAAAAAAAAACTTTAAGAAGCAAATTGAGATGACTTCCATGTGCTGATAAAAACTAAATAAAGTTCTTTAATCTTTTTACAACTAATTAACAAGCCAATTTGTACCTAATAATGGAAAAATGAACAAAGTCATACCACAACAAATTAATGGGTTATAACTTATAAGATTGTAATAAACTCTCAGTTCCTTTATTAAGATAGTTACTAGTAATGGAAAATAATTTTTTGACATAATGGCGATGCCATAATGGGGTTAAATTATTAATTGTAGATTATTTTATATTTTCACTTAAATATATATTTTGTACATATACCTTACTACCCTTATACACATAAAAACATTTAATTATATTTAAGAATTACTTGCTTAGGAAAAAAGTTATGAATATACTGGCTTGATATTAGCAATATAGTCAAATCTCTGTCGCCAATCTCTCATACTTACCAAAAGTATTGGCTTTAATTTTTGTTTAAGAAGTGTACATAAATTTCTAAATTGATTATTTAGTTTTAAATACTCCAATGATGTTAAATTTTGAATTACTCTTTCCAACTTCAAGTACGTAACATTAGTTTTTCTAAATTTAATTTAATATAATGAATTTAAACTATATTAAAATAATAAATTATAGAATAATTTTAAGTTTTAATAGATTTAATACTCACTTTTAATTTTATTATTAAAAAGCATAATTGAATCTAGACTCTATATTTATAAACTATCAATTTAATTGCTTTGAGTTCTCATAGCATCAAAATTAAGATTTGAAATTTACACATGTTTTGTTTTATTAATGGACAAAATGGTAGGAAAGAATGATTTAAATTTGTATACTAGAAATAAAATTGTTACTTGGTGTCAAAATAATGTGTTTTAACTTTTAGAAAATGAATAGTCATGTCTGACAATTAAGGAATTTCATTTTTTTTATACAAAACCCTCCCTTTCATTGGATGATAACAAGTAGAAATTAAGAATATACTACAAGTATTTTACAATTTGGAATTTAAAACATTATTTAATAAAAAAATAATTTGACGCGAATGATTATTACTATTTCGTTGGATGATTTATAACACTAATAAAATTGTTTGATGCAAATGACTGTATATATATATACATGTAGTCATTTCTATGACTTTGAATTTTAATAATAATTTAATACGAATAAAATAATTTGCTATGACTATTATCCTTTCATTAGAGGATAACAAGTATAGAAATTAAGTAGTATAATATTTAATACATGTGGTCATTTTCATGATTAGGAATTTTAATAATTATTTAATACTAAAATTTGATTAGGAATTTTAATAATTATTTAAATATAATTTGATTCGAATGACTATTACTTGTTGAATAATAACAATTAGAAATTAAATCTATACCTATGTATGTATATATTTTAGTACTAGTTTTTTGAAATTTAGAACTTTAACAATTATTTAATGACAAAATAATTTAAATATGAATACCTACGTGTATATATATACTAGTTTTGGGATTTAGAAATTTAACAATTATTTAATAGAAAAATAATTAAATATATATATGTACGTATGTATACTAGTTTTTTTGCGATTTAGAACTTAGTAATTATTTAATAGCTAAATAAATTGGATGCCAATCTATATTATTATTTCGTAGGATGATAACATTTAGAAATTATATATATATATATATATATATATATATATATATATATATATATCCATATATAGGGGTGTGTTAAGGTCCTTCGCAGCTTTTCAGTCCAAGCTTCTTTTTAATCACAGCCCTTGGATCCTTGAATTGGATGGTTGTGATGATCTGCATTATTAAACTATAATTGTGCATTATTAGTCGGTGTGCATTATTCAACTGAAAATCTGCATTATTACACTATAATGGTGCATTATTATTCGGTGTGCATTATTCAACTAAAAATCTGCATTATTAAATGACACGTGACATCATTCTAACCTTCGGATGACAAAATCGTGGGGCTGAGATTAAAAAGAACAATAGAACAAAAGATACAAAAAGGAAATGAATACATCCATATATATATATATATATATATAATACATCCATATATATATATATATATATATATATATATATATGATCGAATATTAACTAATGTATGTAATAACTAATGATTGACTAATATCAATTTTGTATGTTAAAAATATCAACATAAAGACATAAATTTATTAATATTCTTGTGTTGATAAACTTATGTCTTTGTATTGATATTTAAATTTACATGTTGGACTGATATAATTATGTCTTTGGGTTGATAATTTTAATACACAGAATTGAAAGTTATAGGGGAGTGATCAATTGCTAACTTATCATTTAATTGCTAACTACAACTAATTTAAGACCATAGGATTTTAGAAAACATGTGGTCTACAATTTGCTACGTGTAATTTTTATTTTTATTAATTAAATAAAAAAAGATAAAAAAAATACCAAATTAGGGTTTTGGATGAAAATATCAATATAGTGTTTCGAAAATATCAACTCAATGCTTTGAGAATGCCAACACAATGCTTTGACAATGTTAACACATTGTTTATATTGACATTCTACATGTATTATATTGACATATTTTATATATCATGTTGACATTTGTTGCTGTACGAAAAAATTGAATTTTTTTGATTTTTTTTTCAAAATTTGACATTGGAACATATGCAAGTGAGATCTTGTTAGAATCCTTATGAAATTATCTTTAATTTGATATATGTGCAAAAAATAATCTAAATCGAGAAAGTTATATGCGTTTTAAAGTTATCGGATATTTTTCAAAAGTTAGTTACAACTAATTTGTTGTAAATTGACCTTAATACCCTTATTGACATTTTTTGTTGATCGTATTGACATTCCGGGGATGATGATCTAAGCCCTTAATTTGAATATCTAATGGCTATTATTTAATTGTAGTTAACAATTAAGTATTGAGTTAGCAATATAACACTCCCATATATATATATATATATATATATGGAGGGGTGCATTACCCTCCTTATCACCCTCTAGTAACATAGGACTAATATAATCCCTTGGATCTATTAATCTAATGGCTTTGATTAAAAGCATCGCCGTACACTATTATAGTGTTTTTGTACATTAAAGGGCAATTTTGGTATATTACTGTTACATCGTTTATATGGATTAGTACATTAACTTAATGTATACATTAATGTGTTATTAATGTAACATTATTGTGTTTTAATTTATATGCCCATTCTACGTAATGTAGATTATAATTTATTGAATGAGTGACGAAAGTTATATCCATTCCGCAAGAGTTTATCAATCCATGAGGCTATGTGTAGTACCGACTCAGTAACACAACGTTCACTAGGGTAATCTTGTGGATACTATACCCTAGCCCTGTGGATAAGTTAACCCTAGGGGACTGAATCTAACTTTCTCCGGTTAGTGAACATTATGTTAATATGATGGTACTACACCCTAGCCCCATGGACTACTAAACCCTTGGTGAATGATGTTAACTTTCGGCCTTAAGGGAATTAATACGATGCTATATTACTGGATAAGTGATGTACATTATCATGGATATATCATACATTAATATAAGACTCTTGAATTTGTGGATGCTATACTATATAACATGCACAAATTCACAAATTCAAGAGTCAGAAAGTAATGTACGATATACCCATGATAATGTTTACATTATTTAGTCACGCACGTACATTAATGTGTGAGACTCGTACATTAAAATACCATTTTCATACATTAACATCATGTACTAATAGAACATGATGTACAAATATTACTACATCATGTAGCGAAGTCATGTACAATTGTGCTTTACCATTTTTACCCTTTTCGATTATTTTATGAATTTTTAAATTTCAAGTGGTTTCCATATCAACCATTAGATCACACCTAATCAATGTATAACATTAGTTTTCCTTTTTAATAATTTTTTAAACATTAATCTGAATACATCTCTATATAGGGATGTATATATATACATGTAGTCGTCGGTTTTATGACTAGGAATTTGAATAATTATTTAATACTAATAAAAATAATTTAATGTAAATGACTATTACTATTTTGTTATGATACAATTAAAAATTAAATACATATCTATGTACGTGTATATATATATATATATATATATATCAGTTTTTTGCAATTTAATTTAACGATTATTTAATAATAGAATAATTTAATACATATATATAGACGTATATATACTAGTTTTCCGCAATTTAGAACTTTAACGATTATCTAATAACAAAATAATTAAATATATATACGTACATGTATTCATAGGTATTATACTACTTTTTTTTGCAATTTAGAACTTTAATGATTATTTAATAAATAAATAGTTTGATGCGAATGAATATTACTATTCGTAGGATGATAACACTTAGAAATTATGTAAATATATGGTCCTGGTAGGTCGAGATTTTTTAGGTTAATTGAGAATTAAGATGCATTTTCAGGCACTCATCTACAACATTTTCGAAATGTTAACTACAAATAGATTATGTCAACTCGAGGGTATTATCGTCAATAGCCTACATATCAAATGTCAATAGCCTGCACATCAAATGTCAACAGCTTATAGTTGACATTATATATGTATAGTTGACATGAATTGTATATGTAATTGACATTATATGTGTGTAGTTGAGATGAATTGTATATGTAGTTGACATGGATTATACACATAGTTGACTTTATATGTGTGTAGTTGACAAAACATAATTATTAGATTTTTTTTAAAAAAAAAAATTAAAAAAAGTATTTATTGAATAAAATGTACCATGAAATTACCATTCTGCTATTTCATAATTAATTAATCTAAAAATATTTTCTATGTGGCAAATTCTGGACCACTCATTTAATAAAAATGAGTGGCTAATAATGCATCTCAATTCTCAATTAGGCTAAAAAATCTCAGTTGATCACAACCTATATATATATACATTTACTTGTTTTTATGACTAGGAATGGTAATAATTATTTAATACTAATAAAATAATTTGATGCTGATGACTATTACTATTTCGTCGGATGATAGCAATTAAAAATAAAATATGTATTTACATACGTATATATACTATAGTTTTTTTACAATTTAGAACTTTAACGATGATAATACTTAGAAATTATTCATACATGTAGTTGTTATTATAATTAGAAATATAATGTTTATTTAATACTAATAAAATAATTTGATACGTATAACTATTCCTTTTTTGTTGGATGGTAACATTAAGAAACTAAGCATACATGCATGTAGTTGTTTTTATAAATTAAAATATTAAAAATTATTTAAATATTAATAAAATAATTAGATGCGAATGACTTTGACGATGGAATCAAATGTTTTTAGATATAAGTTGCGATATGAATTTGACAAAGAGGAGTAGTAATTCTGATTGATGTATGTTTAGATAAAAGAGTAGTTATTTGATATGAGTTGACTTTCCTTTATAATAAATTGATTCATATATATTTATTTAATTTTTGTTTTATGTAAAATAAGGGTATATTAGTCCAAATTTAAATTATGCCTATGGCAAAGTGACACATGTGCATTATGACATAGAGACATTACAAAGTGACATAGGGGCATTATGACATAGAAACATTCTATCTCTAAATAACTACCTTTTTTAATTTGCATTCGAGTAATGGGTGTTACAAAGTTATGAGTGGATGACAGTTACTATTAGGCATATTATACTACGCATATCATTGAAGATTATTTTTATACTAAGGAAAGCTTCTAAGTTCTAAGTATTCAAAATTGAAATATATTTAAGCATGATCACAAACTATAAATTTTGATATTTATTTTTTTGAAAATTTGTCGCAAGAAAGAAGAGAAAATCTTATAATAATATCATTATGAACCAGAGTGAAAATGCGAATTTGGTTTAATTCATCTTTTCGGTTGTTATAATTCAATTGATCAATGAGCTGAATTTCAGGATTTCATTAACGAATTATACAGGATTTCATTTTTAGTTCGATACACTACAAAATAACAGAGTTTACCGAGCATCAAAGTATTAATTTAGTTGTATGGTTAATATTGAGATAAAATGTAATTTTGATATTATGAAACGGGCCAAGATACCTGTCACGTGCTGAGGTTTTAAGGAAAAGACAATCAAACCAAATACTATAAGATTAGACATGGCCTGTATTCACAAGTAAACAGGGATGACAACCGAACGCGCCAATATATAAAAATATGTTGCAGTATACTTCCTCTGTCCACAAAAAATAGGGTAATTGGTGCATGACACAGATTTTAAAGTAGATTTGATAAAGTAAGAGAGAAGAAAAAAAGTAATTGAGAAAGAGAAAAAGTAAGAGAGAAGTAGTGTTAGTGTAAGAGAAGTTTTAATTCTAATGACATAAGTGGTAAATAAAATGATGTGTATGGTTATTATTTTGTTGAAAACTTTCTAAAAATGAATGTGCTCTATTTTTTGTAGACGGCTAAAAATGGTAAATGTGCCCTATTTTTTATGGACGGATGGAGTATAATTTATAACCAGTTTCGGAATAGCTAATGAGCCAAATGATATCTGAATAGCTTAATTACTTTACAAGTCTACATGCGTTATGATAAGGCCAATTTCATGCATCGGTCTAGGGATTTTATTTCATGAAAACGCTGGGTCTAATGCATGTTTAAAGCCAGGTGTGTGAAGGTTTTCGCTAGATCCAGGAAAGGAAGAGGACGCTTGCATGGTCCTAGGAAACTGGCGAAAGAGTGGACATTATGAAGAGAATTGCTTGACGGAGGAAGCCTCGGAGTTGAAGGGTAGAATAGGGATTTCTACGAAGAATCTAGAAGGCTATGTCCACATCTATAAAAGGAAGAAGCATGCAAGCTTGAGGGATCTTCTCGGTTGGAGGCCTCGCTAACAGCTTGTAACTTAGTTCACTTTTCACACACTTGGGTTCTTTTGGAGGGGAGATTCAGAGTGACGCACCTTGGGTTCACATCTAGCTTTCTCACGTTCTCGATTGGGTTGTAACACCGTCCTTCTGTGGGGCGAAGAAACAATTTAATTTCCGTTTCGTACTTTGCTGAATATTTCTCTTATCTTAATGCAAGTTTCGTTTTCACTTATGTTGATTGTGTTGATTTCTATTTGTTGATTGTGTTTACTTGAATTCTGGAGTTGGAATTGTTGGAGTTGGTTGTTTTCGCGGATTATTACAGGTTCGTGGTTGGATCTGGGAGAATGGAGTTTGCTTGTGGATGAATCGGGGTTTTGTCTTGCTGATATTGTAGGATTGTCTGTGATTGTTGGAATTCGGAGTTGATCGGAGCAGATCTGTAAGAATCGGAGTTATGGAGTTGATTTTGATGGTTGTTGAGTCCGGGTGGCTTGGATCCGGAGTGGATTGAGCACTCAACGTGAATCTGAGCAGTGTTGATTTAATTTCATGCCTAGTTTACGTGTTTTCATTTCGCTTCGACTAGTTTATGTCGATCTGATGTATTTCCGATTCGTAGCAAGTTTCCGGCGTCCTGATTTCTATATTCTGTTTGAATCTAGGTACGTGCTCTGTTTTCTCTATTTACGTACTTGAGTCGGTTAGGGAAATGTATGTCGTTGTTAGTCAGGGCATGAGTTGGTTGTTTGCAGCTTTTACCGTACTTGCTATATTTGGAGTCGTGGTCCCCACTGCTTTTATTCTCTCTGTCTAGTCTTAATTTGTGAATCGTTTACACTGTCTAGGATGTGAATTTTAATACCTCGCGATCATGACGATGTTTGCTGTCAGTGTGTTTACAGTTTCCTAGGTCTAGCATTTACATTTCGTGCCTAGGACTAGAGTTAGGTAAAATTCTCAACCCTTTGCGTGGCAGCAGCCGCTTGTTTCCAGAGTCTCTAGCACTACTTCACGAATCCATCTTCGTGGGATCGAGGGATTTAATTGGCGGAGGGATTTAATTGTTGAGGGATTTAATTGTTGAAGGGGAGTCGAGTGTGTCCAACGATAGAAACACTCTGTGTTCCTTGAGTTCCTGGACCTAGTGATCCAGTGGATTTAAGAAGCACGGAGTCTTGACCGAGTATCTGCATTAACTTTCTCTGTGCACACTTGTTCACTCCGCTCCGAGTCATATCTTAGCGAGTACTCGCGGGCGACAACCTTCACGTTACACGAAAGTGTAAAAAATAGTCTTCAAGTAATTCATGATTAAAGTTGGGACGAATCGAATCGAATCGAATCGAATCGAAGTCACATGGAGAACTTACATAAAGTTAGATTTAGTGGTCAATCATTTGAAAAGATGACAGTTTCAATCAGAGGTAGATAGAAAATTAAGCTGCCGAGCCTGGTCCACCTTGATTAAAATCTCAATAATTATATTCCCCTTTCCCTACGTAGGATTAATGCACTCATCGATCTTTATAAATGGCAACGTTTACTTTTTCTTGATTGTTTATTATTATTTCATTATCAAGAATCGGAAGCTGTGGTTGAGTATGTCATTTTGTCTTGTCTAATACTCCCTCCGTCCCCTAATAGGAGTCGTTCTTTGACCGGGCACGAGTTTTAAGAAATGTAGAGAAAAGTTGGTTGAAAAAGTTAGTGGAATGTGAGACCCACATTTTTATATTGGTTTTATAATAAAATGTGAGTGTAGTGAGTTAGTGGAATGTGGGGCCTACTACCATTTATGGTAAAAATGAAGAGTGACTCTTAATGGGGGACGGCCCAAAATGGAAATTAGCGACTCTTATTCGGGGACGGAGGGAGTAACAATGGAATTCAAATTCAGACCGCCAAGTCGAGGAAGAATACTTCTGATTATTAAACTTATAAAATAGGTATTTTTTTAAAAAGTTTTATTAGGGTTCATTGTGTACACACATAAAGCGCGAACTTGCAAATAAAACGAGAAATTTCCATAGTCGTTAAGTGCTTAACCCCGGAGTATATTAATACCAGGACAAATTAAATATCTTGGTCGAGGTATATAAAAAAAGTAAGGATAATAGTTTTTTGAATTATGAAAATTTGATTAAATTGTAATTACTTTTATAAATTTTAAAATGGAATATTAAATGAAGCAATTTCAGTTTGTCTTAATAGTCTCATTTATATACTCTCCCGTCCCATAATATATGTGCATATAATATAATACGAGAATTAAGACAAAATTGGTAAAATATAAGAGATGAAGAGAAGTGTAGTTAAATTAGTGTTAATAGATACCGTGACTCACATTATTATAGGAGTAATATATTGCGATAATTTTCCATAAATGGAAATGCTCATATATTTATGGGACGGAGGGAGTATAAAAAGGTGTCTTTTCTGATATGCAAAACAACATTTTTTGATAAAACGTAAATTTTAATTTTTCTGTTCCTTTCTTTTCTTTATTTTTATTAATTAATTATTTTGAGAATCACTAAAGAACATCGTTTTGTACATTAACGAAATAATTCAGAAAAATTAAAATTTCTTAGTTTAATAATTTGTTTTCATACTTTTTGAAACTGACCAAAATTTAATCAAATTTTTTTATTTAAATAACCATTATCATAAAATAGTATAATAATTTTATATTTTGTGAATTCTACGACCTATTTATATAATCTTTGATAAAAAAATTATTAATTTTATGACAATCTTTTCTACTTATACTTACTAATTTTACTAAACATTTTTGGAGATATTTTAAAAGAAATCGTTAATAAAATGGGGACATTAAATTAAGTTTGAAGTGAACTTGGATCACGAGAAGATAATCAAGATGTAAAGAATGATCTTGATTATAAATTTATAATAATGGATAACATTAGATATTAATTACGTGTAGAAAATGATCTTGATTGTAATAATCTTAGATAGATGTATAGAATTATATTTAGCAGTAACTTCATTTATATTTATCTTTTGGACGAAAGAGAAGGTGTTCGCCATACGTCAATAAATGATGAAATGCAATATATTTGAAGCAAATGTAATTGTAAAAAAAAGATAATTATAAAGAGGGGTATCCACATATATGTAATATGCTGGCTTGCTTGGAAGTTGAGTGGTGTGAAAAAGAGTTGGAGAATCGTCAAGAAAAAGAAAAGCGATCATGATGTTGGTGCATTGCTACCCCCATTTATTGAGAGCTTACAGAGGATGAAATTGCATATTCATAGCCTCTCGGACCCACCCCTCATATCAACAAAAGTCATAAATAATCTACTTTTAAGTAACCCTCGTGTTTATTTAAAAAATATTGACTTTATAAAATACTTATCATAATCTTTTGAATTTTAAATAACTAGTATTATCACCAGTGCAGGTCATATAATTTTCACTTATTGAATACAAATTCGAAATAATTAAACAGAACTAATATACTACACTTCACAAAATAAGGAAATGTGTTTCTCTCGTCCCATTCTAAGTGAGACATTTCCTATTAGACACAAGATTGAATAGAGAATGAATAAAATAAAACAAAGGATAAAATGAAGATAATGAGACATTTCCTATTTGGCACAAGATTGAATAGAGAATGAATAAAATAAAACAGAGGATAAAATGAAGATGTCACAACCGACCATACTAGGGGTACTATAAACGAGGCGATCGTGACCAAGGGATAGCAATAAAGACAACATTTAAGGATAACAGTTTATATGGAAAACTTAATTAGCTTTAAAAAAATATATTTTAGTTCATTAAAAGTTAAACAACAAATTTTTAATTTAAAGAAACTAAATGTTATAAATTTATTATTAATTAGCAAAGACTTTTAGCAAAAGATAATTTTTTTTAAAAGAAGTAGTAGGGAAAATAAATATCAAAATCCAATTAACTTCCAAAAGAAAACATTTGGTTTAGTTTACGAAAAACCATTTTAAACTAACAAGGTAAACATCGGACTAAAGCCTAACACAAATGGACATGCTAAAAAACAGTACGAAATAAAATAAGGTCTTGAGGCATAGTTCAAAAATATAGCAGCGGAGATAAGGTTTCAAAGAGAGTCAAGGATGACGCCTATGTATGAAGACACAACGCATCCAACATTTCCTAGGCCAACTCAACATCCACCGCAACATCCCGCTCAACCTGCACATAGGGAAAACACATACAGGGCTGAGTACTTGTTGTACTCAATGGGCTCATGCCGAAAACATTTTATATAGTTATGTCATCCATACCAGTGATCTCGTGTTATGACATAACTATATAAAATGTTTTCGGCATGAGCCCATTGAGTACAACAAGTACTCAGCCCTGCATGTGTTTTCCCTATGTGCAGGTTGAGCGGGATGTTGCGGTGGACGTTGAGTCGGCCTAGGAAATGTTGGATGCGTTGTGTCTTCATACATAGGCGTCATCCTTGACTCTCTTTGAAACCTTATCTCCGCTGCTATATTTTTGAACTATGCCTCAAGACCTTATTTTATTTCGTACTGTTTTTGAGCATGTCCATTTGTGTTAGGCTTTAGCCCGATGTTTACCTTGTTACTCTAAAATGGTTTTTCGTAAACTAAACCAAATGCTTTCTTTTAGAAGTTAATTGGATTTTGATATTTATATTCCCTGCTGCTTCTTAAAAAAAAAATCTTTTGCTAAAAGTCTTTGCTAATTAATAATAAATTTATAACATTTAGTTTCTTTAAACTAAAAATTCATTGTTTAACTTTAAATGAACTAAAATATATTTTTTTAAAAGCTAATTAAGTTTTCCATATAAACTGTTATCCTTAAATGTTGTCTTTATTGCTATCCCTTGGTCACGATCGCCTCGTTTATAGTACCCCTAGTATGGTCGGTTGTGGCAGAAGATAATGATGTTTCCATTTCTTTAAATGTATTAAATTAGAATAAGACATAAGAAAAAAAATGTGTCACTTATAATGGGACATAGAGACCATATACTAACACTCTGGTATAGATATAAAAATATGTTTCAAGAATTTAAAAATAAAATAAAAAAATGCTAATTATAATATTCTATTATTCATGTACAATCTATAAACCAATGCTTCCATAAATTCAATCGTGGTTTACAATTACAACTTTCCTAATAGTTCATTTTTTCCATTTTCGTTTTGGATAGTATAGACAAATAACAAAATTAGTAGTAGCAAGGTGATAAGTCGCATTCTAGGCATTGGTTATTGGTCAGTATGATGGGCTTAACGTATATCATGTGCAAGAAAATTGCTAAAGTGTGCAGGAAAATGGTACAAGTCAAGAGAAAAGGTGTCAAAGTAATTCAGGTGAAAAGGACTCTAGAAGGGTGCAACACTGGTCAGGATGCATGCCGCATGGCTCGAGATGGAGAAGGAAAGATTTGCTAGGAAATGACCAACTATTTGAGGGGCAAAGACGTCATTTCACATGAAGAGGCAGCCCTAGAAATTAGGGCAAGGCACGCTATAAATAGAAGGTCACATGAGAAAGAAATGAGACTCTCTCTTTCACTTCAGGAGGTTCCGGTTCCATATACTTGGAGACTAGCTCCACCACTTCTCGTTCTTCGCTCTTAGTCCACATCTGCCTGAAGACTTCCGCATTCTGCCGGAGGGGAGTTCATTGCTGTTCTAGTCAGCCGTTGTAGTTAAAAGAAATTTGTTGTTCTATTTCTCCGAGGAGCCAAGACAATCTTTACTTCTTTTGTCTTAAGTTTCCGTAGCAAAACTCATGTTATTTGAAGTTCAGTTGTTGATCGAAGTTCGTGCTTGGATATAGTGAAAATGAAGTTAAAGTTTGTTTCCTTTTCACATTTTGGTTATGAATATTCTCTTTCTGCCTAGATTAGTTAGATCTAGTAATTTAGCATCGATTTCGTTATTTACCTACATGGATTTCCCTTGTTAGATTAGATCTGGTTTTTGTGCGATATTTCAAGTATTCCGATCTGTTTAATTCCAAGAAAATGTCTAGATCTCGTAGTTGTTAATTTTCTGCCACCTTGCATGCTAGTCAGCTTACGTAATTTGTAATGTTGCATGTTAGTCATCTCCAATTTTCAAGTTTAAGTTTTAGATTTGAGTTTGTTGCATGATTAACTTGAGTTTGTCGAATTTTTCCAACAACCTCCTCTGGTAAACCCTCCTCTTCAGCCATCCTCCAGAGCTCCATCTCATTCCACTGCTCACCGTTCCATAAATCCTTATTTTTCAGCGAGGGACGGGTCAGCCTAGAGTTGCACATGTTTGCAAGAGGATATGCCATCACCCACGAGTCATACCAAAAGCTAATATTCCCATCCTCCACCACCCATCTAACTTGCTCCCTACACAAATCCCCCACCTTAAACAACCTTCTCCACATTGGGCTAAACCGGTTAGACCTATAAGCCACCAAAGGAAAGGCAATCGAGCAATATTTCTGCATCATATACTGAGCCCACAAGGAGTCCTGCTCTCTACAGAATCAGCCAAGTTCCTAATGCCCAGACCCCCTTCATCAGTTGGAAGACAAACTCTCTGCCACTTGATCCAGTGAGTCTTTTTCGAAGTATTACAGGATCCCCACAAGAAACACGACATCACCTGTTCAATTTGCTTCAGTGCCCCTTTTGTAGGTTCTAAAACCTGGAAGATGTGGATTGGAAGAGCCCCAAGAGCACTTCTTATCAAAGTTAAACGGCCCCCAAACGATAAGTGTCTATGGCTCCAACTGTGGATCCTTGCCGAGATTTTCTCACGAATGAACATAAAAGACTTGTTTTCTTTCGACCTTTAAAAATTGGGGACCCAAGGTAGAAAAAAGGGAGACTCCCCTGTTGAAATCCACTGATCTCCCTCACTTCTCTTGCCTAAGCATCATGCTTTTTATCCATGTAAAAAAAACTCTTCCCCACATTAACTTTCTGACCCGACACTTCCATATAATGCTTTAAGCATTCTGTGATCTGCACGATAGTTGAATTCTTGGCATGCGAAAAAATCATGATATCATCAGCGTAAGCCAAGTGTGAAATCCCCATAGTATACCTTGCCGTGCGATACAACATCTCCTTCCTTCCCAAAATAAGCCGATCAAGCAGTCTAGATAAATAGTCTGCTGCAAGAATAAATAAGGATGGGGAAATCGGATCCCCTTGTCTGAGGCCACGTGACGATTTGAAGAAACCAGCCGTGCTCCCATTAATTAGGACCGAGAACCAGCAAGCAGATATGCAATTCCCAATCATATTTAGCCATTTCTCCGAGAACCCCCATCTTCCTTAAAACCTTAATCAAGAAAGGCCATTGCACGCGGTCATAAGCCTTTTACATATCAAGCATTAATACCATATTTGGGGATGTCACTCCCTTCCATATTTCATGGAACAATTCTTTAGCCAAGAGAATGTTGTCACTAATCATCCGTCCTCTGATAAACCCACTTTGGTTTGGGACAGTAAGCATAGGCAGTAAAAAAAACAAAAACTTGAGTTTGTCAATGGAGTTTTCGATTCCCTGCATCTTCGTATTTCTTGATGATCAAGACAACATCTCTATCTGATTTTGGAACAACTTATTGCTTTTAGCCACCTTTTGCCTTTTGTCCTTCCACTTTTTCTAGCTTTTCTGCAGATCTGACAGTTAGTCGCCCTGTACCATTTATAGTAATTTCTTACTTTTCACATGCACCAGAGCAGTCTAGTCATACATATTAGTCGCCATGTACCATTTGGTGTATATATTGTTGGTAGTTTTTCTTTTCTTTGTTTTCCAGTTTATGAGATGGAGCTCTGATGCACTTTTTATTACCACTATAAATACCTGCAAGTATACAGAGTAGGAATAATATAGCTAAAGGTTAGTACCAGATATCGATCACGGGGAAAACAGAGACAAACAATCTCCTCTACAAAAACTCAATTACTATTTGGAAAACTGAAAGATTTTGAAAATTTTGAAAACAAAGAACAATTTGAAAGTAATAAACAACTAATTGCAAATAAAACACGAAGATAAAAGTATAGAGATAAGGGAATTCCAGGGATGTGCGTTCACAGTTAAGGTTATACAAATTCCAACTGCAATATCCTAGCACAGTTCTTAGTTTGATAGAACGAGTCACCTAGCTTATGCTCATGCGATGCAAACGTTGATTACAAACATTAGGGTTGTCAATCTTAAATACGTAACTCCTAAAAGATCCTAAGACCCTTGAAAAGTCCTCACTCTCAATTAACAGTGTCGTTTTAAAAGAAGCTAATTGTAGTGTCTATTAAGTGGATCTAACTCGCCAACCTCGTCTCACGATTATGTAGCAAGTTATATTAAATCATCACAGAATGTGTCACTCAAACGTGAAGCATTATCCATCAACTTAAGGAAGAAACAAAGTAAGAACAAAATGGATATTAAATAGAAAAAGGAATTGTATAACCAAAGTCGTTACTAACACATCCATAGAATCCTATGAATTTAGTTACACATGATAGAATAATCTAAACACATAGATTGTAGGGAAGACACTGAAAACATATGAACTAAAGCAAATAAAACCCAAAGGTTGAATTCTTCTAGCCTTGATGTAAACTTGAATCATTCTTCAACCCCCTGCACAATGAAGTACTCTAACTTTTTAAGCTCTGAAAATATTTGGCAAAGAGAAGATCCTTTTTGATTAAGCATTGGGAGGTATTTATAGGGAGAAAATCGCCCCTCTCAAATAAGGAAAAAAATTGCAAAATATAGTAAATTTTGGAGAGAAAACAGGGCAAAAACTATTAGGGTTTTGTATACTAGAAATCACCTTTCGAGTGATTGGATACTGTAAAACTCTAATTGTTATTTTCCAATAAATGCAACAGATTATTTTTTGTCATAATGTTGTTATGTTTTACATTTAATGGTTGTTTATTGCATATTTAAATGCATAAGCAAACGTAACAAAGTCTAAGTCTTTGTTTTAGTAGACCAGTTGTGGGCGTCGTCCAATTTAAGGTAACACGGTCAGTTCTAAACAAAGAAAAATAAGAATTTCACAACCTAGATAGGCCTAGACTACCTATCACGAATGGTTGCAATGTCAGTCCGATTATTTCTAAGCCTTATTGAAATAAGATGACGTTGGTGTGGTACAACACTGAATGGATCTAACAGCAAGACGAGTCTTTATGCTATCTACTGAAAGACGAGCTCTTGATAATTAATTTCTTAATCAATGTACGTTAGCATTGAGCATACGATATTGAGTATCTACTACTTTGACTTACCAAAGGTGCGGGTTTTTCGTCACCCAACGATCCTGGTATATTGGGTAGTGGTGATCATTATCTAGCGGTGCTAGGATTGCTATTATGTTGAATCGTGAGTGAGGAGAGTCTCGTTTGATAACATCCACAAAAGGAGCTCGAAACAAGGTTTTATTATTCAGAACCTAGCTAGTTGGAGTTTAATTACTCTATGAATAATAAATAAGAGTTTCTTACTAAGTCCACTCTTGGAGATTAAAATATGTTAATTAATTAAGTCCATAGCAGACAATAATTAATTAATGGATGTTTCCATCTTAAGCGCAGAAAATAAAATTAAATGCAAATTAAAGGAAACCCGGAATACTTGTAATTTCGGATTTGGAAAGGCAGTGCAATATTACTTCTGTAGTGGCTACTTGTAATATTCCAATATAAACTTGTATTAAATTGTGGGTTCAATTTAATTAGTAAAAAGCAAATTGGGTGAGGCCTGATCCAAATTATTCCTTAGATCCCTGACTGGGCCCAATATGTGACTTAATATAAATAGAAGAATAAAAGAGACAGAAAATACAGTTATTATTGCTCATAATTTTTGTCCCCCTCAGAGAAAGAGAGAGTTCGAAATTTTGCCTCCTCCGTGAGCTGAGTTCTGTCTTCGTTATTCAAGTCCTAGTACACTGGTGAGATTTGCCCACACAAATATCAGTGTACAGTCCGGGACACCAGTCAGAAGATCCGAGGTCGAGTATTGAAGATCTTCACGTGGAGACGGAGCAAGCCATCATCGATTCTTGATTGAATCAACGAGGTAAATTGGCCAATTCCGTAGTAAGCATGTTTTAGGGATTTTATATGCTAAAGCATGTATTAATTCAAGTTATGAGTATGATACATGTGATAATTACGCGAATAGAATTTGTCTAAATAATCTGCTAAATAGATCAAATTTATGTGATCGGATTTCATGCACGCTTCCGCTGCCAACCCCTTCAATTGGTATCAAAGCCAGTCTTTGGCTCTGATTATTTGGATTTAAATTTTGCGAAATTCATGTATGCATGTATTATTTGATTACGAAGCATGTTCTTGGTGTTTTGTTTAATTTATTATGCTTGATGAACTCAAGAACTATCGAATCAAAGAAATTGAATTGCTCGATCGTACGAGACGTGCAATCCGTCGGCGCTCGCGCCGAGACGGATCGCACCACGTGCGATCGAGGTAGGGTAGTCGAGACAGTAGGAGCCAGGGAACCGCGATCACGGGGCGACGTGCAGACGAGTGTTGGCTCGTGCACGCCGCTGGCCGAGACCGCATGCCCCAGACGGAGCTCGCGTCGAGATCGACACGACGGAAGGCATGGCACGACAGTTCAACCGAGGACATGCCGAGGTGCTGAGCCACCAGGCCGAGAACCCTAGGTGGAAGGGTCGAGACAGATGGCGGCGCTGACCGAGAGCAGCTGCGCTATCACGCAAGCCGCTGGCCGGGAGCGCGCGCCACCCGGGAGCCGTGGAGCTGGCCGAGAGTAGGCGCGCCACCGTGCGCTCTGCTGGCTGAGAGCTCGAGTCGCCCGATGGAACGCTGGGCCGAGACGCGTCGGCACCCGAAGGTCGACAAGACCGAGACAGGTGCTCGGCGCTGGCCGAGACGGAGGCGACACCCGATTGCTCGACGGGCCGAGACGCAGGCGCGCCACCTGCGTGCCGATGGCCGAGACGCTGCGTGCGTCGTGGTCAGATGAAGAACTCATCGGATTTTCATCGTTCATCGTTCGTGCGAACCTCGTACGATGAGATAACGATGAAGGATTATTTTAATGATTATTTAATTATTTTATTAAAAGATATCATTAAAATATTATTATTTAATGGAAATAAAATCTTTTTGGAAGATTTACCTAGATTTTTGGAATATTTTTATTATTATCTATATTTATGGAAATAAATAATATTATTTTATTCCTAGATGATATGGATGTGAATAATTTAATAGTTTCCTAATGTTTATCTAGATTTAAGGAATATTTTTATTATTTTCTATATCTATGGAAATAAATAATACTATTTTGATTCCTAGATGATATGTATGAGAATAATTTAATAGTTTCCTAATATTTATATATCTAAGATCCTAATAAGGATAGATATGTATGAATACATTAAATAATAAAATATCTCTTCCTAATCTAGAACAAGGAAATAATTTGAATTTATTTTTCATGTCTTATTAAGGATTAAATAATTTATTTATTTTAGATATACCTTATAGTAGACATGAATAAGAATTAAATTCTAGAATAATAGTTTCCTCAAGGAAGATAACAACATAAAACTAAAGATTTGATTATCTAGCAAATTAAATACCAACAGAATTTAATTAAGCTTTTATTTGCCTAAAGACTAAGGATAATTAAAGAAAACCACAACCCAAATTTCTAAGCTATAATTACGAACTCAACGTTTGTATATGGTCTCCATCAATTGGTCTGCAATTTATGAAGCCTTTTTTTTAATATTATCGCCACCTGCTCTGTGGGGACAATAATCCCAAGAAAATAGCAAGTTCATGAGGGCGGACTTCTCAAAAATAAATAGTATGAACTAGAATGTGGTTTCCAATATTATCGCCACCTGCTCTGTGGGGACAATAATCCTAAGAAACTACGAGATTCAGATGTTCACACAGAATTTATGAGATAGCTTGATCTTGTTAGCTGCACATGAGCATTGTTATGGGAGTGTGTTGTAGAAATGAGACTCTGTAATGCTAAAGAGATGGTCTTGCTTAGGCAACATTAGGCGGCCATGCCACTCTGTGGTCTCTGGACTATTCGTCGGTGTTGTGACCAGTAAAATTGTAAGATTTTAATGCGTATTAACTTCCTCTGGAGGGTACAAAATTTTAATTTTACAGTTGTAAGATTTTGAAAAGTTTTATGGTTAATCTAATCAAACATCTTACATAAGATTATGACAAATAGAAAATACTCTGTTTTGCAGTGCATATCAAATCGTCAATATGTCGTTCAATCCTCTTTCTGCAATACTTAAAGAAAACAAACTCGAGGGCCAAAATTACATATAATGGAAACAAAATTTGGACATCGTTCTCACAGCAGATCAGTACATCTTTGTACTCACAACCCTGCGACCTCCAGTGCCAGCGGCTAACGCTGCGGTAGGACTCAGAGATGCACACAGACAGTGGCATAAGACGAATGAGATGGCTAAGTGCTACATGTTGGCATCTATGTCATCAGTACTCAAGCATCAGCATTCTGCCATGGAAACTGCCGCCGAGATTATGCAGAATCTCAAGAATCTCTTTGGTACTCAAAATCGAACGGCTAAGTCTCAAGCCTTTCGGAGTATCATTTCGAAGAAAATGAAGGAAGGCTCGTCTGTGAGGGACCATGTCCTCGAGATGATGGGCCACCTCAACCACATTGAGGTATTGGGAGGGACGATCGATCCCGAGTCCTAGGTAACAATCATCCTTCAAAGTCTTCCCCCTAGCTTCCAGCAGTTCAAGCTCAACTTTGAGATGAACAAAAGGAATTACACCTTGGCGGAACTATTGACTGAACTTCAGTCAGCAGAGGACCTTATGGTCCAGGCTAAGGCTGCCATGATGACTTCGGCACCTCGTTCCTCTGGCTTCAAGCCTAGCAAAGGAAAAAGGAAGGCACGAACTCAGAATCGGGCAAAGTGGCTAAGGGAAAGAAGAAGAAAAGGGCAAATAAGAAGCCCTCGGGGAAGTGTTTCAAGTGCGTAGAAAAGGGGCATTGGAAGCTAGACTGTCCTAAAAGGGGCAAGGCTACAAGTATGCACCAAGCTTTAGTAGTTGAGTCATGTTTGACTTTGACATCTACTTGCACTTGGGTTATTGACACAGGAGCCACTGATCATATTTGTTTTGATCCTGACTTAATGCAGGTGACAAGACGGCTACATGATCGTGAGATCGAAGTCCAGCTGGGCGACGCTACCAAAGTGGCGGCCGTTGCAGTGGGAGACATTTATTTGCGTTTTAGTAGTGATAGATTTTTGATTTTGAAGAATGTTTTGTTGATACCGTCTTTTAGAAGAAATTTAATTTCAGTTTCTAAATTGGTTTTTGATGGGTATTCGATTTCTTTTAATGACAACTGCGTTATTAAGAAAAATGGTTCTTATATCTGTCGTGGTATCATGGAAAACAATCTGTACACAATCACTTCTACACAATTTAATAATCGCAAATCAGAACTCAATAAAACATCAAAAATTTCAAAGAAACGAAAGGAACCTTCAAGTTCAATGAATGAAACGTACTTATGGCACCTTAGACTTGGTCATGCAAATGAAAGGAGGATCCATTCTCTTGTTCAACAAGATCTTATCAAAGGTCTAGAGTAGGAACCTTTTAATGAGTGTGAGTCATGCTTAAAAGGCAAGATGACCAAGAGGCCTTTTAATGCTAAGGGCAATAGGGACAAGGAAGTACTTGAGCTCGTTCATTCCGATGTATGTGGACCAATGTCTACGGAGGCAAGAGGTGGTTTTCGATACTTCATCACATTTATTGATGACTTCTCGAAAATTAGATATGTCTATTTGATGCGTCACAACTCAGAGTCTTTTGACAAGTTTAAAGACTTTAGGACTCTTGTGGAGAAGTATCTTGGAAAGAATATCAAAAGCCTACGATCTGATCGTGGAGGCGAATACCTCAGTGCCGAATATTTGGACTACTTATCGGAGTCGGGGATTGAATCCCAACTGACTGCGCCGGGCATGCCCCAACATAACGGCGTGGCTGAAAGAAGGAACATGACCTTTTTAAACATGGTCCGATTGATTATGAGTTATGCACGACTACCTACTTCGTTTTGGGGACATGCCTTGCTTTCAGCAAGCCATATTTTAGACAATTTACCATCAAAATCCGTACCTACTACTCTTTATGAGTTGTGGACTGGGGGCAAGCCCAATTTACCATCTCAAGATTTGGGATTGCCGGCTCATGTGTTTGAAAAGGATCCAACTAAGTTAGGATCAAGGACGGAGGTATGTTTGTTTATAGGATACCCCAAAGGGACGAAAGGTTATGAATTCTTTAGTCTTCGAGACAAGAAAGTCATTGTGAGTACTCACGCGACATTCTTAGAGGAAGACTATGTAATGAATCATAAACCCAACAGTGAAGTGGCTCTTGATGAGCTAAATTCTGTCACAAGTTCCATTAACCAAGAACAAGTACCTAGTGTACAAACAATTCTCGAAACTTCAACTTCTACTCAAAATATTATAGTGCCGCGCCGCAGTGGGAGGGTCTCGCAAGAGCCCGACAGATAATTGGTTTGGGAGAATCTATGGATTACTCCTCGGACAGCAATGTATTAGATCCCTGGAACTTTGCGCAGGCGTTGGCAGATGTCGATCATTGCGAATGGGTGAAAGCAATGGATTCGGAACTACAATCTATGATAGACAAAGACGTCTACGATTTTCCATCCTACCCGAAGGCTGTACTGCCATTGGGAGCAAGTGGATATATAAACGTAAACATGGACCTAATGGACCGGTTAAAGACTTTAAGGCAAGACTAGTGGCCAAGGGGTATACCCAAAAGGAAGGCGCCGATTATGACGAGACCTTCTCCCCAGTGGCCATGCTCAAATCGATCCGGACACTATTGTCTACTGCAACTTATATGGATTGGGATGTATGGCAGATGGACATTAAGACTACGTTTCTAAACGAAGGTCTTGAGGAGACCATCTACATGGAACAACCCGAAGGATATGCCATAAAGGGCAAAGAACACATGGTTTGGAAGCTTAAGAAGACCATTTATGGCCTCAAGCAAGCATCTAGATCGTGGAACCAATGTTTCGATCAAACTGTTCGCAAGTTTGGATTTGAAAACTGCGTGTATAAGAAAGTTGATAAGGAGAATGTCGTGTTCTTAGTATTCTATGTAGATGACATTCTTCTAATTGGAAACAATAAAAAGATGTTGTCATCAGTATGAACATGGTTGTCGAACCAGTTCGAGATGAAGGATATGGGAGACGCGGGACACATCCTCGGGATCAAGGTTCTTCGGAATCGAGAAAAGAATATGTTGTGCTTATCTCAAGAACCTTACATCAACACAGTACTTAGTTGTTTTAGCATGCAGGACGCCAAGAAAGGTTTCTTACCTTTTAGACATGGCATCCATTTATCTCAAGAGATGTGCCCTAAAACGCCTTCTGAGATACAAGCAATGAGAAGGATTCCATATGCTTCGGCAGTTGGAAGTCTCATGTATGCTATGCTTTGTACTAGACCTGATATTTGCTTTGTTGTTGGCATGGTGGCAAGAATTCAGTCGAATCCGGGCCAAGGACATTGGATTGCCGTATAGAACATACTCAAGTACCTTAAACGGACTAAGGACTATGCTCTAGTTTACAATGCAGCCGAGCTCTGTCCTTTGGGATATACTGACTCAGACTTTCAAGCTGATCAGGACTCGAGAAAATCTACTTAAGGATATGTGATCACCTTAGGAGGTGGAGCCGTAATTTGGAAGAGTGTGAAGCAGAAATGCATCGCAGACTCAACCATGGAAGCCGAGTATGTGGCCGCTTCGGAGGCTGCAAAAGAGGCTGTATGGTTCAAGAACTTCCTTATGGATTTAGGTGTGGTTTTGAATATGCCCAAGAGCATCACCATCTATTGTGACAATTCTGGTGCTGTGGCAAACTCGAAAGAACCAAGAGCTCACAAAGCGAGCAAACACATAGAGCGGAAGTATCATATCATCAGGGATATAGTGCAGAGAGGAGACATACAAGTGGTCAAGATTGCGTCAGAGAACAACCTGGCAGATCCTTTTACAAAGGCTTTGGCGGTGAAACCGTTCGAGTGCCACGTTGAAGGGATGAGAGTTCGACTCATTCAAGACCTCAACTCACTTTCAGTATAAGTGGGATAAATTTAGACGTGTGCACTACCATTTTGTATACTCGAAAGCTGTTTTGAGTATAAGTGGGAGATTGTTAGGGTTTTGTATACTAGAAATCACCTTTCGAGTGATTGGATACTGTAAAACTCTAATTGTTATTTTCCAATAAATGCAACAAATTATTTTTTGTCATAATGTTGTAATGTTTTACATTTAATGGTTGTTTATTGCATATTTAAATGTATAAGCAAACGTAACAAAGTCTAAGTTTTTGTTTTAGTAGACCGGTTGTGGGCGTCGTCCAATTTAAGGTAACACGGTCAGTTCTAAACAAAGAAAAATAAGAATTTCACAACCTAGATAAGCCTAGACTACCTATCACGAAAGGTTGCAATGTCAGTCCTATTATTTCTAAGCCTTATTGAAATAAGATGACGTTGGTGTCGTACAACACTGAATGGATCAAACAGCAAGACGAGTCTTTATGCTATCTACTGAAAGACGAGCTCTTGATAATTAATTTCTTAATCAATGTACGTTAGCATTGAGCATACGATATTGAGTATCTACTACTTTGACTTACCAAAGGTGCGGGTTTTTCGTCACCCAACGATCCAGGTATATTGGGTAGTGGTAATCATTATCTAGCGGTGCTAGGATTGCTATTATGTTGAATCGTGCGCGAGGAGAGTCTCGTTTGATAACATCCACAAGAGGAGCTCGAAATAAGGTTTTATTATTCGGAACCTAGCTAGTTAGAATTTAATTGCTCTATGAATAATAAATAAGAGTTTCTTGTTAAGTCCACTCTTGGAGATTAAAATATGTTAATTAATTAAGTTCATAGATGACAATAATTAATTAATGGATGTTTCCATCTTAAGCACGTGAAATAAAATTAAATGCAAATTAAAGAAAACCCGGAATACTTGTAATTTCGGATTTGGAAAGGCAGTGCAATATTACTTCTGTAGTGGCTGCTTGTAATATTCTAATATAAGCTTGTATTAAATTGTGGGTTCAATTTAATTAGTAAAAAACTAATTGGGTGAGGCCTGATCTAAATTCTTCCTTAGATCCCTGACTAGGCCCAATATGTGACTTAATATAAATAGGAGAATAAAGGAGACAGAAAATACAATTATTATTGCTCAGAATTTTTGTCCCCCTCAGAGAAAGAGAGAGTTCGAAATTTTGCCTCCTCCGTGAGCTGTGTTCTGTCTTCGTTATTCAAGTCCTAGTACGCTGGTGAGATTTTCCCACACAAATATCAGTGTACAGTCCGGGACACCAGTCAGAAGATCCGAGGTCGAGTATTGAAGATCTTCACATGGAGACGGAGCAAGCCATCATCGATTCTTGATTGAATCAACGAGGTAAATTGGCCAATTCCGTAGTAAGCATGTTTTAGAGATTTTATATGCTAAAGCATGTTTTAATTCAAGTTATGAGCATGATACATGTGATAATTGCGCGAATAGAATTTGTCTAAATAATCTGCTAAATAGATCAAATTTATGTGATCGGATTTCATGCACGTTTCTGCTGCCAACCCCTTCAAAAACTGCTCGCTGCTTTTTCCCAGCGGGTTGCACCTTGGCCAGCGGTTGCTGTGGGTTGGTCCGAGGCTTCTGTCTCTTGGGCAGCGGTCACTGCAGTTGTTTCAGCGGTCGCTGGCTATCATCCCGTAACTCTCTGGACTCTTTGTAGCGGTCGCCACGCACTTCCCAGCGGTCGCTGGGCGTGTCTTGTTCTTCATGCACAACATTCCCGGAGTGGGCCGCTACTGACTTAGCGGTCATTGGGTGCTAACGTCGCCGACAGTGTTGCAGCGAACCGCTGGACATGCAGAACATCTTCAAATTTTCAATTTGTGTTCTGACTCCCTTTTTAGGCTCAAATATGCACATTTCTCACAAAACATGTCAAAATACCAAAATAAATAAAATATGCAAATAATGAACATGTAATGCAACTTTTACATTCAAAACGGACCAAATAATGGCCTTAAAACCGTGCAAAATCTGAGCGTATCAAGCTCGACTTTCGAGCATTGGAGACCAAGGATACTCTCGTTCGGAACCATACTTGTCACTGCCCATTCTGGCCTGTCGACCACATTTGCTGACCTAGGCACGAGTAGTGACGAGGACACAGTTACACCAAAGGAGCAAGAAACCGAATCACCGATTAATTTAGAGGAATGCACAATTAATATAGCTAAACCTGTAGAAGATGACCCTGAAATTAGGTCGTTGAATGATCATTCTGATGGCGAGCCTCTGCAAGCTATCGTTGGCACAGCCGAGCAAGCTGTATTCGATGTAAAACTGCACATAATAGTTGTCTTACCCTCATTCTATGGGAAGAAGTAAGAAGGCCTGTATGAGTTTGTACATGAATTTTGCAAAATTTATAAGGCGTAGAAGCGGCCAGCAGCGTCTAGTAAAGATGATAACTGATTGAAGGCCCTCCCCTTTGTTTTGAAGAGGGAGGCAAACGCATGGTTCATGAGGCTGCCGCCCAACTCCATCAGAACGTGGGTCGATTTTAAGCTAACATTCTTGGATCAGTTCTTCCATTCCACAAAGACAAGTGCACTAAAAAAAGAGATCTTAGGGGTTACGCAAGATTATGACAAGTCCCTCAGTGAATACTGGGCGAGGTACATGAGTCTTCTAGACACATGCCCCAACAATCCCATGTCGGAAGCTGAAATGTATAACACTTTGTATGAGGGGATGAACAAGGAGACCAAGGATTTGGCCAATTCGTCAAGCGGAGGGGGATTCCCCCACCTATGGGTCAATGAAGCCAAGAAGATCATGGGGAAACTCCTAAGTGCATAAAGGGCTTATGATAATCCACGTGAGTCCCACACGAGGAGAGGAGTTGCAAGCGTCTCAGCAGCCGAGAAGGAAGATAAATTGGAGATGCGGATGGACAAGCTGGAGAAGACACTATTAACCGGGATAAAAAAGAATGCACCACCTTTCCTAGTCGAGAGCAAGCAGGTCACTCAACCAAGGAACCAGAGCCCCATATATGGATAGCCGGAGGATCTGGATAGTATGTCAAATTCTAGGCCTTGGTTACTAGTCAGTAGGATGAACTTAACGTGCATATTCTGCAAGAAAAGTTGCGTAAGTGTGCAGGAAAAGGTACAAGTCACCAGGAAAGGAATCAGAGGTATCAAGTGAAAAATGTAGTCAGAAGGGTGCAATACTGACCATGATACATGCCCAAAGGCTCGAGATGGAGAGGAGAGATTGCTAGTAGACGGCCAACTATTTAACGGGGGCAAAAGCGACAATGTACAAGGAATAACAACCCTAATTTTAGGGCAAGCTACCCTATAAATACAAGGTCACATGAAGAATAAAGGGGGACTTAACACATTTTTAGAAGGCACACTTAGAAACCGCTCTTGGAAGTCCTAGTTCCGAAGCGGAGACTAGCTCCACACCTCTTGTTCCTCGCCACAATTCATGATCACTTAAATACCCAGGAGTTCCACCGAGAATAGTTCACCGTCAACTCCTCCAGCCGTTGTAGTTGCCAAAAACTGTTTCATCGCCAGAGTGGCAATAACATCTTTACTTGCTTTCTTAGTTTAACTTCGTATTTCATTTTATCTCGTTGGATATGGTTTTGGAACTTAAATCTCTTATTGTTTTTGAAGTATTATGTTAAGATTCAAACGCTATGATATGGAAGTTGGTTTTTATTCATCTTTTCGTTGCAATCGTGTTTCATTCTGCCTAGATTAGCTAGATCTAGTCGTTTGCATGAATTTTCTAAGTGTTGAAGCATGATTTCGTTTGAGTAGGCTAGATCTGAGTTTGTTAGCTAGGATTCCAAGTGTTAAATCGTTCGATCTGAAGTTTAATGCATGAGATATGTAATTATGTGACTGTCTCCACCTTGCATGTTAATCAGTATGCTTAATCTGGAATTATCAGTCGTTAATATTTGAGTTTTGACTTTTAATTGTGGAGTTTAATTTGTGAAAAGTGTTGATTTGAATTGTTATCCATGGAATCTGTGTTCATCTGAATTTTGGGCATACTTGTTAGAGAAGATGACATCCACATCCAATTTGTGGACCACTTTTACTTTTCAGCTACTTTACCTTTTGTCCTTCCCCTTTAGTCAGACTTTTGGCGGATCTGGCAATTCATCTGCCAGTTCGATCGGAGATCCGTTTCCGTCGTTGTCACTCTATTTTTAGTAAACTTTCACTTTTCACATGCACTGGAGTCGTACCAACCCATGTTTCATGTGCCCAGCCAGCAGAGTATAGGTCCACCCTTTAGTTTGTGTCTAGATAGAACCAATCCCATTTTAATTTTACGCCTAAATAGAACCTCAACCCTTCTAGATTATCACCACAATCTCAAACACAATCATCCATCTCGGTGGGATTCGACCCATGCTCGCACTATACTAGCCATTAAATGTGGGTTGAGGAAATTGTTGATACTAGGATTTAGGTCGTCGCGCCAGAGACACAACTAGGTTGGAAATCACCTCCTGGTCAGTTGAATACACGAGCCTGCACAATCCTGCTCTTTCAAATGGTGCCGTTTCCGGGGATAGATGGCATTCTTTCGTGCATTTGAGTGTGATACTTTGGTGTATATATTGTTCATAATTTTTCCTTTCTTTAGTTTTTCTGTTTATGAGAATAAGCTCAAAGTTTGAGCAGTGGAGACCAAAAATACTTCCACGAGGTTCGATACTCGTCACCACCCGTTCTGGCCTGTCGACAACACTGTCTTACAGAGGCACGAGAAGTGACGAAGAGAAAGATAACATAGAGGAACCAACCCCAGAGTTACCAGTAAGGTAAGAAGAAAAACCAACCGAAATAGCTGACTAGATAGATGACGATCCTGAGCTTGGATCGCTAAATGCTCACTCCGATGGAGAACCTCCGCAAGCCATAATTGTCACCCCAAGACAGTTAGCATGCGATGTTAGCCGCATGTCATAGCGGTGTGGCCCACTTTCTATGGGAAGAACTACGAAGGTCCTTATGAGTTCCTTCACGAATTCGGCAAGAATTGTAAGGCATAGAAGCAGCTAGCAGGGTCAGGCAAAGATGACTACACATTGAAGGCCTTACCTTTCGTTTTGAAAGGAGAGGCGAATACATGGTTTATGCGCTTACCACCCAACTCCATAAGAACCTGGGCCGATTTCAAACTAGCCATCCTAGATCAATTCTTTCTCTTGACGAAGATCAGTGCGTTGAAGAAGGAGATATGGAAGTGATACAGAAGAACGGGCCACCCTCTCCAACACTTGACAAATTGCTGAACAGAGAGGGCAAAGTCCTCTCTATGAACCACCGGAGGATATGGAAGCGATAGCTCAAGCCAATGTAGCCGGGAATTGGAGTCAGAACAACAACTGGAATCCTTGGAAAAACATGGATGCACCATGGAGGGACCACTCGAATTTCAGGTGGAGAGATGGAAATCCGGATCAGAATCAAGACCCAAACCCCCCTCCAGGTAAGAACATTAACCGTAGCCCTACAAACCCAGATCACCAATCCAACTGGGCGGGAAGGAACCAACAACAACAGAAACAATCCCAAAACCAAAACCCATAAAATCCAAACTCGAGTTCTGCACATATACCACCCCACCAGAGAAACTGCCAGAATTACCCAAGCCAGAATCCCCAACACTCGCAAAACTAAAATTTCCCGAGCCAACAACCTTTCCACCAAGACAACCATAACCAGTCTAACCATAATCATTCTAACCAGTACAACCACTACCAACCTACCCAAAATCATCCAAACCCTACATACCACCCAAACACCCAAAACTACCAGCTGAACCCTCACAGCCAGTATAACCCTTACCACCAGCAAGAACCCAACCAATTCCAGAACTCTAGCCGGCCGAGAAGGTCAATGGAAGACATGATGGGGGACATGCTCTCCTCTCAGCAGAATATGAGGAACGAGATGCAGTCAAGCAACGAAGTGGTGCAAGGGATGCAAAGCGCTCAAAAGGACCAAAAGGCTAATATGGATATGCTGAACAAGCAGCTATCCCAGCTGGCAACCACGGTGGGTGAGATGAGGGAGAACTCAGGGAAACACCCGTCTACAGTCCATATACCGGATAAAGCAAATGTAAGCAAAATCACACTGTGGTCCGACACGACGTACAAAGGAGCTGAGATGAAGAAGTTGGTAGGAGTGAATTCCAACTGCCTAGGAGGGTGAAGGAATTCCAAGTCGTGGAAGGGAAGCTCGAGTGATAGAGAAAGCCCAAATTGAAGGGAACCCAAGCGAGGTTGAGAAAGAGGAATTCCAACTGCCTAAGAGGAGCGGCCACGACAAAACCGGGTTAGTTACGGAGCCCCCACCGAAGTAGAGAAGAAGGATTCTGAGGAGGTCACTGAAATTCCATGGGAAGCGACAAAGGGAGAGAAACCATTCCCCTTTCGTTTTGTGACAAAAAGGAAGAAGGAGGACCCCGTGGATTATCTGTCCATCTTCTGAAAGCTGGATGTTACCATACCTTTCCTCCAAGCCGTGAAGCTACCACCACTGGGGTAGTTCATTAAGGAGTTCATAGCAGGAAAGGCGAATGAGGGTGGAAAAATCGTGGTGGAAGGAATAGCGTCAGCAATAGTCCAGGAGAAGCTCCCACCTAAGAGAGCCGACCCAGGTATGTTTACTTTTCCCATAACCATTGAGGATGTCAAAATTGAACATGCAATGTGCGACCTAGGAGCATCCATAAATGTTATGCCATATGCAATCTATAATCGGTTGAAGGGGGGGAAGTTAACAAGTACTAGGGTCTTAATTCAACTGGCTGATAGGTCCTGCATCAGCCCTGAAGGGGTTGTAGAAAATGTGTTGGTAAATGTGCATAATTTTTTATATCTAGCTAAATTTTATGTGATTAGAATGAGTGATCCAAAGGCTTGGGAGTCTAGCGGAATACTCTTAGGCAGACCCTTTATGAGAACAACAAAAACCATTGTTGATATGGCCGAGGGGACAATATGCATAGATTTCCATGATAAGGCTGTGAAAAAACCAATCGATTCTTAAAATCTATGTTATGTTGATGTGATTGACCCCCTAGTCCAAGAGTATTTTGAGGCTGAGTTATTGCAGGAGAAAATGCAGGCTTTAGATGTGTACGAACAAGCCGACATAGAAGCTGCAGCATGGTGTGAACTGATCAGTTGCGAGGGACTGGCTGATGAAGAAGTTGAGGAACCCATTAAGAAAGTTTGTATGAAACCTGAGTTCGCTGGGAACACAAGTACCAAGCTACCAGCCAGTACAGGAGGTACTCCAGAAATGGAGTCAGGAAAAGATGATGAAGCGGGAGGAAACCCATTGCCTTCAGATACACTTCCCCCACAAATTGAGTTTAAGAAGCTACCAACTAATTTGAAATATGCCTACCTCGGAGAAGTAGATTCACTCCCAGTAATCATCAATGGTGAGCTGACGGAGGAACATGAGGCAAGGCTACGTGTTGTGCTGAGGAAAAATAGAAAGGCCATCAGATGGAGTCTGACCGACATAGTGGGAATAAGTCCAGATGTATGTATGCACCATATCGGGCTGGAGGAAGTAGCTAAGGCACATCAGGACCCGCAGAGGAAGTTATGAAGAAGTTGATTGGGAAGAAGTTATGAAGCTCACTGGCCAGGAAGTGACAGCGAAAGGAAAAGAAAGAGTTGGGCATGAGCCGTGGTTCGCCGATCTGTCGAATTATTTAGTTACAAGGGATCTCCCGGAAGTACCAAGCATTACGAAGGCTCAGAAATTGAAAATCAGAAGTGAGGAAAAATATTATCTTTGGGACGACCCATACCTAATGAAAATTGATAAGGAGGTGCGTTCTTGACTGGGAGCAGAGAGATGTATTGACACATTTCCACTCTTTGGCATGTGGAGGGCACTTCGGACCCAAGAAGACCGCGAGGAAGGTTCTTGATAGTGGGTTCTATTGGCCGACTCTGAACAAAGACACATACGAGTTCTGTAAAAACTACAACTGTTGTCAACTGACCGGTGGGATCTCTGCATGAGATGACTCATATATCTGGGGGATGGACTACAAGTGCCGGTTATTGTTCGCGAGGTGTTCGACATCTGGGGGATGGACTTCATGGGTCATTTTCCCTCATCTACGGGAACTCATATATCCTGGACGCAGTTGATTATGTCTCTAAGTGGATCGAGGCCAAGGCTATGAGCACATGCAAAGCAAGAGAAGTTGCCAAGTTCTTGAAGAGCAACATATTCAGTCGGTTTGGGGTACCGAGAGCCATAATATCTGATCAGGGAACCCACTTTTGTAATCGTACCATTGAAGCATTGATGAAGAGGTACGGTGTTCACCATAGATTGTCTAGCCCCTACTACCCGCAAGCCAACGGTCAAGCTGAGGTCTCTAACAAAGAGATAAAAAGTATCCTAAAAACGACAATCAACCCATCTAGGAAGGAGTGGAGCACAAGGTTGGAAGACGCTCTGTGGGCATACATGATGGCCTACAAGACACCGGTAGGGATGTCCCCATACTGCATCTTTTTCTGGAAGATGTGTCATCTATCGGTGGGGATCAAACACCGAGCATACTGGGTAGTACAACAAATTAACATGGATTCTAGAGCCTGTGAGGAGGAAAGGAAGCAGCAACTACACGAGTTAGAGGAACTTAGATTAGAGTCGTTGTATTCAGCCATGTGGTACAAGGAAAGGACAAAATTATGGCACGATAAAAATCTGTGGACCAAGGATCTCCAAGTTGGCCCGAAAGTACTACTCTTCCAGTCACGAATAAACCTAATGTATGGAAAGCTCAAATCAAAGTGGGCAGGACCTTACATCATAATTCCCCTTCGTTCTAATGGAGCGGTGAAAATCTCAGGGAGTGCCCCTAACTCTGAACCTTTTATCGTAAATGGACATAGGCTGAAATTGTTTTGGGACAACACGGAGATGTGTGTAGTGGAAGAATTCCACTACACGCACACCTTTATGTCGCCTAATGATCAGTAGGGTAGGAATTTGGAGTTCCACCCGGTCAGTTTTTTTTGGGATAAAGTTTGCATTTACTGACCAGGTAGAATTTCAAATTGCCTAAGGAAGGAGTCTAAATATTGTAAATATTTGGTAGTTTAAAATTTAATGTTAAGCACGTATTCAAATTTGAAAACTCAAAAAAAATATTTGTGGGACTTAAATTTTACTCGGAGTACGTACTGACCAAGACAGTTTTCAATTTGGTGCAACTTCGAAAATATATTTAAGTATCCCTTTTTATTCTGTTTCCATACTTAGCAAATTGAGGGGGAAAGTTTTTTTTAATCAAAAGCACCCATATTGGGCGGGGGGTTTAGGCAGAACCCCAACCAGTGAATAAAATCAAAATACAACGTTCCCTGATCCTAGCCCAAAAGTGACTACGATCGAAAGTAAGAACATGAAGAGAAAATAAACAGAAGTTCCCACAAGTCGGGATACTCCATGCTATTAAAACTAAACTAGGAACCAAATGAACAAAATGGAGAAATAAACTAAAGAGAACAACCATAAAGCCACAATCAATCCTCATCTCTGCGTCGGAAGCAAAAGTTAGGATATCCCAACTGGTCCATCCTAACAAGCGCCTTCAGGTATCGAGGGGCAGAGACTAAATCATAATATGTCATAGTAGGGGTCTGAACCCCCCTACCCGCAAGAAAATCGGCAGCACAGTTTCCTTCTCTGTAGATGTATGAGAATCGAACATGCCACCGAGAAGTCATTCTCTAGATCAAAGCCATATGATGTTTAAAATCCGCAGAACCATGTTGTCCAGATGATAGTAAAGTAACCAGCGTCGTTGAGTCAAGCTCTATCCAAATGTGTATAGAAAACTCCATCGCCATCTCCAAGCCTCGAATAAGAAAATTGAGGGGGAAAGTTTGAACTAAGGAAGATTTTGAATAGAAGGAAATTTGAATTGGGTGTCCTTGGGTGCAGCCTTGCAGGTATAGGCTGCGACTGGGAGGGTGCGTGAGGTGACATGCGACATCCAATCAGCAGCGAGGATCTTCAACCGCCTACCACCGATCGAAACCCTCAACTGCCTTCACCATTATATTAACCCCCCAACTGCTTATTCCCTTCACTTTTACAAATCTTTACCTACATTCTCTTGTTAGGGTTTTGTATACTAGAAATCACCTTTCGAATGGTTGAATACTGTAAAACTCTAATTGTTATTTTCCAATAAATGCAACAGATTATTTTTGTCATAATGTTGTTATGTTTTACATTTAATGGTTGTTTATTGCATATTTAAATGTATAAGCAAAGATAACAAAGTCTAAGTCTTTGTTTTAGTAGACCAGTTGTGGGCGTCGTCCAATTTAAGGTAACACGGTCAGTTCTAAACAAAGAAAAATAAGAATTTCACAACCTAGATAGGCCTAGACTACCTATCGCGAAAGGTTGCAATGTCAGTCCGATTATTTCTAAGCCTTATTGAAATAAGATGACGTTGGTGTGGTACAACACTGAATGGATCTAACAATAAGATGAGTCTTTATGCTATCTACTGAAAGACGAGGTCTTGATAATTAATTTCTTAATCAATGTAAGTTAGCATTGAGCATAGGATATTGAGTATCTACTACTTTGACTTACCAAAGGTGCGGGTTTTTCGTCACCCAACGATACAAGTATATTGGGTAGTGGCGATCATTATCTAGCGGTGCTAGGATTGCTATTACGTTGAATCGTGCGCGAAGAGAGTCTCGTTTGATAACATCCACAAGAGGAGCTCGAAACAAGGTTTTATCATTTGGAACCTAGCTAGTTGGAGTTTAATTACTCTATGAATAATAAATAAGAGTTTCTTGCTAAGTCCACTCTTGGAGATTAAAATATGTTAATTAATTAAGTCCATAGCAGACAATGATTAATTAATGGATGTTTCTATCTTAAGCGCGAGAAATAAATTAAATGCAATTAAAGGAAACCCGAAATACTTGTAATTTCGGATTTGGAAGGCAGTGCAATATTACTTCTGTAGTGGCTGCTTGTAATATTCCAATATAAACTTATATTAAATTGTGGGTTCAATTTAATTAGTAAAAAACTAATTGGGTGAGGCATGTTCCAAATTCTTCCTTAGATCCCTGACTAGGCCCAATATGTGACTTAATATAAATAGGAGAATAAAGGAGACATGAAACACAATTATTATTATTGAGAATTTTCATCCCCCTCAGA
Organism: Salvia splendens; assembly: GCF_004379255.2. NCBI lineage: Eukaryota > Viridiplantae > Streptophyta > Magnoliopsida > Lamiales > Lamiaceae > Salvia > Salvia splendens. Next base: position 11,339,594 of record NC_056050.1, on the reverse strand, counting down.
GAAAGAGAGAGTTCGAAATTTTACCTCCTCCGTGAGCTGAGTTCTGTCTTCGTTATTCAAGTCCTAGTACGTTGGTAAGATTTGCCCACACAATAGTCCGGGACACCAGTCAGAAGATCCAAGGTCGAGTATTGAAGATCTTCACGTGGAGATGGAGCAAGCCATCATCGATTCTTATATTGAATCAACAAGGTAAATTGGCTAATTCCGTAGTAAGCATGTTTTAGAGATTTTATATGCTAAAGCATGTTTTAATTCAAGTTATGAGCATGATACATGTGATAATTACGCGAATAGAATTTTTCTAAATAATCTGCTAAATAGATCAAATTTATGTGATCATTAAATAATGCACGCTTCCGCTGCCAACCCCTTCAATTGGTATCAGAGCCAAAGGCTCTGATTATTTGGATTTAAATATCGCGAAATTCATGTATGCATGTATTATTTGATTACGAAGCATGTTCTTGGTGTTTTGTTTAATTTATTATGCATGATGAAGTCAAGAACTATCGAATCAAAGAACTTGAATTGCTCAAACGTACCACGTGCGATCGAGGTAGGGTTGTCGAGATAGTGGGAGCCGGGGACTCGCGATCACGGGGCGACGTGCAAGCAAGCTAGGGCTCGTGCGCGCCGCAGGCCGAGACTGCATCACCCAGACGCACCCGAGTCAAGGTCGACACGGTGAAATGTATGGCGCGGCAGTTCACCCGAGAACGTGCCGAGGCGCCGGCCGCCAGACCGAGAACCCTAGGCGGAAGGGTCGAGAAGGATGGCGGCGCTGGCCGAGAGCAGCCGTGCTGTCGCGCGAGCTGCTGGCTGGGAGCGCGCGCCACCTAGACAATAGGATAGGCCGAGACGGGGGTCCGAGCTGGCCGAGAGCAGGCGCGCCACCGTGCGCCCTACTGGCCGAGAGCTCGAGCCCCCCGACGGAACGCTATCCGAGACACGTCGGCACCCGACGGTCGACACATCTGAGTCGGGCGTCGAGACGCTGGCAGAGAAGAGCGCGCCTGGCCGAGAAGCGTCGGCACCCGACGAGCCGAGATGCCGAAACGGGGACTCGCCGCTGGCCGAGAGGAGCGGCGCCTCAGCGCACACTCCTGGACGAGACGCTGGCGACACCCGACGAGCCACTGGCCGAGACGCTGGCGTGCCACCTGCGCGCCGGTGGCCGAGACGCTGCGTGCGTCGTGTTCCGACGACGAACTCGTCGGATCTTCGTCGTTCATCGTTCGTGCGAACCTCGTACGATGAGATAACGATGAAGGATTATTATAATGATTATTTAATTATTTTATTAAAAGATATCATTAAAATATTATTATTTAATGGAAATAAAATCTTTTTGGAAGATTTGTCTAGATTTTAGGAATATTTTTATTATTATCTATATCTATGGAAATAAATAATATTATTTTATTCCTAGATGATATAGATGAGAATGATTTAATAGTTTCTTGATATTTATCTAGACTTTAGGAATATTTTTATTATTTTCTATATCTGTGGAAATAAATAATATTATTTTGATTCCTGGATGATATAGATGAGAATAATTAATAGTTTCCTAATATTTATATATCTAAGATCCTAATAAGGATATATATGTATGAATACATTAAATAATAAAATATCTCTTCCTAATCTTGAACAAGGAAATAATTTGAATTTATTTTTCATGTCTTATTAAGGATTAAATAATTTGTTTATTTTATATATACCTTATAGTAGACTTGAATAAGAATTAAATTCTAGAATAACAATTTCCTAAAGGAAGACAACAACATTAAACTGAAGATTTGATTATTAGCAAATTAAATACCAACAGAATTTAATCAAGCCTTTCTCTGCCCTAAGGCTAAGGATAATTAAAGAAAAACCATAACCCAAATATCTAAGCTATAATTACGAACTCAACGTTTGTATATGGTCTCCACCAATTGGTCTGCAATTTACGAAGTCTTTTTCTAATATTATCGTCACCTGCACTCTGGGGACAATAATTCTAAGAAATAGCAAGTTCATATGGCGGACTTCTCAAATATAAATGGTATGAACTAGAATGTGGTTTCCAATAGTATCGCCATCTGCTCTGTGGGGACAATAATCCTAAGAAACTACGAGATTCAGAAGTTCACACCGGATTTATGAGATAGCTTGATCTTGTTAGCAGCACATAAGCATTGTTATGGGACTGTGTTGTAGAAATGAGATTCTGTAATGCTAAATTCGGTGGTGTTCCTTAGGCACCATTAGGCGGCCATGCCACTCTGTGGTCTCTGGACTATTCGTCGGTGTTGTGACCAGTAAAATTGTAAGATTTTAATGCGTATTGACTTTCTCTGGAGGGTACAAAATTTTAATTTTACAGTTGTAAGATTTTGAAAAGTTTTATGGTTAATCTAATCAAATTTCTTACATAAGTTTATGACAAATAGTAAAATACTTTGTTTTGCAGTGCAATTCAAATCGTCACAATGTTGTTAAATCCTCTTTCTGCAATTCTCAAAGAAAACCAACTCGAGGGCCAAAATTACATAGAATGGAAACAAAATTTGGACATCGTTCTTACAGCTGAAGAGTACAACTTTGTGCTCACAACCCCGCGACCTCCAGTACCGGCGGCTAACGCTGCGGTAGGACTCAGAGATGCACATAGAAAGTGGCATAAGGCGAATGAGATGGCTAAGTGCTACATGTTGGCATCTATGTCTTCAGTACTCAAGCATCAGCATTCTGCCATGTAAACTGCCACTGAAATTATGCAGAGTCTCAAGAATCTTTTTGGTACTCAGAATCGAACGGCTAAGTCTCAAGCCTTTCGGAGTATCATGTCGAAGACAATGAAGGAGGGCTCGTCTGTGAGGAACCATGTCCTCGAGATGATGGGCCACCTGAACCAGATTGAGGTGTTGGGAGGGACGATCGATCCCGAGTCCTAGGTAACAATCATCCTTCAAAGTCTTCCCCCTAGCTTCCAGCAGTTCAAGATCAACTTTATGAACAAAAAGAATTACACCTTGACAGAACTATTGACTGAACTTCAGTCAGCAGAGGAACTTATGGTCCAGACTAAGGCTGCCATGATGACTTCGGCACCTCGTTCCTCTGGCTTGAAGCCTAGCAAAGGAAAAAGGAAGGCACCGAACTCAGAATCGGGCAAAGTGGCTAAGGGAAATAAGAAGAAAAAGGCAAATAAGAAGCCCTCGGGGAAGTGTTTCAAGTGCGGAGAAAAGGGGCATTGGAAGCCAGACTGTCCTAAAAGGGGCAAGGCTACAGGTATGCACCAAGCTTTAGTAGTTGAGTCATGTTTGACTTTGACATCTACTTGCACTTGGGTTATTGACACAGAAGCCACTGATCATATTTGTTTTGATCCTGACTTAATGCATGTGACAAGACGACTACATGATCGTGAGATCGAAGTCCAGCTGGGCGACGCTACCAAAGTGGCGGCCGTTGCAGTGGGAGACATTTATTTGCGTTTTAGTAGTGATAGATTTTTGATTTTGAAAAATGTTTTGTTGATATCTTCTTTTAGAAGAAATTTAATTTCAGTTTCTAAATTAGTTTTTGATGGATATTCGATTTCTTTTAATGACAACTGCGTTATTAAGAAAGATGGTTCTTATATCTGTCTTGGTATCATGGAAAACAATCTGTACACAATCACTTCTATACAATTTAATAATCGCAAATCAGAACTCAATACAACATGGAAAATTTCAAAGAAACGAAAGGAACCTTGATGTTCAATGAACGAAACATAGTTATGGCACCTTAGACTTGGTAATGCAAATGAAAGGAGGATCCATTCTCTTGTTCAACAAGATCTTATCAAAGGTCTAGAGGAGGAACCTTTTCATGAGTGTGAGTCATGCTTAGAAGGCAAGATGACCAAGAGGCCTTTTAAGGCTAAGGGCAATAGGGCCAAGGAAGTACTTGAGCTCATTCATTCCGATGTATGTGGACCAATGTCTACGGAGGCAAGAGGTGGTTTTCGATACTTCATCACATTTATTGATAACTTCTCAAAAATTGGATATGTCTATTTGATGTGTCACAAGCCAGAGTCTTTTGACAAGTTTAAAGACTTTAAGACTCTTGTGGAGAAGTATCATGGAAAGAATATCAAAAGCCTACGATCTGATCGTGGAGGCGAATACCTCAATATCGAATTTTTGGACTACTTATCGGAGTCGGGAATTGAATCCCAACTGACTGCGCCGGGCACGCCCCAGCAGAACGGCGTGGCTGAAAGAAGGAACAAGACCTTGTTAAATATGGTTCGATCGATGATGAGTTATGCACGTCTGCCTATTTCGTTTTGGGGACATGCCTTGCTTTTTGCAAGCCATATTTTAGACAATTTAACATCAAAATCCGTACCTACTACTCCTTATGAGTTGTGGACATGGCGCAAGCCCAATCTAGCACATCTCAAGATTTGGGGTTGCCCGACTCATGTATTGGAAAAGGATCCAACTAAGCTAGGATCAAGGACGGAGGTATGTTTGTTTATAGGATACCCCAAAGGGACTAAAGGTTATGAATTCTTTAGTCTCCGAGACAAGAAAGTCATTGTGAGTACTCACGCGACATTCTTAGATGAAGACTATGTAATGAATCATAAACCCAGCAGTGAAGTGGCTCTAGATGAGCTAACTTCTGTCACAAGTTCCAATAACCAAGAACGAGTACCAAGTGTATAAACAATTCCCGAAACTTCAACTTCTACTCAAAATATTGTAGTGCCGCGCCACAGTGGGAGGGTCTCGCATGAGCCCGACAGATACATTGGTTTGGGTGAATATATGGATCACTCCTCGGACAACAATGTATTAGATCCCTGAAACTTTGCGGAGGCGCAGGCAGATGTCGATCATTGCGAATGGGTGAAAGCAATGGATTCAGAACTACAATCTATGATAGACAAAGACGTCTACGATTTTTCCGTCCTACCCGAAAGCTGTACTGCCATTGGGAGCAAGTGGATATATAAACGTAAACGTGGACCCGATGCACTAGTTAAAGTCTTTAAGGCAAGACTAGTGGCCAAGGGGTATACCCAAAAGGAAGGCGTCGATTATGACGAGACCTTCTCCCCAGTGGCCATGCTCAAATCGATCCGGATACTATTGTCTATTGCAGCTTATATGGATTGGGATGTATGGCAGATGGACGTTAAGACTGCGTTTCTAAACGGCGGTCTTGAGGAGACCATCTACAGGGAATAACCCGAAGGATATGCCATAAAGGGCAAAGAACACATGGTTTGGAAGCTTAAGAAGGACATTTTGGCCTCAAGCAAGCATCTAGATCGTGGAACCAATGTTTCGATCAAACTGTTCGCAAGTTTGGATTCGAAAAGTGCCCAAGTGAAAGCTGCGTGTATAAGAAAGTTGATAAGGGGAATGTGGTGTTCTTAGTTTTATATGTAGATGACATTCTTCTAATTGGAAACAATAAAAAGATGTTGTCATCAGTACGAACATGGTTGTCGAACCAGTTCGAGATGAAGGATATGGGAGATGCGGGACACATCCTCGGGATCAAGGTTATTCGGAATCGAGAAAAGAAGATGTTGTGCTTATCTCAAGAACCTTACATCAACACAGTACTTAGTCGTTTTAGCATGCAGGATGCCAAGAAAGGTTTCTTACCTTTTAGACATGGCATCCGTTTATCTCAAGAGATGTGCCCTAAAACGCCGTCTGAGATACATGCAATGAGAAGGATTCCATATGCTTCGGCAGTTGGAAGTCTCATGTATGCTATGCTTTGTACTAGACCTGATATTTGCTTTGCTGTTGGCATGGTGGCAAGATATCAGTCGAATCCGGTCTAAGGACATTGGACTGCCGTAAAGAACATACTCAAGTACCTTAAACGGACTAAAGACTATGCTCTAGTTTACAATGCGGCCGAGCTCTATCCTTTGGAATATACTGACTCAGACTTTCAAGCTGATCAGGACTCGAGAAAATCTACTTCAGGATATGTGTTCACCTTAGGAGGTGGAGCCGTAATTTGGAAGAGTGTGAAGCAGAAATGCATCACTGACTCGACCATGGAAGCCGAGTATGTGGCCGCTTTGGAGGCTGCAAAAGAGGCTGTATGGTTCAAGAACTTACTTATGGATTTAGGTGTGGTTTCGAATCTGCCCAAGATCATCACCATTTATTGTGACAATTCTAGTGTTGTGGCAAACTCGAAAGAACCAAGAGCTCACAAAGCGAGCAAACACATAGAGCGGAAGTATCATAGAGCATCTTCAATGGCGGCGTCGGCACCGGCACGCCGATTTTTCATGGACGCCGGTGCTGACGCTGAACCATTGCGAGCGGCATCGTCATAATCGGCGTCAAAATTGGCGTACCCACGCCGATTCTTGGGTTGATGCCGATTCTCACTCTGATCCTCACGGCGCCATTGTAGGCCCCGGATCGGCGTCAAACCGGCGTCAGATTTTTAATTTTTTTTTAAATTTTCCGAAACACTATATATACGCGCTTTGGACGTCATTTTCATTCGCACCGCTTGTTTTAACGAGTACTCCAGTGACGACCGGGTCTCAGACTCCCCCGACTCCCGGGGGAGTGTCTCAGACTCCCCGGCTCCCGTGGTAGGTGGTTGGCCTCCGATGACCAGGTACTACAACATGTACCCGTGGCAGCAGATGATGCCACCGATGGACGCCGGGGGAAGTGTGCCGGCTTGGCAGGGGGTACCGCCGATGCAACCCCCTATGCAGATGATGCCGGGGTGGGCACCCGGGATGCAGCCACCGGCGCAGCAGATGATGCAACCGCCGCAGGGGACGCCCGGTTTGGAAAACGACTATCGACGGTCTTTTGATTTTTCCACCGGTTCTTCGCACACATCGACCCCAACGGATGCACAGTACACGCAGTATGAGACCTTTCCTTAGAAGAGTTGGGTTTTGATATTAACGAGGTTCCGGAAACTCCCATTCAAAGTCAGGGAGTAGGGCGGGGTCGGAGTGCCCCTAAGAAGAAGGGCAAGGCCAAGAAGGCCGGCGAGTCGTCGCAGCCGGATGAGGATAGCCGGTCTGGAGGAAGTGGACGGACGTGGAGAACATTGTGCTGGCTAAGGCGTGGGTGAGTGTATGCGATGATCCTCTCGTTTCGAACAACCAGAGGATCGTCAACTTGTGGGCCAAGATAGCCGCAGCCTACAGGGCATTTTGCCCTGAAGGGAGACCGCGCACCGGGGAGGAGTGCAGGAAGTGCTGGGACCGCATCAGGTCTGGCGTCTCTCGATTTTCGGGTTTGTACGCCAACGCCCTCCGCATGCAGACCAGTGGCCAAACAGAGAAAGACTGCAGGAGGATTGCGCAGAGAGACTACCCCGATCCGCAGGGGAAGTACTTTGAGTTCACCTACTGGAACTGCTACCTTGTGCTCAACAAGTCGGAGAAATTCCGGGCAGGTGTCGACGCTGGCTCGCCGAAGAAGCAGAAACTGAACTATACCGGTGAGTATAGCGGCAGCAGCGGTGGTTCCCACGACCTCCCCGAGACGGCCCAGGAGGACCCGACCCCTCGTTCGTTCGGTCGCCGACCTCGCCCGGTTGGCCAAAGGCGAGCGCAACGGGATGCGAGGGGGGTACCCCGAGGTCCCAGGAGGTTCAGTCGGCATCCCCCCTCGCCAGGTCCACCGAGGAGCTCAAATTCTTCGCGCGTCAACAAACGCGCGCTCAAATGGTGAAGACGTTAGCCGGCTTCCGGACGGCGGTGGACCCCGAGGAGAAGGCTTATCTTCGCGTATTGCTCCGGAGCATGCGTGAAGAATTGGAGGGGTTTCAGAGGGATACCGGCGGGAGTAGCCGCGGCGTTGGTGGCGACGGAGGCGGCGGCGGCGACTACCAAGGGCTGGGTGACGACGGAGGCAAGGACGGCGGCGAGGAGTGATTTTTTATGTAATTTTTTTATTGTACTTTTTAATTTTTGTACCTTTTTTTAAATTAATGTACTTTTTTTAAATTATTGTACTTTTTAAAATTTTAATAGTATTATTCAATTTTCCCGTATTTGTCTCGTAAATTAAATTCCGTATGTTGCTACGATTGTAAATTAAATTATATAATTGTTATTAGTGATGTGGATAGGCTATGAGAAGGCTATGTGAGGGCTATTGGATGTCCAGTTGCATGTCCAGATGATGTGGCAGGAGGATTTTAGTGCTGATGATGTGGCAGTGGAAGGCTATGTGAGGGCTATTGGATGCCCTCCACCATTGGAGATGCTCTCAGGGATATAGTGCAGAGAGGAGACATACAGGTTGTCAAGATTGCGTTAGAGAACAACCTGGCAGATCCTTTCACAAAGGCTTTGGCGGTGAAACCGTTCGAGTGCCACGTTGAAGGGATGGGAGTTCGACTCATTCAAGACTTCAACTCGCTTTCAGTATAAGTGGGAGAAATTTAGACGTATGCACTACCATTTTGTATACTTGAAAGCTGTTTTGAGAATAAGTGGGAGATTGTTAGGGTTTCGTATACTAGAAATCACCTTTCGAGTGATTGGATACTGTAAAACTCTAATTGTTATTTTCCAATAAATGCAACAGATTATTTTTGTCATAGTTGTTATGTTTACATTTAATGGTTGTTTGTTACATATTTAAATGTATAAGCAAACGTAACAAAGTCTAAGTCTTTGTTTTAGTAGACCAGTTGTGGGCGTCGTCCAATTTAAGGTAACACAGTCAGTTCTAACAAAGAAAAATAAGAATTTCACAACTTAGATAGGCCTAGACTACCTATCGCGAAAGGTTGCAATGTCATTCCGATTATTTCTAAGCCTTATTGAAATAAGATGACGTTGGTGTGGTGTAGCACTGAATGGATCTAACAGCAAGATGAGTCTTTATGCTATCTACTGAAAGACGAGGTCTTGATAATTAATTTCTTAATCAATGTAAGCTAGTATTGAGCATACGATATTGAGTATCTATTACTTTGACTTACCAAAGGCGCGGGTTTTTCGTCACCCAACGATCCAGGTATATTGGGTAGTGGCGATCATTATCTAGCGGTGCTAGGATTGCTATTACGTTGAATCGTGTGCGAAGAGAGTCTCGTTTGATAACATCAACAAGAGGAACTCGAAACAAGGTTTTATTATTCGTAACCTAGCTAGTTGGAGTTTAATTACTCTATGAATAATAAATAAGAGTTTCTTGCTAAGTCCACTCTTGGAGGTTAAAATATGTTAATTAATTAAGTCCATAGCACACAATAATTAATTAATGGATGTTTCTATCTTAAGCGCGAGAAATAAATTAAATGCAATTAAAGGAAACCCGAAATACTTGTAATTTCGGATGTGGAAGGCAGTGCAATATTACTTCTGTAGTGGCTGCTTGTAATATTCCAATATAAGCTTATATTAAATTGTGAGTTCAATTTAATTAGTAAAAGGCTAATTGGGCGAGGCCTGTTCCAAATTCTTGTTGAGAATTTCGGATGTGGAAGGCAGTGCAATATTACTTCTGGGCCCAATATGTGACTTAATATAAATAGGAGAATAAAGGAGATAGAAAACACAATTATTATTGTTGAGAATTTTCGTCCCCCTCAGTGAAAGAGAGAGTTCGAAATATTTCCTCCTCCGTGAGCTGAGTTCTATTTTCGTTATTCAAGTCCTAGTACGTTGGTGAGATTTGCCCACACAAATATCAGCGTATAGTCTGGGACACCAGTCAGAAGATCCAAGGTCGAGTATTGAAGATCTTCACGTGGAGACGGAGCAAGCCATCATCGATTCTTGATTGAATCAACAAGGTAAAATGGCTAATTCTGTAGTAAGCATGTTTTGGGGATTTTATATGCTAAAGCATGTTTTAATTCAAGTTATGAGCATGATACATACGATAATTACGCGAATAGAATTTGTCTAAATAATCTGCTAAATAGATCAAATTTATGTGATCGTTAAATAATGCACGCTTCCGCTGCCAACCCCTTCATATCTCCCCCAAGATACAAACCCCATCGCCGAGTACAGAAATTTCCAGATAGTCCTCCCCAGCTTATCGACGGAAAACCAAGACCGACCACCAATTCCAGCCATGGGAAGAAAGAAACCAACCCAAAAACAAGCTTCAGCAAACCCCCATCGCCCCTCAGAGAAGAACAACCGGAATTTCAACCACCGGCGGAAGCACAGCTTATGGTTCCACCACCACCGCCGCAAACGTCAAACCCTCAGGCAGCACCATGGTTTCCATCGACGTTCTGACGGCGTATCTCAAACAAACTAACCCTAACATGGATTGGGGAACAACGTTGGCGGGCCTGAGTCAACTCGGAGGCGGAGCGAGCGTGGCCAGCAGAGTGCCGGAGATGTCTGCCCCACTCCAGAAATCCCACCCACTATAATCCCTCCGACCACCATCCCTACTTCATCAACCCCTTCACCCGCCGAACCTTCTACAAAAGAAACCCCACCTTCAGACACATCAAGGCCCTCCCCAAGGCAGCTTAAAATTGAACCGTTGGACATTAGCCCCCTCTCCGCCTACCGAGATCCAGGAATAGTGGACGAGGGGAGTACCGAAGGAGAAAGGCTAACCGAGGAGGAAAAGATAGTGGGGGAGAAAGAGGGATGAGGAGAAAAAGAGGAAACAGAGGAGACGCCGATCGCGGAACCCATAACTGAAGGGGATAAGAGAGGAGAAGTGGACCTGAATGAATCGGCCAGGAAGCAAGGCCTGATGACTGATGACGAATTCCAGTCAATTTGGATGGAGTGACTGGAAGAAGGGAGGATACTGCCGAGATGGCTGAGGGTTGGACCTCGCATCGAAGACAGTAGGAGACAGTGGCACATCGGAGCCGACAAGAGAACCAGAGGACGTAGCCCCCCAGTTAGTAGAAGGGATGAGCGTTGAACAACCAGTAGAGAAGAAACCCGAAGTTCCCGACTGATGAGCCGGAGGCAGTAGCACCCCAGTGATCAAACCGAAAGTTGTCAAGAGGAAATTGGTGTTGAAAGACGATCCGAAGGCGGAGAGGCAGAAGCCCAAGCGTATTTCCCAAAGGTGCCTAAGGCGGGGAATGGCCAGGAAGGCAGGGGCCAATAGTGCGTCTAATGCAGTGGTGATTTCCAGCGAAGATGAGAGGACTACTCCTACAAAACATTAGGAGGAATTCCTGTCGGCTTCCAACAAGGATAACACCCCAATAGAGACAGAAGTGGTACCACCTACCCTACTAACCAGGAGGGAAAAACTTCTACAAAACCTGGGGAGATCCCATCCGATGTAAGAAACCCCGCACAGCCAACACCAGAATAGTGATCCGAGAGCCTTAAAGGAGGGATCCTCCACGTCGACGGGAGATTAGCGATGACGAGTATGCCTCGAGTGAAGAGCCAGATTCAGAGAGCGATGTGTCCCCAGAGGACGAAGAGTTTCAGAAGCAACAACTGCCTGAGAATCACTGCGAGCTAATCCATCCCCGGGTGGAAAGACTGGAGTACCAACCGTGGTAGGTCGAACTTGATGACGACCTGATGGAGGATATAAAGTACTACAACACCAAAAAGCTTCAGGATGCCTTCGATGATAAGGACAACAGCAGCGAGCAAATTACTGGCAAGGTACTCCACTACCCCTCTCTAGACGAGTTGGCTGCTCGTGAACCATTTCTGTCATACATACGTGTGTTGGGTTTTGATTGGCTGTTAGAAAATGGAGACCCCACAATACCCATTAGATTAGCGAAGGAATTCTTCACGACCTTCAGGTTCTAAGTCACAATGGATCTAGATGAGGTGTCTGTGTCCTTCAGGGTGTTTGGGAGGGAAGTGAAATTGAACCTGATAAAGTGGAGTGTTATGCATAGAATGTGCAGCCTAGAAGAGGCCATAGTGTCTGAATGGATAAGTAGGGATAGGGGGAATGTAGAGTTTAATCCCCAGGAGGCCTGGGAAGAGTTAACCCACCCAGCTGCTGGCTAATTTGCATCCACCCTATCCCGCTCCATCCATTTCAACAACCCTATCATGCGCCTCGTCCAACTCTACCTGGATTACAACCTGCTAGAACAGACTAACTTTGCCGTCCGAACCTCAATGACCGAATTGTACCTTCTGTGGTGCGCTAGACGTGGAAGAATAGTACATCTTGGGTTATGGACCGCCTATCAATGCCATCTGATCGCCACTCACCCAGCAAGGAATCTGTCCCTCTGCCACATCTTAGGGGCATTTGTGAGAAACAACATAGCCATGATCGAGATAGAGAACTTATCCCCCATGATCATGGTGGATCCTCCTGGCTTGTTTGATACCATCTTCTTCACCTGCACAAACACCGTATACATCAGGGAGGGAGTGCAGTTGGTGAAGCCGCGATTACTGCGGGACGGGTCATAGCAAGCCAGGGAGTACAAGCCCAAGAGCAGAGGCAGGCGAACCTGGAGAAAGTAGTGGCGAAATTAGCCGCAGAAAATAGGGAGGCATGGGCAGAGTTGGCAAGGCTGGCAGACGTGATGGAGAACATATTCAAGGAACTGGCGAGAAGTAGATGAGTTAGCGAGGCCGGGACAATTGGCCAAGCTAGTGGAAGAAATTCACCAAGTGAATCGGCTGAGGATGATGAAGAAGGATAGAAGTTTGACGACGACAGAAGTGAACAACCGGTGGATGTACTAGAAGAAGCACCTGCACAAGTACCACTTCGGGGGAGGAGCAGGAGGAACAAATGACCACCCACCAAACTGACCAGTTAGTTTTCTTTTTACTATTTTCGTCTTCTTTTTATTTTCGTTTTATTGGTTTCTGTTTAAGTAGAGTAAATTGTATATGTGTGTTTTTAGTTTTTGTTAGCGCAAACTCCAAATCTCAATACTTAGCCTATTCAATAGTCTAAGTGTGAGAAGTTTTAAGACACACCATGTTTTTTCTGTTCTTTTGATCTTTTTGTCTGTGTGTCTGTCATACTAGCCATCCTATTTTTCCACTTCACAGCCCGTACCTGAGGGCAGGCACTAGTGAAGTGGGAGGGGGGAGATAATGGCCAGTACGACATGTATATACGTGTTAGTTTTATGTGTTAGTTTTTTTTAGGATTTTGTTCTAGGTCCTTTTAAGATAGTTTTTTTAGGATATGTGTTTAATGAACGAGCTTAAAAATCAACTGTTTCAAACTGACGGCGAGGGGCATTTATGGAAATAGAGCATGCTAAACAATGGAAACCACCCCTCCCAGTAGATACTAGTCAGTATAGATGATGCAAGTATGAGAGAAAAGCTCAACCTTAGAGCCAGACACGAAAGCCCTCTTAAATGTTGAGTTAAAAGCCTAAAGTGGAACCACTTTCCGCTAAACATATAAAAAAATGAGAAGAATGGCTGCCACATGATGTTTAGGGTGAAGTGACCGAGTGTAGCAAAATCTTAAGGGCAGTAGGAAACCCCCACGAAAAAAAACACCTTCCCTTAGAACCACTTTTCTAGCCCTTCGTTTAACCCCTATATAACCCACTAGCCACTGGGACTGTATGTATGGAAGGCATGAGGCAGGGAGGTAACTGACCGAGAAGGAGAGACTTAAAAGCCAACTGGAGAAGAAAGGCAAGAAGAAAAGAGAAAACGGACCAAGCGAAAAGCTTGGTTCCCAAAAAGAGAAAAGAAAAAGAAGAAAATGGCCAGAAAGACATCTAGCCCCAAAAAGAAGAAGGAAGAAATCAAATAAGTAGCAAAGCCACCAAGAAGCCTACTGACCAGTTGAAGAAATCCAACCAATGAAGATCAAGCCAAAGAAGGTCACCCAGCCGAGCGCCATGTACACACAGCTCCCCATATCAGAATAAAGTAGTTTAGTTTTGAACCTTAGAGCCTTAGGAACATCTACCCTAAACGTTACAAGCCCATTGCCCCGTTACAAGCCTTTAAAGACCTTTAGGAGCTACGCGTGAGATCTAAGTACGAAGCATCTATGGTCCAGCGTATTGAGAAAAGCAATCCTAACATCCTTGCTGAGGAATGAGTGACTGAGCGAATCTAGTGTTTGGCCGACGGTTTGGATAATCTTGACGAGCAAATATACTGACTAGGAAGGAAAAGGGGGACGACAGAAGTTCGAGGCTGCTTAAAGCCGGATTGCACTCGACTCCAAGGGGAGGGATGGTTGAAAATATAGCCTGTTCAATGTGTTTAATGTGTTTTTCTATGTGTTTTCTCGTAAGTGTTTTTCTTTTTTCCTTTTCCTGTTATTCTTTTCATTTGCGCTAACAGTTTTTAGGTCATTAGAATCCTTTTAGTCTTTTTAGTTTAGGGTCAGTTAAGGGAGTAACCAGGATAAAATTCGACTTATTGTATTTTGGATTGTTCCTCCACGCTTGTGGACAAGCATGTGTTGAACAGTTTGATAAGTCGAATTATAGGCGTTGGTTACTGGTCATTAGGATGAGCTTAACGTGCATATTTTGCAAGAAAAGTTGTGTAAGTGTACAGGAAAAGGTACAAGTCAGCAGGAAAGGAATCAAACATATCAAGTGAAAAAGGACGCCAGAAGGGTGCAATACTGACCAAGATGCATGCCCAAAGGCTCGAGATGGAGAATAGAGGATTTCTAGTAGACGGCCAACTATTTAACAGGGGCAAAAATGAAAATGTACAAGGAAGAGAAACCCTAATTTTAGGGCAAGCCACCCTATAAATAGAAGGTCTCACATAAAAAATAAAGGGGGAATCAACTCATTTTTAGAAGACGCACTTAGAAAGTGCTCTTGGAAGTCCTAGTTCCGAAGCGGAAACTATTTCATCGCCCGAGTGGCAAAAATATCTTTACTTGCTTTCTTAGTTTAACTTCTTATTTCATTTTATCTCGTCGGATCTGATTTTGGAACTTAAATCTCTTGTTGTTTTTGAAGTACTATGCTGAGATCTAAACGCTCTGATATGGAAGTTGGTTTTTAGTAATCTTTTCGTTGCAATAGTGTTTCATTCTGCCTAGATTAGCTAGATCTAGTTGTTTGCATGAATTTTCTAAGTGTTAAAGCTTGACTTCGTTTGAGTCGGCTATATCTGAGTTTGTTAGCTAGGATTCAAAGAGTTAAATCGTTCAATCTGAAGTTTAATGCGTGAGATCTGTAATTACGTGACTGTCGCCACCTTGCATGTTAGTTGATATGTTTAATCTGGAATTATCGGTCATTAATATTTGAATTTTGACTTTTAATTGTGGAGTTTAATTTGTGAAAAGTGTTGATTTGAATTGTTATCCATGGAATTTGTGTTCATCTGATTTGTGCATACTTGTTGGAGAAGACAACATCCATATTCAATTTGTGGACCACTTTTACTTTTCAGCTACTTACCTTTTGTCCATCCCCTTTTATCAGACTTTTGGCGGATCTGGCAGTTCATCAGCCAATTCGGTCGGAGATCCATTTCTGTCGTTGTCACCCTATTTTTAGTAAACTTTCAGTTTTCACATGCACTGGAGTCGTACCAACCCACGTTTCACATGGCCAGCCCAAATCTGATATGAGAACTCCGTACAGTTAGGGTTTTGTATACTAGAAATCACCTTTCGAGTGACTGTATAACCCTAATTGTTATTTTCCAATAAACGCAACAGATTATTTTTGTCATAATGTTGTTATGTTTTACATTTAATGGTTGTTTATTGCATATTTAAAGGTATAAGCAAACGTAACAAAGTCTAAGTCTTTGTTTTAGTAGACCGGTTGTGGGCGTTGTCCAATTTAAGGTAACACGGTCAGTTCTAAACAAAGAAAAATAAGAATTTCACAACCTAGATAGGCCTACACTACCTATCGCGAAAGGTTGCAATGTCAGTCCGATTATTTCTAAGCCTTATTGAGATAAGATGACGTTGGTGTGGTATAGCACTGAATGGATCTAACAGCAAGACGAGTCTTTATGCTATCTACTAAAAGACGAGGTCTTGATAATTAATTTCTTAATCAATGTACGTTAGCATTGAGCATACGATATTGAGTATCTACTACTTTGATTTACCAAAGGTGCGGGTTTTTCGTCACCCAACGATCCAGGTATATTGGGTAGTGTCAATCATTATCTAGCGGTGCTAGGATTGCTATTACGTTGAATCGTGCGCGAGGAGAGTCTCGTTTGATAACATCCCCAAGAGGAGCTCGAAACAAGGTTTTATTATTCGGAACCTAGCTAGTTGGACTTTAATTACTCTATGAATAATAAATAAGAGTTTCTTGCTAAGTCCACTTTTGAAAATTAAATATGTTAATTAATTAAGTCCATAGCAGACAATAATTAATTAATGGATGTTTGTATCTTAAGCGCGAGAAATAAATTAAATGCAATTAAAGGAAACTTGGAATACTTGTAATTTCGGATTTGGAAAGACAGTACAATATTACTTCTGTAGTGGCTGCTTGTAATATTTCAATATAAGCTTATATTAAATTGTGGGTTCAATTTAATTAGTAAAAAGCTAATTGGGTGAGGCCATGTCCAAATTCTTCCTTAATATAAATAGGAGAATAAAGGAGATACAAAACACAATTATTATTGATCAAAATTTTCGTCCCCCTCAGAAAAAGAGAGAGTTCGAAATTTTGCCTCCTCCGTGAGCTGGTTTCTGTCTTCGTTATTCAAGTCCTAGTACGCTGGTGAGATTTGCCCACACAAATATCAGTGTACAGTCCGGGACACCAGTCAGAAGATCCGAGGTCGAGTATTGAAGATCTTCACGTGGAGACAGAGCAAGCCATCATCGATTCTTGATTGAATCAACGAGGTAAATTGGCTAATTCCGTAGTAAGCATGTTTTAGGGATTTTACATGCTAAAGCATGTTTTAATTCAAATTTTGAGCATGATACATGTGATAATTACACGAATAGAATTTGTCTGAATAATATGCTAAATAGATCAAATTTATGTGATCATTAAATTGTGCACGCTTGCGCTGCCAACCCCTTCACGTACCAGCCAGTAGAGTACAGGTCCACCCTTTAGTTTTTGTCTAGATAGAACCAGTCCCATTTTAATGTTACGCCCAGATAGAACCTCAACCCAAGCGTGGTAGCTAACCAGCCCTTCCAGATTATTACCACAATCTCAATACACAATCATCCATCTCCGTGGGATTCGACCCTTGCTCCCACTAAACTAGCCAGTAAAGTTAGGTTGAGGAAATTGTTGATACCAGGATTTAGGTCGCCGTGCCAGCGATGCAACTAGGTTGGGAATCACCTCCTAATCAGTTGAATACACGAGCCTGCACAACCTGCTATTTCAGTATGGCACAAGTTAATGCGGTCGGGCATTGGAATCCCAATGGGAGTTGGAATATTTGGAGGTAGAGTGGTGCACCATGAAGGGATCACCCGAACTTCAGATGGGGAGATGCGAACTAGAATCAGATCCAGAACTAGTATAACCCCACTCAAAATACCTACCGTGGCCCCCCAAACCTAGACCGTCAGCTTAACTGGTCAGGAAAGAACCAGCAGAATTAGATCAAAGCTCAAGGCCAACAGTAGAACCAGAACCACACAATCCAAGCCAAGGTTCCACATATATACCACCAGTTAGAGTTTGTATTCTAGAAATCATCTTTCGAGTGATTGAATACTGTAAAAAATCTTATTTTATTTTCCAAGGAATAAAACATATTAGTTTTGTCATAATGTGGTTATATTTTACATTTAATGGATGTTTATTGCATGTTTAAATGTATAAGTAACTGAACAAAGTCTAAGTCTTACTTTTAGTAGAACGGTTGTGGGCGTCGTCCACTTTAAGGTAATACGGTTAGTTTTGAAAAAAAAATTAAGAATTTCGCAACCCAGATAGGCCTAGACTACCTATCGTGAAAGGTTGCAACGTCAGTCAGCATATTTCTAAGCCTTACTGAAATAAGATAACACTAGTGTTGTAGAGCACTGAATTGGATCTAACAGCGACACAAGTCTTTATGATATCTACTAAAAGACGAGGTCTTGATAATTATTTATTTCTTAATCAATGTACGTTAGCATTGAGCATACGATATTGATTATGCACGACTTTGACTTCACAAATGGTGCGGGTTTTTTGCAGCTCAATAATCCTGGTATATTGGGTAGTGGTGATTAATATCTAGCGGTGCTAGGATTGCTATTATGTTGAATCGTGCACGAGGTGAGACTCATTTGATAATGTCCTCAAGAGGAACTCGAAATAAGCCTTTATTATTTTTAACCTAGCTAGTTGGAGTTTGATTACTCTATGAATAATAAATAAGCGTTTCTTGTTGAGTCCACTCTTGGAATAAATAAGATGTTAATTAATTAAGTTTATAGCATACACTAATTAATTAATGGATATTTCTATCTTAAGCGCGGGAAATAAATGACAAACAATGAAAACCCGGATTACTTATAATTTTGGATTTGGATGGGCAATGCAATATTACTTCGGTAGTGGTTGCTCGTAATATTCCAATATAAGCTTATATTAAATTATGGGTTCAATTTAATTCTCTCCAGCTCTCCTCCGTGAAATCAGTTTTTGTCTTCTTTTTTAAGTCCTAGTATTCTGGTGAGATCAACCCACCCTGATATCAGTATACAGTCTGGGAACCAGTCAGAAGATCCGTAGTTTAGTACTCAAGATCTTCACGTGGAGAAGGCGCTAGCTATCTTCGATTCTTTGGAGAATCATCAAGGTAAAATGACTAATCCGTAGAAAAGCATGTTTTAGGTTTTAATTATACTTAAAGCACGATTTTATTTGAGTTATGAGCATGATACATGTGATAATTGCGCGAATAGATTTTTTTTAAATAATCTACTAAATAGATCACTTTATTATCTGATTTATTTGTATGCACGCTTTCGCTGCCAACCCCGTCACCTAGAACTCTTACCAATATACACTATAATCCCCTACCCCATTACAACCTAATGAAAGACCTTAAGGAAATATTTGATATGCTCGGATTTTGCACTGTTTAAGGCCATTATCTGGTCCATTTTTAATGTAAAAAATTACAATTCATATCCATATTTTGTATGTTTTATCCATTTTGGTATTTTGACGTGTTTTGTGAGAAATGTGCATATTTGAGCCCAAAAAGACAGTAAAAAGTCATAGTTGGAAATCTGGAGCTTTCAAGATGGCCAGCGGTCCGCTGCAACACAACCAGCGACCGCTGGGGCCCAATGATCGCTGAGCCAGTAGCGGTCCGCTCCGGATAAAGATGTGATGAAACGAAGAACACGCCCAGCCACCGCATGGGTGTGCGCAACGACCACTCCAAATGATCCTGAAGCTACGGGACGATTTCCAGCGACTGTTGGGATGAAGTGTAGCGACCGCTATCCAAGAGGCAGAGGCTACAGATCACCATACAACGACAGCTGGCCAAGGTACAGCGGCCCGCTGGGAAAACGCAGCGCACAAAATTGACATACTTTCTCCCCAAGATTTACCAAACTTAGCCACTTTTTCCCTTAATTGCCGCTGCTCGAATTTTCCCCTATAAATACCCCCTCAAACCTTTTCATTAGTGATCCTCTTTTTGCCATTTAATTCTAGAGCATAAATTTTAGAGTTGTTCATAGTGCAAGGAATCAAGAGAAGATCAAGTCTACAAGGACTTAACATTTGGGTTTTATTTGCTTTAGTTCTTATGTTCTTTTGTTTTCCCTACAATCTATGTTTTTAGCCTATTTAATCATGTGTAACAAAACTCATAGGATTCTAGGGATGTGTTAGTAACGACTTTGGTTATACGTTTCCGTTTTCTATTTAATATCCGGTTTGTTTTTACTTCGTTTCTTCCCTGAGTTGTTGGATAATGCTTCACATTTGAGTGACACATTCGGTGATGAATCAATATAACTTGCTACATAATTGTGAGAGGAGGTTGGCGAGTTAGGTCCACTTAGTAGACACTACAATTAGCTTCCCTTAAAACGACATTGTTAATTGAGAGTAAGGACTTTATAAGGGTCTTAGGAGCTTTTGAGAGTTACAGATCTAGTATTGACAATCCTAATGTCAGTAATCTACACTTGTGCCGCATGGGCAAAACTTATGTGCCTCGTTCTATCGAAGTAAATACTTTGCTAGGGTATTGTAGTTGGAATTAGTATAACCATAACTGTGAACGCACATGCCTGGAATTCTCTTATCTCTCATATTTTATCTCTTTAATTACTTGCAATTAGTTGTTTATTTGCTTTCAAACTGTTTTTATTTTCAAAATTCCAAAACATTTTCAGTTTTTCAAATATTAAAAGAAGCTTAGTAGGAGTTAGCCAATTTGTGATTGTTTTCCCCATGTTCGATATCTCGTTACTGACCTCTAGCTATACTATTTCTACCTTGTATACTTGCAAGTAGTTATAATGCTAATAAAAAGTGCATCAAGTTTTCGGTGCCATTGTTGGGGATTACATTCACTACGTGACTGATATATTCAAACGGACGAATTCGCTACTTTGGATTTTACTGCTTTCATTTTTTATTTTTATTTTATTTTCTTTTGTTTTTAATTCAATGGATTTCTTCACAGAGATGGAAGATCAATACAGTTTCCATGATAAGCAGCAAGGAGGGTATTACGAAGAGTACTACAACCCCGACCAACGGGGAGAATACTATTATCCAGAATGCTCTGATTTTTCATGTACTGCACAAGATTATTATGCTAATGAGAATCTTGAAACATGTGGAGGTATGGCAGAACAACCCCGTTCCAAATGAGAGGAATTATTAGAAATCTGCATCCTGGAGGTCCAGGAAAACATGATGGTGATGAACCAAAGATTGATAAATCTCGAGAGAAACACTGGTCTTCTAGAGCAGGGATTGGCAAGTCTTGCCACACAAGTGGCAAAGTTGGAATATAACATGGGGATTTTGGCCAACGCAATAGGAAGCAAGCATACTCTAGGAACGTTTCCCAGCCTACCACAGATTATTCCAAAGGGAAACTGTCATGCTGTGCAACTACGCAGTGGGACCACATACCAGCCCCCACAAGCATCAGATATAGCCAAGACAAGGAAAGAATCAGATAGAGAACAAACTAATCCCATGCCAACTGCTGACCAAACGCAGCGACCCGCTGCACCACTTTACAGCGGTCCGCTGGGAACTTCTTGTTAGGGTTAGTATACTAGAAATCACATTTCGAGTGATAGAATACTGTAAAACTCTATACGATATTTTCCAAAGGAATGAAACAAATTATTTTTGTCATAATGTTGTTATGTTTTACATTTAATGGATGTT
The DNA here is from genome assembly GCF_004379255.2 of Salvia splendens. Lineage (NCBI taxonomy): Eukaryota > Viridiplantae > Streptophyta > Magnoliopsida > Lamiales > Lamiaceae > Salvia > Salvia splendens. Next base: position 11,318,321 of record NC_056050.1, on the reverse strand, counting down.
TATTGCATATTTAAATGTATAAGCAACATAACAAAGTCTAAGTCTTTGTTTTAGTAGACCGATTGTGGGCATCGTCCACTTTAAGTTAACACGGTCAGTTCTAAATAAAGAAAAAGAAGAATTTCACAACCTAGATAGGCCTAGACTACCTATCGTGAAAGGTTGCAATGTCAGTCTGCATATTTCTAAGCCTTACTGAAATAAGATGACATTGGTGTGGTGTAGCACCGAATTGGATCTAACAGCAAGACGAGTCTTTATTCTTTCTACTGAAAGACGAGGTCTTGATAATTAATTTCTTAATCAATGTACGTTAGCATTGAGCATACGGTTGGAAAGACTTGGAAAGAGGTCAAAAACACGATTAGAATGCGGATCAAGTTATATGGAATGATAACCGAACCGGTCGGATCAGTTAGCATATTGTCGTTGCCACTTAATCACTGCAGTCTTGCTCTCGCTCTTTCTTCCTTGCCAAAGTAATTTATATGTCTGTCGTTTTTTCAAACGTGAAAGAAGTGAAGAACTCTTTCACCAGGGCAACCGGCACCTTTGTTGTCCTGTGATTGAGCAACCAGTTGAACCCGATTGTGCGTATGTAGGACATGAAATCGTCCTCTGATTCTATCTCCTGAAGAGATTCCGGGTGGTAGCGCTTTCCTGACTTAATCTGTTTCCCTTTTGCCCCGCGTTCCGCATAAATCTTTGTCTTCTGCGGGTCGGGAAAACAAGCCATTTCTTTCAAGAGTTTTTCCGTGACCAACACCTTCGTCCTCTCGTAGGTAGGTTCTTCTGACCTGTCAACCTCTGCTTCTTCTCTACCGTCTTCTCCCGCTATCTCTTCTCCTTCGGTGAACGGTACCATAATAGGTTCCCTGATTTCCGCAGTAGGGGAGGCTATCCTTGGTTTTTTTTTGTAGGAGTTTTGGCCATCTGCTTTCCCTTTCGTCTGCGCTCAGAATGATAGCACAAGTACTGCACCTCTTCTGATTCGCTACCTTCCACCAGTGTGTATACTGGAATACTACGGCTGGCCGTTCTCCTCAGCGTTCTCTCGTCTTGTCCGGTTGAAGAAGAGTCCATTTGAAAGACGTTTGAGGAAGTTGGTAGGTGATTTCCTTGGAGTGAATGGTGATTTAAGAAAGGTTTTGACAAATAAGCGGGAGCAAACAAAGGAGTACTGTAGGTAGTCGGGCAAAAGTAAGGTACAGATCATAAATCGTCCTTTTATACTGATGCTATGATTATTGGGATCTCTTACTGTCGAGATCTTTGCGACTGTTCACGTATTAGTGCGCCTTTTCAGAGTGCCAGCTGGCTTAGCTTCTCTGATACACTTTCTCCCTCTCCCTAGTACGTCTCTTCGTGGCAACAGTTGGCGCAACCTGATACCTCTCCAATGACTGCATGTGTCCTATCACCACCTGTCCCTGATCAATTCACTCACTGCGACCATTGGTTATCTCACATTGTACTAGTCAATCGGACAATTAAACTCAGATGTAAACATAACCCAACTTGACCAGTTTCTTGCCTTTATCCCGTCTTTTTAATTATCTAAAAAGAAAACTAAATATTTACACTACGCTGTCTAGGGAGTGACTGGTGTCCTTACGATGTCACTTGATCAGACCGAAGATTAGATTTATGTTACTTGATCAAGCAAACTACCCAAGAATACGCAGTAGCTCCCTATACCTGTTTACTGGATAAGATTGGGCAGGGTCAGTGGAATTTCTTCCACTATACCTGCTTCGTCCTTGTCTCTATAGGGATCGACCCTATTACCTTTTATCACAAAAGAGAACGAATTGGAAGGGTCTCCCTTGTGCATGTTTGCCTCCAGTGTGTGTGTCGCCATGGTGATATGGGGGTCTGCCCATTCAGAATCCCGCTCCCTGGATATCAGTTTGATTTGACTCTGGAATGGTAGCTCTTTCTGTTCACCGATGGGTTCTTCCTTTCTCGAGGAGAAGTTGTTCAGTCTTTTTTTTGTGGCTGGGTGCATGCACAAATTTGGATTTATTTCCATCGGGTTTGCCGTTTTCCTCTTGACGCCTTCTTTACCCAGCCGAAGTTTTTTTTCCTGATTGTCTCCTCTGTCAATACAGACTTGGTTCAACTGAATTGTGATACGCCTGGTCAGGCATGTCCTTGAGGGTACTTGGCGATTCAGGTAGTTGCCTTGTTGGTGTGGGATTCTCCTCCCGCACCCTTCTCAGTAGGGCAGCTTGGTCAGGGGGTTTTTCATTCCGATCCGGTTGAGTGATCTCTCTTGACTTGGCTGGTTGTGATGGCTGGCAGAATTCCAAAATTGCCTTTTCAGTGGCTTCATCATCCATTTCCCCAGTCATTGTTGCTTTGAACCAGTCAGTTGCTTCCCTTTTAAGCTTTTCATCATTAGTGAGGTCAGAGGGTGGTTTAACGAAGTGTTCCTTTTCCAGATACTTTTGCTCCAGAGGTCTAACATCAACTACCGATTGAATGTTTTCGCTGTCCTGTGGCTTCCTTGCAGCTTCATTAATGTCGACTGTAAATCGCTCTCCATTAAATTCCAAATTCGTTGTCCCATGGTGGACATCAATGATTGTGCTGGCGGTGGATAGGAAAGGTCTTCCCAAGAGGATTTCAATGGACCCTTCTGCTTCTGGCTCCGTCATCTTTATAACAAAGAAGTCGGCGAGGTACGTAAATTTGTTCACCCTGACGATTTCATTCTCCAGAATTCCCTCGGGTAAATGGAAGACCCATTTGCCAGCTGTATCACCATATCGGTTTCGACTAGTTCTGCTTCCCCCAGCTTTTTATACATAGAATATGGCATAACATAGATGGACGCCCCTAGGTCGCACATTGCTTGCTCCGTTAGAACGTCCCTGATGGAAATTGGGAGTGAAATTCCCCTGGGTCAGTCTTCTTTGGTGGGAGATCACTAGGTTGGATTACACTGGTCTCTTTGTCACGACCGCCCATACAAGAGGTACCACAGACGCGGCGATCGTGACCGACATGCATGGATAACAATTTAAAGCAACAACTTAATTAACTTAAAGAAAGAAAAACAACTTAGTTTAAGGAGTTTACGGTTATAAAAATTTTTGAGAAGACTTAAGGCAAAAATACTTGTAAAAAAAAAGACAACGGAAAGAATTTGACTTACGTAAAACAACAATTGATAACTAAAGCAAAACAACATTTAACTTAAATCTCGGAGAATACCATTTTAAAAAGGCAACGTAAATATTTGTTTTAAACCTACCACCACCATGCATGTTCAAACACAAAACACAAAAAAAAGATTAAGGTCTTGAGACATAGTTCAAATTATAGCAGCGGAAAAATAAGGTTTAAGGAGAGTCAAGGATAACGCCTATGTATGGAGACACAACGCATCCTAAGTACTTAAGCCAGCTCAACATCCACTGCAACATCCCGCTCAACCTGCACATAAGGAAAAATAATATGCAGGGCTGAGTACTTGTTGTACTCAATGGGCTCATGCCGAAAACATTTTAATAAGTTATGTCACCCATACCAGTGATCTCGAGTTTTATATAGTAAGAAATATCACGAGAAACACAAAAATTCAAGTCTGACCAGACAATTTATCGCCCCACTTTTCACATTAATCTATCAATCACATCACAGTGCGACGAAAGTGTGGCCACACTATTCGCCCACGAGACCGGCCGACTTGCAAGGACGGCTCACGATCCCACCAGTGTACACAGCCTGATAGGGTTTACGGCCCTACTCAGACCCGAATTCGTTTCACAACACAACCATATAGCCTAACGGAGTGAACTCATACGAACTAGGCATCAGGCACACAATTTCATAATAAAAACAACATGGCATGACATAACAGTTAAACCACCCTTATATCGCCACATAATAATTTTCGGAAAAGTAACGAGGTTTGAAAAGAAAGCCCACCTCGATCGCTTAGCAAATTCACAACCCAACTTATAGAAACTCTCGATCCTCGAGTTCACGAGTACACAACACCCTTGTCAACGACAACACAAGTCAGCCTTCCACAACAACATTTTACTATGCATGTCCTATCGTTTTCTCTCAAATTCCCAACCCAACATACGTCACAAAGGTGTAAAGACACACGTAACACATTCCAACTTATCACAAGTGATTTCAACATTTAAACACGTTCCTTGGACATACGTGCATCATATAATACTTTTAAACTTGAAACTAGGTGTCATTTTAACAAGGCAGAAAACTGGCAGAACTGCGCGACCGTTTCGTAAAAATCACTATAAATTCACCCGACCTCAAAAGAAGCTAAATTTTGGTCACAATACAGAGGACACATTCAAGTTCATCCATGAAAATTTTCATACTGAAATCACGTCATTTAGTCAGTCCTATCATATAATAAACTCTCTGGTCGGAATATAAAATTTCTGACAGCACTACGTAGTTTATTTGAAAAATTCACCATAAATTCATCCAATGCCCAAAAAGGCTAAAACTTTAATACAACTCAGAAGACACTTCAAATGTTCATATAGTACAAGAATCACATCAATCGGAGGTCATTTGGTCAGTCAAACAGAAAACGATTTCTGGTCGAGAACACACGTTTCTGGCCGAATTACGCAGTCGACTTCAAACATTTTTCAAAAATTCATATTTCCACAAAACGGGCTGAAATTTACAAGATACACAGAAAACACCTTAGAATTTACTCAGTAAAATTTTCATATAAAAATTCGGCCGTTTGATAGGTAAATTACTCATCAGAAGGTACTGGTCGAACATCACAGATAACAGACACACAATTTCTAAATTAGGGTTTCCTTCTCAATCATCGAAACACCAATTCTCATGCTTATAACACACAATAATGCTTGATAAGACTCTCTTAAACATGTTTGCACATAAACTTACATCATTCACCAAAGATTCAAATCAAACTTCACACAAATCAATTGAAAACGCATATTTATCAAAGTTTCCAAGCAAACTCACTTTTTCCCCCGATTAAATTTGCGATCTATGATTCCTACACCCACTACATGCATGTAGGATTCAAGAACATGGTTCAAATGAAAAGAATGAGGAAAAGTGAAGCCAATATACGTTCTTTGACAAAACGAATCGGTAGAACCAAGAAACGATGTGATTCGTCGGAGATTCTTGAAAATAAACTTCAATGGATGCAAGAACAAGGATTGGATGGAGGATTTTTGGAGAGAAAGAGTGGAGAGGAGGGGAAAAAATGTGTGAGAGGGAGAGAGGGAGAGGGTGGACGAAAATTGTGAGGGAAATGGTGGCTAGGGTTTATTTTGGTGGTATTTATAGTCTAGGTTTAAGTCCATGAATGAATGAATTAATTAATTGTGGAGGAATAAAATATAGGCTAATAAATAAAAATTCCACAATTATACAAGGCTTAATTTTCAAAAATTATGGCTGAATTTAAACAAGGAATTATTTGATATTTACTTGGAGAGAAATAAATCCACAATTTAGGAAATAAAAACAATGAATATTCCATAAACAAGGGAACAAAATAAATTAAATCTCCAAGTAGGAAATATGAGGTAGGGGCCGAAAATATAAGGGAAATTGTACAAGGGAATTATTTAAATCCTCAATTAACTAGAATAGGATTTAAATTTGGTAATTTCTTTATAGGAAAAAGGCTCCCATAAAATAGATAACAAGTAAATAAATTCCCACAAGGAAAAATAAGGCATAGGGGGCGTGTGGCAATAGATGAAGAATAAAAGAAAATATTCACATCCCCAATTAATTGAACATAGGTATTAGAATGGTATTTAATTGAATAAAAAGGGAGTCCACAAAATAGGAAACAATAAATTTATCCTCCAAAATTTATTGGAGGGGCCGAAAATTACTAGGCTCAAATAGCCAAGGAAATATCATCACTCTCTATTTATTTCGGGTGAAGAAATAAATTATAACATGATTTAATTGGGTTAAATTCAAAAGAAGGGGGTCAATAATTTACCAATTAAATCAAAGGAAAAAGAATAATTCATTCTCCTATTTTTAAATAGGAAATTTTCAAAACTCCCAAGGATAAAAGAATGGAGTTCGAATTTCATGTAGTGCAATTTAGGGATCTTTTGGTTTGGATTTAATTTGGATAAATGTCCCAAAACAATTAATTAAATCCACGGAATGAAATATTATCTCAATAATTAGGGAGGGCCGAAACTTTCAATGAATTGACTCGAAAAAGGATAAATGCATGATCCTATTAATTATTTCCCCACATTGGAAACAAATATAAAATCTCAAGCTCATCATTCCACATTAACCACGACAATTTATTTCACGCAAAACACTTAATCACATAGAAACAAAAGTTTCATAATTCCAAGAATTCAAAAAAAATTCAAATAACATATAAGAAGAGTCACAAAAGTTTGGAATGTTACATCCTTCCTCTCTAAACAGAAATTTCATCCCGAAATTTGATCGTCTCACATAAACAACTGGGGAAACTTTTGCTTCATTTTATCTTCTAACTCCCACTTGGCTTCCTCGGGACCATGGTGCTTCCACAACACCTTCACGGACGCTATCGACTTGTTTCGTAGCTCTTTTACCTTCCGATCTAGGATTGCTTTGGGTCTTTCCTCGTAGCTCATGTCGGGGGTTAGAATCACTTCCTCTTGGTGAATCACATGTTTGGGGTTGAACACGTACTTACGCAACTGCGACACATGGAACACGTTGTGCACGTTCCCAAAGCTGGGAGGTAACGCCAATCGATACGCCACAGGACCTACTTCGTCGATAATCTCGTACGGTCCTACAAAACGCGGTTTCAGCTTGCCCTTCACTCCAAATCTCACAACTCCTCTCGTCGGGGACACCTTCAAGAACACTTTATCTCCAACGTCGAATTTGATTTCCGTTCGACGCACGTCAGCATACGATTTCTGTCTATCCTGAGCTTCCTTGATCCTTGTGCAGATTTGATGCACAACCTCGGTCATTTCCTTTATAGCGTCGGGTCCTAACATCTTCCTCTCGCCAACTTCATCCCAATAAAGTGGGGATTGACACTTCCTGCCATACAAGGCTTCGTAAGGGGCCATATCGATCGTCGCTTGATAGCTATTGTTGTAGGCGAATTCAACCAATGGTAGGACAGTTTCCCAACTTTCCCCTCGATCTAGGACAACGGATCGCAACATATCATCAAGCGTCTGAATCGTCCTCTCTGATTGCCCATCCGATTGCGGGTGATAAGCAGTGCTGAAGTGCAATTGTGTGCCCAATTCTCGTTGCAAACTCATCCAAAACTTCGATGTGAACTTCGTATATCTTTGGCACTCCATGCAAACGCACAATCTCATTCACGTACAGTTTTGCTAACTTGTCCGCGCCATAAGTAATCTTATTCGGTAAGAAGTGCGCGCTTTTAGTAAGTCGATCAATGATCACCCAAATCGCAGTGTTGCCCTTCTGTGACTTTGGCAAACACGTCACGAAATCCATAGCTAGATACTCCCACTTCCATTCAGGAATTTCAAGCGGTTGTAACTTCCCATATGGCCGTTGGTGTAAGGCCTTCACTTGTTGGCATGCTAAACATCGTTCCACATATGACGCTACGTCCCCTTTCATTCCATTCCACCAAAACCGTTGCTTCAAATCCCGATACATCTTCGTGCTTCTGGGGTGTGCGGTGTAAGGCGTGTCGTACGCTTCACTCAAAATCTCCTCTTTTAGCGTCTCATCAGTCGGCACACACAATCGCCCATCGTACGTCAAGGCATTATCCGCCTCCTCGCGGTAATGATCCAGCTCCTCAGCTCTCACCTTTGCACGTAATTCCTCCAACTTTCCATCACGTCGCTGGGCTTCTATGAGCTTGGTTCTCAAATCTGGCTCAATCACTATCGTCGCCAAGCTTGCACCTACTGTCTCGGGCGCTTCCACTATTTCCAAACTCATCTTGGCGAACTCGTGAATCAACGCTTGCTCTTGCGTTAGGAAATAAGCCAGTTGAGGTTGGTTCTTCCTACTCAAGGCATCGGCGACCACGTTCGCCTTGCCCGGATGATAGTTAATACCACAGTCATAGTCCTTCACGACCTCTAACCAACATCGTTGTCGCATGTTTAGCACACTCTGCTCGAAGAAATACTTGAGACTCTTGTGGTCCGTATAGATTTCGCATCTCACTCCATAGAGATGGTGTCTCCAAATTTTCAATGCATGCACCACTGCTGCTAACTCCAAATCATGGGTCGGAAAATTCAATTCATTCGGTCTCAACTGTCGGGAGGCATACGCTATCACCTTCCCATCTTGCATTAACACACATCCTAGTCCTACTTTCGACGGCGAAGTCCTTGTCGGGTTCGGGTACTGCTAGGACTGGTGTTGTAGTCAACTTCTCCTTCAATAGTTGGAAACTCGCCTCGCACTCTGGCGTCCAAACCACCTTAATTCCTTTCTTTAGTATTTGTGTCATCGGTCTCGCAATCTTAGAGAATCCTTCAATGAATCGTCGATAATATCCTGCCAATCCCAAGAAACTGCGGATTTCACTTAGCGTTTTCAGCAATTTCCAATTCTGCACGGCCTCGACCTTTGCTGGGTCTACTTGAATTCCATTTGCCGTCACAATATGACCAAGAAAGTTCAATCGAGTCAACCAGAACTCACACTTACTGAACTTGGCGTACAGTTTCTCCCTTCGCAACGATTCCAACACTGTTTGTAGATGCCATCTATGTTCTTCCTCGTTCTTCGAGTATACCAACACGTCGTCGATGAAGACTAACACAAACTTGTCAAGATACTCATGAAAAACTTGGTTCATCAAGTCCATGAAAGCGGCTGGGGCGTTGGTCAGCCCAAAAGGCATCACGACAAATTCATAATGGCCATAACGAGTACAAGTTCCATTAACCAAGAACAAGTACCAAGTGTAAAAACAGTTCCCGAAACTTCAACTTCTACTCCAAGTATTGTAGTGTCGCGCTGCAGTGGGAGTGTCTCGCATGAGCCCGAAAGATACATTGGTTTGGGAAAATCCATGGATCACTCCTCGGACAGTAATGTATTAGATCCCTGGAACTTTGCAGAGGCACTGACAGATGTCGCTAATTGCGAATGGGTGAAAGCAATGGATTTGTAACTACAATCTATGATAGACAAAGACATCTACGATTTGTCCGTCCTACCCGACGGCTGTATCGCTATTGGGAGAAAGTGGATATATAAATGTAAACGTGGACCTGATGGACGAGTTAAAGTCTTCAAGGCAAGACTAGTGGCCAAGGGGTATACCCAAACGGAAGGTGTCGATTACGACGAGACTTTCTCTCCGGTGGCCATGCTCAAATCAATCCGGATACTATTGTCTATAGTAGCTTATATGGATTGGGATGTATAGCAGATGGATGTTAAAACTGCGTTTCTAAACGACGGTCTTGAAGAGACCATCTACATGGAACAACCCGAGGGACATGCCGTAAAGGGCAAGGAACATATGATTTGGAAGCTTAAGAAGGCTATTTATAGCCTTAAGCAAATATCTAGATCATGGAACTAGTGTTTCGATCAAAATGTTTGGATGTTTGGATTCGAAAAGTGCCCAAATGAAAGCTGCGTGTACAAGAAGGTTGAAAAAGAGAATGTAGTGTTCTTAGTTTTATATGTAGATGACATTCTTCTAATTGGAAACAATAAAAAGATGTTGTCCTCAGTAAGAACTTGGTTGTCAAACCAGTTCGAGATGAAGGATATGGGTGACGCGGGACACATCCTCGGGATCAAGGTTCTTCAGAATCAAGAAAAGAAGATGTTGTGCTTATCTCAAGAACCTTACATCAAGACAGTACTTAGCCGCTTTAGCATGCATGACGCCAAGAAAGGTTTCTTACCTTTTAGACACGGCATCCATTTATCTCAAGAGATGTGCCCCAAAACGCCTTCTGAGATACAAGAAGAATTCCACATGCTTCGGCAGTTGGAAGTCTCATGTATGCTATGCTTTGTACGAGACCTGATAGTTGCTTTGTTGTTGGCATGGTGGCAAGATATCAGTCGAATCTGGGCCAGGGACATTGGACTGCCGTAAAGAACATACTCAAGTACCTTAAACGGACTAAGGACTATGCTCTAGTTTACAAAGTAGCCGAGCTCTATCCTTTGGGATATACTGACTCAGACTTTCAAGCTGATCAGGACTCGAGAAAATCTACTTTAGGATATGTGTTAAACTTAGGAGGTGGAGCCGTAATTTGGAAGAATATGAAGCAGAAATGCATCGCGGACTCGACCATGGAAGCCGAGTATGTGGCCGCTTCGGAGGCTGTGATAAGGCGGATTTCATGCATCGTTTTAAGGGTGAAATACATGCTACTTGATCGGTTTATCGCGCAAAACAAGTGTTAAATGTGCAGAAATACCACTTAAACAAGGCAGCAAGGCCGAACTGATCAAGCAAGTACAAAAGGCGATAAAAGGCCAAGAATCGGGGGAGTTGATCAAGAGGGAGCGATCAAGCAGTTAGGTTGGGACCGCTGGCTTCTAGAAGAAGAACACGTGAGGAAATGAGCTGGATATAGCTCACCATTCTGTTATCAAGGACGACTTTCTAGAAGGGGACACGTGCTGGAATATGAGACGCAATGATGGAGCTGAGTCACGAATCTGTTAACAAAAGGCGTCATCATTCTAGAAGAACAACACGTAGCAATCAACGAGTCGCTCACTCTCAGAATGAGCAAATATTCTCTGTCAAGATCGTTATCCAGCTGGCGGCCGAATCGAGCTTATAAATAGAGGGTGTGCCACCACAAGACGAAAAAAAGGAGACTTTACTTTCCGTCTAGTTTAGCTTAGCTTAGTTATTTAGCGTAGTTCAGCTCTCTAGCTTAGTTTAGTTCAGTTCTCTAGCTTAGTTAGATAGATTAGTTTAAAGGGCAACCGAAAGGGAGCGCTGCAGAATACTCATTTCTGTTAGCGTTATCTTAAGTTTCCCGCTGAGATTTTTCTCAGTTTTTACCGTTTTCTTAGATTCCAAAGTGTTAGCTTAGTTTAAATTTCACGTTGTACTCAGCTTTTAGTTTAATCAAAGTTATTTTCGCTTTTAATCTGCGCATTTACTTTTCTGTTATTACCTGCAATTCACTTGATCTAGTAGTTAAATTTCCAATGATCAAGCTAGCTAGTTTAATTCTATCTAGATTAAAACCAGTAGTTAAAAACTCCCAAGTTAAAGCGAGGCAGCAGCCAATCCCCCTGTTCACTACTCACACACTCGACACACCAACTTCTCTGTGGGATCAACCCCGAACTTGCCAATTCACTGTTAAAGTTGTGCAAAATTGGGAGTTATAAATTACTTTGGCAAGGCGGAAAGGGCGAGAGCTAGATTGCATTGATTAAGTGGCAACGACATTTGCTAACTGATCCAATCGGTTCGGTTATCATTCCATATAACTTAATTCGTATTCTATTCGTGTTTTTGACCTCTTTCCAAGCCCTTCCAAAATGGCGCCGTTGCCGGGGAAGCATGGTGTTACTTTATGTTTGTGCGTAGTGCGTAGGTGTATATAATTTTGTTTCTCATTTTTTTTTGTTTTTCCTGCTGTTGATGAGAAGGTACCACCAAGGCGATTACTGGAATCATCCCTTGATATACAAAAGAACTAACACTCAGTGGAGAGTCCAGGAAGCCGGCATTGTCCTCACTCGTCGCAGAGCCGCATTAGAAGCAGCAGCAGCCACCGAGCAGAAAACACAACCACCACCACCTGAACGAACGAAAGCAGATATGGCCGTTGTCGCCGACGACTCGGGAATCGGCTCTCTACACGCTCATGATGAGAGAGAGCCCACACATGCCATCGCCGCTACTCCTGGAATGCGGACCATCACAATCAAATCAGGAGTACTGGTCGTTTTGTTCCATTTCTATGGCCTTTCAAAGGAATGTCCGTATGCTTTCCTGGAAGAATTCTGCAGATACTGTGATATTCAGCCCGTGCCAGCTGGATCCACGTCCGAACATTACAGGCTTAAGGCTATTCCCTTCGTTTTGAAGGGCGATGCGGGTGTCTGGCTGTCAAGGCTGCCGGAAGGATCCATCAGGACGTGGGCTGAGTTCCGTATGATATTCCTCGATCGTTTCTTTCCAACATAAAAAACAAGTGCCCTAAAAAGGGAAATTACGGAAGCCAGACATGAGTATGACGAGCCCCTCGGCCAGCACTGGGTTAGGTTCCAAGGGCTGCTTCAAGCATGCCCTAACCACAAGCTGGGAGAGAAGGAGATCTACTCGATCTTCTAGGGCGGACTCATGGTGGACAGCAAGAACGACCTCAACCTCGCAGCACAAGGGGATTTCTCAAAAACCCTTTTTAGCCAAGCTAAGAATATTTTGGAGAGGCTGATTGAGGCTAAGCGGTCGTTCAATACATCTCGAGGGCAATACAGACGAGGAGCAGTGCACGCAGCTGAGACGCGCAACGACGAAAAGCTGGAGGCTCGATTTGAGCAGATGGAGAAGAAATTGCTGGAAGCAGTAGAAAAAATGAGACCGCCGCCACCGCCTGCACCAAAGGAGACACAGTATTTGCCGCAGCCGCCACTGCCAGAAGAGCATCATTACTATTACACCGAGTTTCCCCCTGAGGTAGAGCAAGTAAACAGCGTAGGCCACTGGAACACAAATGGCAACTGGATCCATGGGAAGTAGAGAGATGCTCCGTGGAGGGACCACCCCAACTTCAGATGGACTGATCAGAATCAAAGCCAACCACAACAGGTACAGCCCCCTGACGGGAAGTCCAACAGGTCATCTCGAATCTTGGATAGACCTAACACTGGAGGGAATAGAATGTAAGGAGGTCAGGTAGGTTGGTCAAGTGGACCTCAAGGGAACTGGTCAAGTGGAGGACAGCCTAACTGGTCAAGCCGACAACAGGAAGGATAATGGGGGTACCAACACCAAGCCCCTCAGTATAGCAACCAGGGTAGGCAACCAAGGAATCAAATGGTGAGTTATGTCCCGCAGTACCACAGGGGAAACCAACAATCCCAAGGGAACCAACAATACTTCCAAGGAAACCAACAAAATCATCTATCCCAGAACCAACCAAAGCAGTATGGTTTCCCGGTTTTTACCAGCAAGGCCATGGAGGTGGCCGATTTAATCAGAGAAATAACACGCAGCAAAATGAAGGTCCAGGTGATATGATTCCACACCAGTCCCATGATGTTGTGTGAGAAATAGAGGAAGCCCAGAGAAAACAGAGAGCTGCATTAGAAATGCTTACGAAGCATGTATCCCGGGTCGCCATGTCACTGGGCGAGCTAAGAGGTAATGAAGGAAAAATTCCGGCTACAGTGCAACCTCCAGCAGGGCGAGAGAATGTCAACACAGTGTCTCTGAAATTAGAAGGAGTTTATCAAAGCTCAACTGCAAGTTTTCTAGCATCTAGGACAAGTCTTAATAAAAGCCTTGAATCCAGAGCCCTTCATCAAGTCATAGCGAAATAAGAGTCAAACATCTGTGAACAGGGTGCTGAAAAGAGGAGGAAGGTCGAAGCAGAGGAAGTGACCGGTATGATCCAACCTAGTGATCTTCCCTCCAAGAGAACTAACCCAAAGGTATTTACGCTCCCAATTTCCATCAGGAATGTTCAAATGGACCACGCAATGTGCGACCTAGGGGCTTCCATCAATATTATGCCATATTCTATATACAAGAGGCTGGAGAATGCTAAGCTCGTCAAAACCAATATGGAAATACTGCTAGCAGATGGGTCTTGCATTTACCCCGAGGGAGTTCTGGAAGATGAAATCGTCAAGGTGAACATATTCATGTATCCCGCCGACTTCTTTGTTATAAAAATGACGGAACCAGGAGCAGAGGAATCTGATGGGCTCCTTTTGGGGAGACCTTTTCTATCCACCGCCAACACAGTCATTGACGTCCGCCATGGGACAATTAATCTGGAGTTTAAAGGAGAGCGACTTACGGTCGGCATTAATGAAGCGGCAAAAAAGCCACAGGGCAGAGAGAGCATACAAACAGTAAACGCTATCAGCCCTCGGAAACAGGAGTATTCGAAAAAGGAATCCTTCGAAGAGCCATCCTCTAGTTACATTGAAGATGAACAGCTGAATAGAGATGCAACAGAATGGTTTGATATGACAGTGACTGGAGCAATGGATGATCAAGCCATTGGAAGGGCAATTATGGAATTTTGCCAGCCGTCACAACCAGCCGAGGCAAGAGAGATTACTCGACCAAGAAGGGTCGAGAGACCACCTGACCAAGCCGCTCCATTAAAAGGAATGCTGAAGAAGGAATCCTCATTTACAAGGCAACTACTTTCCATATCAGCATCACCAATGGCTTTCTAGGACTTGTACAGCCAGACAGATCACAAAACAGTCAAACCACGATTGCAGAAACAGGAAGAACTACTCTTCCAACACCAACCCCAGCTGATGCCCAAGAAGCGAAGTTCAAACTGGTCGGAACCTCGAACGGTCATGGTAAGGCACACTCATGTGGCAAAACTTCCGTACCCTATTAACTAGGAGGAGATCAGAGCCTTGTTAAAGTACACTGGGGCCCGTGAAGGACTCATCAAGGATTTCACTGGAAGAGCCCAGATCCCGACGAAGCTTCCCCAGGATGACGTAAAGTTTAAATTTTCTGATGTCTGCAAGGCCTCGTTCCCATTTTTGAAAGATCGATTGATAAGTTATTCTATAATACGCGGCCATGATTGGAATCACTCCTTTGAGGTGATATGTGAGATTAGTAACTATGCTTTGAGAGCAATATTAAGTCAGAAAATCCAGGGGAAAAGTTATGTTGTCCTCTATGCATCAAAAACCTTGGGTCATGCGCAAAGGAACTATGATGTGACCGAAAAAGAGATGCTATCAGTAGTCTTCGCATTTGAGAAGTTCAGACAGCACCTACGAGGTTCCAAAGTGATGGTGTATACAAACTATGCGACCATCAAATACCTATCGTCGAATAGGAGATCAAACCCGCATTTGATCAGATGGCTACTCCTTCTACAGGAGTTTGAGTGGGAAGCAGTTGATAGGAGAAGATGTGAAAACATAGAGGAGAGTCACCTATGCTAAATTCTGCAAAAAGAAAATACGGAAGCCATTCCAGACAAGTTCCCTGAAAAGCACATGCATCTGATCAAGTCGAAGTCTGAAGGACCGCGGATCTGCCAGGAAAGGAGGATTGATCAAAGTAAACAGAGAAGCTGGGAGCAACTTGCGCCTAAAAGGGCAAAGTTCGCAGGAAGGACCAACAGTCTGGAGGAAGGCAAGTTACCCAGAAGGAACGGAATGGAGGCGTTTGTAGTGGACGACATTTCACTACCAATGCCTAGCTCATGCCAGTAAACAGGTAGAAGGAGTGATCGGGTATTCATGGATAGTCTGCTTGATCAAGCGACAAATTCTAAATCTCTTAATCTGATCAAGTAACATTCCAAGGAGACCCGGTCAAATCCTTGTTAGTGTAAATAGTTTTTTTCAAGTGTGTCAAGTTTTTCTTAGTTAATAAAAAAAATCGGAAGTGGAGGAAAGGAACTGATCAAGTGGAATTATTTGAGCTGCCATCGGGATTTAATGTTCCACGTGATCGGTGCAAATTGAATTTAATTGGTGGTGCAGTGATTGAGTTGATAAGTGAAGGTGATGATAAGACGTGCGCAGTAATTAGAGAGGTGTCAGGCGGCGCCAACTGTTGAAATGAAAGGACGACCTGGAGAGAGGAAGGAAGCGTATCGGAGAAGCTTTGCCATCTGGCATTCTGAAAAGGCACGCCAGTACGCATAAAGTCGCAGAGATCTCAATAGGCAGGGATCTCAACAGTCGGAGTTTGAGTATAAAAGGGGGTTTTCCGAATCTCACTTTCTATCAACTGCCTTCAGAACCCTTGTGCTATCCTCATCTAATTCTATCCAAATTCAAGTCACCAGCAAACATAATCAGAAAGAAATACAGGGCAATCAACTCGAGACCTCCAATACCTCCTCGTTTTCTTCCGGAGCCGGTATCAACAGTAATAATCAGAGATCCTTTTCACCACCGAGTCCACCAATCACCAAAACACCATTATCGCCCCCTAGATTCATCGGCCCACTCCAATATATGGACCCGGCTGACATAGGGCGTGTGGACTCTGTGCTCAGAAGTTTTCCCGTCGGCACTGACCCCGTGGAGATTTACACCGCCCTAAAAGCTCGCCTAAGAATTTCTCAGTCTAAAGACCCTGCTCCGCCACCACCAACAGAAGGGCTGCATCATTCCAGTGACCTCCTTTTACGACGAAAGGAGACAGAATTTAACCTCTCATCGACTATAGAGAAAGAATCCATCCCGAAAAGGACGCGCCACCAGACAATGAACCAGCTACTTCTTGAAGTTGAGGGTTCAAGGCAGCATGCAAGACTGTGGAGAGCAGAGGAAGGGGGAAGAAAATATCCTTCTTTCCCCTAGTACGGGCCACCATACCAACCAAGGTATGAGGCTTGCTAACGCTGCCAGCATGGTTCTCCCCCCCCCCCCAGAAGGAAAAAAAAGAATAAAAAATATACCAAGGAGGAGGAGCTCGATAAACACGAAGCCTTAGAAGCAATAAGGAAGGCCTGTGTAATGGAGGCGATAAGGAAGGCGCGCAACATTCCCCTGATTCAACAATCTAGAATGCAGTAGTATCACCCTTAACCATGTTTCTTTGTGTAAATTGTGTTTTTTACTCCGTTCTCACACTTAGTCCTGTGTCTGGACTAAGTGTGAGAAGTTTATGGAAGTTGTTCTCTGTTTTGCCTGTATTTGTTTTATTTTTTGTGTGGTTATTAGCATGTTTTGATTGCTGGCACTGCCTCACACTTAGCCCAGTGTCTGGTCTAAGTGTGAGAAGTTCCCTTGATTGTTGTTATGCCATCGCCTGTGCCTTACCCTTCTTTCCACTGCATCCAGTCCCTCGAGGACAAGTTGATATGCAGTGGGGAGGGGGGACGGGTTAGTTACAATAAAATCATACATGCTAAAAATTTTCTCAAAAATAACAAATTCAAGGTAGTAATAGATAGGCAATATGCATGAAATTGGATAAATGGAAGACTTGATTACCTTTTGGGAGAGTTAGAAAAAGGATTCAGTATGCTCACATGTAAAACTTGATTGCAAAAACTTGATCAATTTGAATGACACAAGTATGATGGAAACGCTCAATTTCTAAACCAACTGTGAAGCCTCTCTATATGTGAGTTATAAGCCAAAAGTAGAACAATT
Organism: Salvia splendens; assembly: GCF_004379255.2. NCBI lineage: Eukaryota > Viridiplantae > Streptophyta > Magnoliopsida > Lamiales > Lamiaceae > Salvia > Salvia splendens. The sequence goes on along the minus strand of NC_056050.1, from coordinate 11,301,014 downwards.
TTTACTATTTTTACAAAAGAAAAAATTAGGAGAGGCTGACTTTTAATATTGAGATGAAAATTGCACAAGTAGTAATGACTAAAGGCATTAGGACTTAACCATTTGAGTCGTGTTCTTCTTTCGTTCCACAAACCCGCCTCATTAGTCAAGGCACCCCCTAGTAGCCAATTCGAGCCCATACACTCTTTCCCTTTCTTTGAAGCCTTAAAACCAAATTCAAAGTTTCATATCACATGAGGAAAGATGGTCAAAGAAATAAAGTTTGTCAAGGGAAACAAAAGGGGGATAACAATAAGAATGGTCGGAATAAAGGGTAGCCGGGTTGATCAAGTTAGACAATCAGGTTGATCATATGAAAAGAAGAGAAAGGGCAGGAAATAGTTGTAACCTGACCCAGGAAATCAAAAGTAATAATAATAAGCCTAAGGTTATAAGGCTAAAGGTCGAAATCTAACCAAGAGGGAGCACCAAGAAATAAATATCCCAATTCTAATCCAGCGAGTTCAGTCAAATCTTTGGCCTTACGACTCATGTGATTTTTCTTTAAAAATTTTATATTTAAACTTAGAACCCCTATGACCCTAACCTAACACGTTGCTACCCTTGAGCCCCGTTACAACCCAAAACAAAGACCTTAAGGAACTATCTTGTGTAGTCTGATTCAAAGTATTAAATTTGTGGCAACACAAAGTGAACAGTCCTAACATCTCTGGTGAGAAATGAGTGACTGAGTGAATCCAACAGTGGTTTTTAAATTGAGCAATCTTGACAAGCTGACACCTTGATCAAGCAAAGGCAAAAGAGAAGGAACACAAGCTACTGACAAATGGATTGACCTCGACCTCGGGTATAATTGTTGGAAAATTATTCGGTCTAATGCATACATGTGAATACGTGTTTTTATCTTAAAATTTTGTTTTTCTTTTCGTTTTTCTTTACTAGAGAAATAAGTAAACCATGCCTGAAATCTGCCTTATCTTTTTCTTTTATTTTTCTTTATACTTGCGGATAAGTATGTTTTAAGTGTGAGCAGTTTGATAAGGCCTATGTATGCATCGGTTTAAGGGTGAAATACATGCTACTTGATTGGTTTATCCCGGGAAACAAGTGTTCAATGTGCAGAAATACCACTTAAACAAGGCAGCAAGGCCAAACTAATCAAGCAAGTACAAAAGGCGATAAAAGGCCAAGAATCGGGGGAGTTGATCAAGGGGGAGCGATCAAGAAGTTAGGTGGGGACCGCTGGCTTCTAGAAGAAGAACACGTGAGGAAATGACCTGGATATAGCGCACCATTCTGTTATCAAGGACGATGTTCTAGAAGGGGACACGTGCTGGAATATGAGACGCAAGGACGGAGCTGAGTCACAAATCTGTTACCAAAAGGCGTCGCCATTCTAGAAGAACAACACGTAGCAATCAATGAGTCGCTCACTCTTAGAATGAGTGAATATTCCCTGTCAAGATAGTTATCCAGCTGGCGACCGAATCGAGCTTATAAATAGAGGGTGGGCCACCACAAGAAGAAAAAAAGAGACTTTACTTTCCGTCTAGTTTAGCTTAGCTTAGTTATTTAGCGTAGTTCACCTCTCTAGCTTAGTTTAGTTCAGCTCTCTAGCTTAGTTTAGTTCAGTTCTCTAGCTTAGTTAGATAGCTTAGTTTAAAGGGCGACCGAAAGGGAGCGCTGCAGAATACTCATTTCTGTTAGCGTTATCTTAAGTTTCCCGCTGAGATTTTTCTCAGTTTTTACCGCTTTCTTAGATTCCAAAGTGTTAGCTTAGTTTAAATTTCACGTTGTACTCAGCTTTTAGTTTAATCAAAGTTATTTTCACTTTTAATCCGCGCATTTACTTTTCTGTTATTACCTGCAATTCACTTGATCTAGTAGTTAAATTACCATTGATCAAGCTAGCTAGTTTAATTCTGTCTAGATTAAAACCAGTAGTTAAAAACTCCCAAGTTAAAGCGTGGCAGCAGCCAACCCCCCTGTTCACTACTCACACACTCGACACACCAACTTCTCTGTGGGATCGACCCCGAACTTGTCGTTTTACTGTTAAAGTTGTGCAAAAATGGGAGTTATAAATTACTTTGGCAAGGCGGAAAGGGCGAGAGCTAGATTGCATTGATTAAGTGGCAACGACATTTGCTAACTGATCCAATCGGTTTGGTTATCATTCCATATAACTTGATCTGCATTCTATTCGTGTTTTCGACCTCTTTTCAAGCCCTTCCAGGCTGCCAAAGAGGCAGTATGGTTCAAGAACTTCCTTATCGATTTAGGTGTGGTTACGAATCTGCCCAAGAGCATCACCATTTATTGTGACAATTCTGGTGCTGTGGCAAACTCGAAAGATCCAAGAGCTCACAAAGCGAGCAAACACATGGAGCGGAAGAATCATATCATCAGAGATATAGTGCAGAGAGGAGACATACAAGTGGTCAAGATTGCGTCAGAGAATAACCTGGCAGATCCTTTTACAAAGGCATTGGCGGTGAAACCATTTGAGGGCCACGTTGAAGGGATGGGAGTTCGACTCATTCAAGACCTCAACTCGCTTTCAGTATAAGTGGGAGAAATTTAGATACTAGAAAGTTGTTTTGAGTATAAGTGGGAGATTGTTAAGGTTTGTATACTAGAAATCACCTTTCGTGTGATTGAATACTGTAAAACTCTAATTATTATTTTCCAAGTAAATGCAACAGATTATTTTTGTCATAATGTTGTTATGTTTTACATTTAATGGATGTTTATTGCATATTTAAATGTATAAGCGAACATAACAAAGTCTAAGTCTTTGTTTTAGTAGACCGGTTGTGGACTGCGTCCAATTTAAGGTAACACGGTCAGTTCTGAACAAAGAAAAATAAGAATTTCACAACCTAGATAGGCCTAGACTACCTATCGTGAAAGGTTGCAATGTCAGTCCGATTATTTCTAAGTCTTATTGAAATAAGATGACATTGGTGTGGTACAACACTGAATTGGATCTAAACGGCAAGACAAGTCTTTATGCTATCTACTGAAAGACGAGCTTTTGATAATTAATTTCTTAATCAATGTACGTTAGCATTGAGCATACGATATTGACTATCTACTACTTTGACTTACCAAAGGTGCGGGTTTTCGTCACCCAACGATCCAGGTATATTGGGTAGTGGTGATCATTATCTAGAGGTGCTATGATTGCTATTATGTTGAATCGTGTGCGAGGAGAGTCTCGTTTCATAACATCCACAAGAGGAGCTCAAAACAGGGTTTTATTATTCGAAACCTAGCTAGTTGGAGTTTGATTACTCTACTAATAATAAATAAGAGTTTCTTGCTAAGTCCACTGTTGGAGATTAAAATATGTTAATTAATTAAGTCCATGACAGACATTGATTAATTAATTGATGTTTCACACTAAAAGGAAACCCGAAATACTTGTAATTTCGGATTTGGAAAGGCAGTGCAATATTACTTCGGCAGTGACTTCTTGTAATATTCCAATATAAGCTTGTATTAAATTGTGGGTTCAATTTAATTAGTGAAAAGCTAATTGGGTGAGGCCATGTCCAAATTCTTTCTTAGATCCCTGACTGGGCCCAATATGTGACTTAATATAAATAGGAGAATAAAGGAGACAGAAAAAATACTTTTTCACATAATAATTTTCGTCCCCCTCATCTTTGAGAAAGGATAGAAAATAGCTCTCATTCCGTGAGCATATTTCTGTCTTCATTATTTATGTCCTAGTACACTGGTGAGATTTGCCCACACAAATATCAGTCTACAGTCCGGGACACCAGTCAGAAGATCCGAGGTCGAGTTCTCAAGATTTTCACGTGGAGAAGACACAAGTCATATTTGATTCTTAAGTGAATCAACAAGGTAAATTGGCTAACTCCGTAGTACGCATGTTTTAGGGATTATTTGTACTAAAACGTGTTTAGAATTCAAGTTATAAGCATGATATATGTGATAATTGCGTGAATAGAATTTATCTAAATAATCTGCTAAATAGATCAGTTTTATGTGATCCGTTAGAATGCACGCTTCCGTTGCCAACCCCTTCACAATTTGATTAGTAAAAAGCTAATTGGGGGAGGCTATACCCAAATTCTACCATAGATTCCTGACTGGGCCCAATATGTGACTAAATATAAATAGGAGAATAAAGAAGACATAAAATACACTTATATTTTCCAAAAACTTTTCGCCCCCCTCCTATTTCATATAGGGGACGATTTTTCTCTCCTCCAGGAGAAAGGATTTCCGTCTTCTTTATTTAAATCATAGTTCTCTGGTGAGATTAGCCAGAGGGTTTGTGATCGAGGTAGGGTCGCCTAACCAGTAGGAGCCGAGGGTTTGTGATCACGGGGTGACGCACAGACGACCGTGGGCTCGTGCGTGCCGCCTGCAGAGACTGAAGCCCCAGGCGAAACCCGCAACCAAGGTCGACATAAGGTGGCGGTTGGCGGAGTGTGGAGGTTCATCTGAGAATCGCCGAGGCACCACGAGCCGCCAGGCTGAGAACCCTAGGCGGAACAGTCCCCGACTTCAGCTCCAGCGACGGCAAAGCTGTCGTGCGCCAGCGCAGCTACTGGCCAGAAGAGTGGGAGTTGTGGGGAGACGCGCCACCAGGCGCAACGTGGCCGAGACAGGAGATCACGGCTGGCCGAGAGCGGTGGCACAACTGTGCACGCCGCTGGCCGAGGACTGCGACACCGTAGTGCATGCTCCTAGCAGAGAGCAGGGGACGTCGGGCCAAGACGTTGGCACGCTATGCGTGCTGCTGGCCGCCGAGACAACGCAACGGAGGCACGGGGCTGGCCGAGAAGAGTCGCACCATGGTGCGTGTTCATGGCCGAGAGCAGGGGACGTCTCGCCGTGAGGCGTGGCGCGCCGTGTTCCAATGACGAACTCGTCGGATATTCGTCGTTCATCGTTCGTGCAAACCTCGTGCGATGAGATATCGACGATGGATTATTTTAATGATTATTTAATTCATTAATTAAAGGTTATCATTAGAATATTATTATTTAACGGAAATAAAATATTTTGGGAATATTTCCCTAGATTTTAGGAATATTTGAATTATTGATTATATCTATGGAAATAAATAATATTATTTTGATTCCTAGATGATATGGACAAGAATAATTTAATAGTTTCCTAATATTTATATATCTAGAATCCTAACAAGGATAAATATAGAGCAATACATTAAATAAATCAATAATTTAATTTCTCTCCCTTATCTTGAACAAGGAAATAATATGAATTTAATTTTTCATGTCTAATTAAGATTTAAATAAATCTTTTATTTTAGAATATCTTATACAAACATGAATAAGAATTAAATTCTAGTACAATTAATTTCCTAAAGTAAGATACTACAAGATAACGAAAGATTTAATTATCCGGTTAATTAAATGCCATCAGAATTTAACTAAGCCTTTATCTGCCTCAAGGCTAAGGATAATTAAATAAAAACCATAAACCAAATATCTAAGCTATAATTATGAGCTTAATGTTTATATATGGTCTCCATCGATTGGTCTGCAATTTGTGAAGCTAATTCTAATATTATCGCCACCCATTATATGGGGACAATAATCCTAAAAAATAGTAAGTTCATGAGGGCGGACTTCTCAAATATAAATCATATAAACTGGAATGTGGTTTCCAATATTATCGCCACCCATTATGTGGGGACAATAATCCTAAGAAACTACGAGATTAAGAAGTTCACACAAAATATATGAGATAGCTTGATTTTATTAGCAGCACATGAACACTGTTATGGGAGTGTGTTGTAGAAATAAGATACTGTAATGCAAAATCTGGTGGCCATGCCAATTTGTGGTCTCTGGACTATTCGTCGGTGTTGTGACCAGTAAAATTGTAAAATTTTAATGCGTAATGACCTCTTATAGAGGGTACAAAATTTTAATTTTACAGTTGTAAGATTTTGAAAAAGTTTTATGGTTAATCTACTTAAACTTCTTACATAAGTTTCTGACAAATAGTAAATATTATGTTTTGCAGTGCAAACTAAATCGTCAAGATGTCATTCAATCCTCTTTCTGCAATTTTTAAAGAAAACAAACTCTAGGGCCTAAATTACATAAAATGGAAACAAAACTTGGACATCGTTCTCACAGTGGAAGAGTACAGCTTTGTGCTCGCAACCCCATGACCTTCTGTGTCGGCAGCTAACGCCGCGACAGGAGTTAGAGATGCGCATAGATGGTGGCATAATGCGAATGAGATGACTAAGTGCTACATGTAGGCTTCCATGTCTTCAGTACTCAAGCATCAGCATTCTGTCATGGCGACTGCCACCGAGATTATGCAAAATCTCACAAATCTTTTTGGTACTCAGAATCGAATGGCAAAGTCTCAAGACTTTCGGAGTATCATGACGAAGAAAATGAAGGAAGACACGTTTGTGCAGGACCATGTCCTCGAGATGACGGGCCACCTCAATCAAATTGAGTTTTGGAAGGGATGATCGATCTCGAGTCCCAAGTAACAATTATCCTTCAGAGTCTTCCCCCTTGCTTCCATCAGTTCAAGCTCAACTTAGAGATGAACAAAAGGAATTACACCTTGGCAGAGTTGTTGACTGAACTTCAGTCGGCGGAGGACCTTATGGTTCAGGCTAAGGCAGCCATGTTGAGTTTGGCGCCCTGATCCTCTGGCTCTAAGCCTGGCGTAGGAAAGAAGAGGGCACCGAACTCTGTTACTGCTAAGATTGCTAAGGGAAAGAAGAAGAAGAAGGCTAACAAGAAGCCTTCGGGCAAGTGTTTCACGTGTGGAGAGAAGGGGCATTGTCCTAAAAAGGGCAAGGCTACAGGTATGCATCAAGCTCTAGTGGTCAAGTCTTGTTTAACTTCGACATCTACTCATACTTAGGTCATCGACACTGGAGCCACTGATCATATTTGTTTTGATCCTGACTTATTGCAGGTGACAAGACGGCTATATGATCGTGACATCGAAGTCCAGCTGGGCAACACTACAAAAGTGGCGGCCGTTGCAGTGGGAGACATTTATTTGCGTTTTAGTAGTGATAGATTTTTTATTTTGAAGAATGTTTTGTTGATACCTTCTTTTAAAAGAAATTTATTTTCAGTTTCTAAATTTGTTTTGATGGATACTCGATTTCTTTTAATAACAATTGTGTTATTAAGAAAGACGGTTCTTATATCTGTCGTGCTATCATGGAAAACAATCTATACACAATCACATCTACACAGTTTAATAATTGCAAATCAGAACTCAATTCGACATCGAAAATTTCAAAGAAAAGAAAATCACCTTCAAGTTCAATGAACGAAACGTACTTATGGCACCTTAGACTTGTCATGCCAACGAAAGGAGGATCCATTCTCTTGTGGAACAAAGCCTTATTAAAGGTCTAGACAAGGAACCTTTTCATAAGTGTGAATCATACTTAGAAGGCAAGATGACCAAGAGGTCTTTTAAGACTAAGGGCAATAGGGCCAAGGAAGTACTTGAGCTCGTTCACACTGATGTATGTGGACCAATGTCAATAGAGGCAAGAGGTGGTTTTCGATACTTCATCACTTTTATTGATGACTTCTCGAAAATCGGATATGTCTATTTGATGCGCCACAGTCTGAATCTTTTGACAAATTCAAAGAGTTTAACGAATATGTGGAGACGTATCATGGAAAGATAATCAATAGCATGCGATCTGATCGTGGAGACGAATACCTCAGTGCCGAGTTTTTGGACTACTTATCGGTGGTGGGAATTGAATCCCAACTGACCACGCCGGGCATGCCCCAACAGAACGGCGTGGCTGAAAGAAGAAATAGGACCTTGTTGAACATGGTCCGGTCGATGATGAGTTTTGCACGACTACTTATTTCGTTTTGGGGACATGCCTTGCTTTCTGCAAGTCATAATTTAGACAACTTACCGTCAAAATCCGTACCTACTACTCCTTATGAGTTGTGGACTGGGCGCAAGCCTAATCTAGCACATCTCAAGATTTGGGGTTACCCGGCTCATGTATTGGAAAAGGATCCAACTAAGCTGGGATCAAGGACGGATGTATGTGTGTTTATAGGTTACCCTCGAGGATCGAAAGCTTATGAATTCTATAGTCTCCGAGACAAGAAAGTCATTGTGAGTACTCAAGCGACATTCTTAGAGGATGATTATGTAATGAATCATAAACCCAGCAGTGAAGTGGCTCTTGACGAGCTAACTTCTGTCACAAGTTCCATTAACCAAGAACCCGTACCAAGTGTACAAACAATTCCTGAAATTTAAACTTCAACTACACGTATTGTAGTGTCGTGCCGCAGTGGGAGGGTCTATCAATAGCCCGATAGATACATTGGTTTGGGGGAATCTATAGATCACTCCTCGGACAGCAATATATTAGATCCCTAGAACTTTGCAGAGGCGCAGACAGATGTCAATCATTGCGAATGGGTGAAAGCAACGGATTCGGAACTACAATCTATGATAGACAAAAATGTGTACGATTTGTCCGTCCTACCAGAAGGCTGTGCTGCCATTGGGAGCAAGTGGATATACAAATGTAAACGAGGACCCGATGGATGAGTTAAAGTCTTTAAGGCAAGACTAGTGGCCAAGGGGTATACCCAAAGGGAAGGTATCGATTAGGATGAGACCTTCTCCTCGGTGGCCTTGCTCAAATCGATCGGGATACTGTTGTCTATTGCAGCTTACATGGATTGGGATGTATGGCAGATGGACGTTAAGACTGCATTCTTGAACGGGAGTCTTGAGGCGACCATCTACATGGAACAACCCAAAGGATATGCCATGAAGGGAAAGGAATACATGGTTTGGAAGCTTAAGAAGTCCATTTATGGCCTCAAGCAAGCATCTAGGTCATGGAACTAGTGTTTCGATCACACTATTCATAAGTTTGGATTCGAAAAGTGCCCAAATGAAAGGTGCGTTTATAAGAAGGTTGAAAAGGGGCATGTTGTGTTCTTGGTTTTATATGTAGATGACATTCTTCTAATTGGAAATAACAAAAAGATGTTGTCATCTGTACGAACTTGGTTGTCGAACTAGTTCGAGATCAAGGTTCTTAGGAAGCGTAAAAAGAGGATATTGTTCTTATCTAAAGAACCCTACATCAATACTGTACTTAGTCGCTTTAGCATGCAAAATGCAAGGAAATGTTTCTTACCTTTTAGACATGGCATCCATCTATCTCAAGAGATGTGCCCCAAAACGCCATCTGAGATAGAAGAGATGAGAAAGATTCCATATGCTTCGGCAGTTGGAAGTCTCATGTATGCTATGCTTTGTACAAGGCCTGATATTTGCTTTATTGTTGGCATGGCGGCAAGATATCAGTCGAATTTGGGCCAAGGACATTGGACTGCCGTAAAGAACATACTCCAGTACCTTAAACGGACTAAGGACTATGCTCTAGTTTAAAATGCAGCCGAGCTCTTTCCTTTGGGATATACTGACTCAGATTTTCAATCTGATCAAGACTCGAGAAAATCTACTTCTGGATATGTGTTCACTTTAGGAGGTGGAGCCGTAATTTGGAAGAGTGTGAAGCAGAAATGCATCACGGACTAGACCATAGAAGCCGAGTATGTGGCCACTTCGGAGGCTGCAAAAGAGGCAGTATGGTTCAAGAACTTTCTTATGGGAAAAGCACCCAATCGAGTAAATGAGAAAAGCACCCAATCGAGTAAATGACGATGAACCCAAAAATAAACATCATTCATACTCAAAATAAACATCGCCATATCAGAAAACATCGCCATATTGCTCACTTTTATCGCCGATTCCCTTCGCCATGCAATCGTCGTTCTTTCTTCCTGGACCTGGCGAAACTTTCTACACACATGGCTTAAACAAATGTGTTAGACCCCGTAAATGCATAATTTCAACCCTTTAATCAATGCATGTAATTAGCCTTATCAAACTGCTCACACTTGAACCATATTTGTCCTTAAGTATAAAGACAAGAAAAAAAAGAAATAAGGTGAATTTCAACACATGATTATCCTATGACCGACTCTACAAACACAAACAAAACACAAACTCCTAGACCTAGACATACTACAGACTCACAACAAGAAAATAAACACTTAAAGAAAAACACAAAGGCACGAACTAGTTTCAACTTTTAGGCATCCGTCCCCACAAGCTTAAGGTCTATCTGATTCGTCTACAGTCTCCAAATCCTCCCCTTTCCTTTCTCTACTTAATCGGTTCATCAGTTCGTCAAGATAGCCTATCGACTTCCCAATTGTTGGATTCACTCGATCGCTCATTCCTCACCAAGGATGTTAGGATCAAATCACTCTTAAGTCAATGGTACAACATTGACGCATCTGGTTATGAGAGTTTCTCTTTCCTACAGTCCTCCTTTTTACTTCCTGGGTCAGGTTATTATTGTTTCCTACCCTTAGGAATTTTTTCTTTTGCTACCATTTTTTTTCTTTTATTTCTTTTCCCTTGGTCTTCATCCAGCTTATACCTCCAGACTCTTCTCCTTAAGCAATCAAGTGGTGGCCCCCTTTTTATACAAGTTAGCTCTAAGTGTATGGCTTATAACTCACATTTATGATGGGGCTTCAAAACTAGGTCATCTAAGGCATCCTCCATCGTCATTACGTCATTCAAACCGAATTCAGCTTATTAAGGAAAAAGGCATCAAAGTTGACGTGCATCCTATCTTCAATTGCTCTCACTAAGGGAATCTTGCCTTATTGTATTCACTAGCTCATGAAAAACTAGACCTAAAGACTCCGATCGACATTAAACACAAATTGTACTATTCCATCCCCCTCCCCGAGCTATCCCAGTGAAGGGGGGAAACAGGGAAGTAATAACAGACCACAACAAAACACAAAACGCACATAATACAGAACAACAAATACGCATAAATAAAACAAACTTTTCACACTTAGACCGAGCAACGGGCTAAGTGGGAGAAATTACAACAGAACAAAAACTAAAACATGCCCAAAAGCAACACAAAATTCTTACACTTAGACCAAAGTTTGGGCTAAGTGGGAGAAGACACACATAACACAAACACAAAACAACAAACATATAACCGCATAAAAAACGGAAAGAAAAAGAAAGAAGAACTGAAAGTTAAAAGTTACTTGGTCATGGGGGGTCTCAATTCATGGTTTGGCCCCCTCGGGAGCCAAACTAGGGTGGAACATAGGGTCGGGTCACCTTCGCTTTCTTCTTGGCCAGCGACTTCGGCTTCTCCTCTTCCTTCTCACTTAGTTTTGATACAGGCTTCTTCACTGACACGGGCTTAGATGCAGACGGGGCTATCAGGAGCTTGGAAGCTGGTGGGGGCTGCTGGAGAGAAGAACTTCCCTGCCCTGGCAGCTTGGACACAATGCTGGGTCCAGCGGACAATTTCTTATGGGGCTCGGCAAAGTTCTCCTTCAGCCACTTGGTCATCTCATCATCATCATCAAGGTTACGGCCTCCGCCATTCGATCATTCTGCGCGGATGACCTCCCCGCCAGATCAGTAAAACTGCCCCTAAGGGCCTTAATCTAGTCCCTGACATCACCAAGCTCCTTCCGCATCAATCCCACTTCCTTTCTCATCTCGTCATACTCTATACTGGCCACCGTTTCGACACATCCTGTTCTGGCTTCACTTGGGGTTCCATTCTGCCGACCTCATAAAAGCAAACATGCTTCCCGTGCATGTAGAGCAGGCCCTTGTTGAAGAAATACTCAACCCTGAAGATCTCGAGTGGCTCACACATTACTACCTCCGGTGCAGATTTTGCTATCTTCATGATTGTGTTTCGCTGAAGGTAAGCTCCGATAAGGTGGTATGTGTACATGTGGTGGGAGGGATTTGCAGCCATCTGGTGACAATCTGAGCTAACCAATAGCTTAGGTGTACCCGCACGCCTTTAGCCATGCACCATGTAAAATGGAGGTCAGCAGTAGTTAGGGCAGAATTGGAGGTCCCCATCAAATTATAGCTTATAAAAGTCTGAGCAAAATGTAGGATACGGTTGTCGATATGGAAGGCTTTTGAGTAGCTAGTCTTTGATTGCCCTACTTTAGGATGGGTGACAAATTCCTAAGCTGATTGTGGTTTGAACCCAGGAGTGTACTTCAGAGGTCCCACCACGCGTTAGTTCCAAATGCCTTCGTCGTCTTCTGCGCGGGGTAAACAACCCCAACTGGAGGGACCATTCTCTGATACTCATTTCATGTTCCTCTGTAAAAAGTCGGAAAGTAATCGAATCCGTGTCGAGAAAAACTCCCAGTCCAATTCTATTGGCACCTCCGCGTCACTATGTTTTAAAAGCCAGCCAAACCTAATTGCACCGATGTACTGACGGAACTCCTCATCGGAGTCTATCTCCCGTAACTCTTCCCGATCGTCTCGTTTCCCGAATTTCGCTAGCTTGCCAGAACCACACCGCTCTTTGTATGTTGCCGCCCTCTTTGGATCCCCGAACTTCCCTTTTGCTTCCAACAATCCTTTCGTCAACTAGACTTCTGCTGGCTCAAAATTCAACTCCTCCTTTTGTTCATCCATCTCTTCTTCATCAGACTCACTATCCAGAGTAGGGCCAACTCGTTCCTTGGCGAAGGGAACTGAAGTGCTACAGGAATACCGTGTGTGCTTTTATGCTAGGTCGAGCTTCTCGAACCAGAGAATCTGCTAGATCACAAGGTATAGGAACTCTGAGGATCTCATAAGTCTCAGTCGTTGGACACACAAATTACGCATTCAAAACCCTCAACCAGCTATACTATGAATTAGTACAGGGAAGCAGTGATCAATCCCACGAAGATGGACGCGTAAGAAAGCATTTTGAAGACTCTGGAAAAGTGAATGGCTGCTGCCACGCAAATTTGGGTTAAGGCGTAACTATTACTAGACTTAGGAACAAAATCTAACACTAGACCTAGGAGACTGAAAACATCATGCAGACATCGCACATCCTTGTAACTACGAGATATCAAACTAACTTCCTAGACCAAGCAAACGACTACCTAATATAGCCAGAAAGAATGCGAGTAAACAGTGGGGACCATATTCCAGAAACAGCAAGTACGGAAGAAAAGCTGCAAATAACAAACTAAGAATTTAACTAACAACGACGTTTATCTCAATACCTAAATCAAACGCGAACATGAAGAAAACAGAGCACATATCCAGATTCAAACAGAATGTAAAAGTTCGGATGTCGGAAACTTGCAATTAGCCGGAAATAAAACAGATCTACATATACTAGACGCAATGAAACGAAAACACGAAAACTAGGCATCAAACTTCAACTACTATGTTTCAGATCCACACGTCGGATGCTCAATCCACCCTGGATCCAAACAATCCGAACCCAACTACAACCAAAATTAACTCCATAAACTCCAATTCAGCAAATCTATTCCGATCAACAACAATCCTCAACGATTCTACTCCAATTCAACAGGCAAACGCGAAAAGCATCCAATCGAGTAAATAACTACAAACTCATAAATAAAACATCATCCATACTCAAATTAAACATCGCCATATCAGAAAACAGAAATTGCATTAATCACGTTAAACCAACAAAAAAATAGAGCCGAGCTTCGAACAGCGAAGCTTGGTGAAATTCACGACTGCAAAATAAAACGAAAGCAAATAATTGTATCTTTATCCTCCGTGAGGACGGTGTTACCCAACAACAAACAGAAAATGAAAGTGAAACCAGAAATCCCCTATGAGTTTCCGGACATCCCGCTAAGTGTGTAGAAATAAGTGAGCTAAGTGACCCAAAAACCAGCCAACCAAAATAAGTCCTCCGTGAATTGCATGCTCTCTCCCTTATATAGGTGCGGGTTTGATCTTATAGAAGCCTTCGCAGAAATCTCCATTCTGCCGTTCAGCTTCGTGATCTCCTCCGTCTAGTCATATTCTCCACAATGCTCACTTTTATCGCCATTCCCCTTCGCCATGCAAACGTCCTTCTTTGTTCCTGGACCTGTCGAAACCTTCTACACACCTGGCTTAAAACATGTGTTAGACCCCGCAATTGCATAAATTTAACCCCTTAATCTATGCATGAAATTAGCCTTATCAAACTACTCACACTTAAACCATACTTGTCCTCAAGTATAAAGACAAGAAAAATAAATAAGGCGAATTTCAATGCATGATTATCCTATGACCGACTCTACAAACAAAACACAAACTCCTAGACCTAGACACGCTAACAGACTAACAAAGAGAAAATAAACACTTAAAGAAAACAACACACAAAGGCATGAACTAGCTTCAACTTTTGGGCAGCCGTCCCCACAAGATTAAGGTCTATCCGATTCGTCTACAGTCTCCAAATCCTCCCCTTTCCTTCTTCCACCTAATCGGTCTGTCAGTTCGTCTATATAGCCTATTAACTTCCCAATTGTTAGATTCACTCGATCACTCATTCCTCACCAGGGATGTTAGGATCGAATCACTCTTAAGTCAATGGTACACCACTGTTGCGTCGGGTTATGAGAGTTCCTCTTTCCTACAGTCCTTCTTTTTACTTCCTAGAGTAGGTTACTATTGCTTCCTGCCCTTAGGAACCTCCTTTTCCTGGACTTCGTCCAGCTTATACCTCATTTTCCTGGACTTCGTCCAGCTTATACCTCCAGAACCCCAAAATTTTTTTTTCTCCGACTCTTCTCCCTAAGCATTCAGTGGCGGCCTCTTTTAGTACAAGTTAGCTCACAAAGTGTCGGCTTATAACTCACTCTTATGGAGGGGCTTCACAACTAGGTTATATAAGGCATCCTCTATTGTCCTTATTTCATTCAAACCGAATTTAGCTTATTAAGAAAAAAGGCCTCAAAGTTGGCATGCATCATATCTTCAATTGCTCTTACTAAGGGAATCTTGCCTTATTATATTCACTAGCTCATGCGACACACGAAAAAAAACTGGACCTAGGGACTCCTATTCACATTAAACACAAGTTGTACTGCTCCCCCTCTCCCACTTCACTCAAGCTTGTCCCCAAGCTATCCTAGTGAAGGAGGGAAACAGGGAAGTAATAACAGATTACAACAAAACACAAAACACATAACAAATACAAACTTCTCACACTTATACCGAGCAACGGGCTAAGTGGGAGAAGACACATAACACGCAAACAACTAGATACATCAAAAGGCATGCTGGAAAAAACTAACACAAAGCATAAACATAAAACAACAAACACATAAACTGTCATAACCGCCCTTCTAGGGTTATTAAATGTGACGATCGTGACCTAATAGGACTTAAATGCAATCAAATAAAAGGGGCTAGGGTTTTATAAAAAGGGGTTTGACCAAGGAAATAAATGAACAATAAATCAAGAGAAAAGGGTCAGGGTGACGCTTTGACAGATGGACCAATGGAGAAAACAATTATAATCATTGGTATTCAAGATAACAAATGGTTCAACGTACTCCAAAACGTATCATGTCTTTAGATTCTAAACGGAACTCAAAATAGTGTCAAGATCAAACAATAAGTAAAACAAGTTTCAGCGGAAGCATCCAAGAAAAGAATGAAGTTATGTATGAAGATACAACAACACTCACAGATCAAAGATAAACAATTCATTCTTCAATTAACTTGCTCAACACCACCATACTCTCGTCGTCGCTCAACCTGCACATTGGGAAAACACATGCAGGGCTGAGTACTATAAAATACTCAGTGAGCTCATGCCGAAAACATTTTCAATAAAATTATTATTTATCATGCTACACATAAGTAACCATCGGGGTTTGGCTTTAGAAAGGCCCGAGGCACTAAAAATAATTTCCCATTGCAAAAGGCGACTGATCAGTCATTTTCCCATAGACGTTAACCATATCTGCCAATACATGACTTGGAATGTGGCCACAAACCAAGTCACTAGACCGGCCAGCCCGTAAGCTGGCACACAGTCTACCATAGGTGTACACTAATCCAAGTAGGGTTTGCGGCCCTACGAGGACCCGAATTAGATTTAAATAATAGTGGCAAAAGCCACATTAGATAGGCACGTTAAAATCAAAATACTCCATGATAAATATAGTTGCATTCCCATCGATAAGATATTTAGGACATGGTCCTTATTTAAGAGAAAGCCCACCTCGACGGCTTAGATCTCAAGCACTTTCTTCCTCTTGCTATCACGCTGAGAGCGCGAGTTATCACCTTTAAAATTTATGTGTATCATAAATCAGTCTCAATTATCGACTCAAAATCATGCATGTCCCCAACGTTTCCCTTTTCCCATCAATTCGTTTTATCAACATAAGGAAACACACCATAGCATGCATCAACGCACAACACATCACTACATCACAGAATGGGTTTCTTAACACATATGCATCATGTATATCATTCAAAGCTTAACAACATAGACTATCTTTGCATGACTTAAATCTGGCAGAAAAGCGCAGTCGTTTTGTAAAAATCATTAAAAATCCATCCGACCTCCCTTTGGGCTGAAATTTTGCCACAACCCAGAATACACATCAAAGGTCGTCCAGTTAGAATTTCACATCAAAACCACATGTTTAGGTCAGTCAAATAAAAAACGAAACTCACTGGTCGAGAATATAAATTTTGACAGAACTGCGTAGTTGACTTCAATAATTCATTACAAATTCATCTTTTGACCAAAAAGGCTGATATTCACACAAAACACAGGAGTCACCTTTTAGTTTACTCAGTTAAAATTTCGAACCAAAATAAGATCGTTTGGTCAGTCAAACACACGTCGGAATCTAATGTCCGAACACCACAGTTGTCATGCTTCAAAATTTGGAATTAGGGTTTATAAAATATTCATCCCAACATATATATTCATACTTCCAACACATAATCATGCTTCAAAAAGATCTCACCATCATGTTCTCATATATTCACATAGCGTTCACCACAAATCATCCACAAGTTCATTCATAAACAACCTAAATGCATATACATATCCTTTTTTCATGCAATCATCAATCCCACCCGATTAGATATTAGATCTACGATCTCTACGCTTATTATATGCATGACGGAATCAAAATCAAGGTTTCAATGGAGAGGATGAGGGAAACAAATTAAATTATACCTTTCTTGATCAAAAGCAATTGGTAGAAACAAAGTATAATCTTGATTCTTCAACAATTCTTGAGGCTTCAACTTAAATTCTTCTCAAAAGATGAAGAATTTATGGAGAAAAATAGAAGAAAAAAAAATTGGGAGAGAGTGGGGAGAGGAGAGTGGCGTGAGGGAGAGGGAGTAGGCGTGTAGTTAGTGGGGTTAGGGTTAGGGTTTTCTCATGTATTTATAGAGATCAAGAATATAATCCAACAATTAAATAATTAGAGATTTGAGAAGATATGGGGGAAAGGAATTGGCGTGAACTCTGGGGAGAAATAAGAGGATTTTCGAATTCTAGGCTATTTAATTAGCCTATGATTTTATTTGGTATTTCACGGAGTAGAATAAAATGCTACGGAGCAGAAAATAATAAATCCTCCCAATAAATAGTGAGTAGGCGATTTTTATATATATTCTCCCACAAGGAATTTAAATTCAAATCCTAATTTAAATAGGATATGACAAGATCTCTTTAGATATGGTAAGATTTCCTAGGATGTTTATATTTATTCATGGAAGGGAATAAATAAGGGATCAAAATATGTAATGAATAATTTCCTCCTCCCATAAATAGGAGAATTTCGAAATCTCCATGGTGTGAGGCATGGGTGTCGTTTTTCTCATAGAAAGAATAAGGAATAATCGGACTTTGGATTTAATTTGGATAAAAATCCCGAGCAATTAATTAAATCCAAGGAAAAATAGGATTTCTTCTCTAATAATAACAGGGGTCGAAAATGCCAAAAGAATACTGATGCTCCTATTTAATCTCACTCATCCCTTAAGAAATAATTCGCCACAATATATTTCACTCCGCATAGATTATTCACACAGCCACGTCATAATTTCAACCATTTTCACTTCCACCACATATTCTCAACACTTTGACCTTTCAATGGCCACGTCATATGTTCCACATCTTTGATTATTCAACAGCCACATCATGCTCAACGGATTTGACTAATCAAATCAAATCTAAATTCCTAAACGCAATTAGGTTACACAAAAAACATGCAATTAATTCACTCATCATTTAATTCACATACTTCACGGCATTAAAAGCATTAAATGCAAAAAAATTTTGCTTCGCAAATTAGGGTTCCATAAGTGGGGCGTTACATCCTATTACTCTTAAAAAAAGTTTCGTCCCGAAATTTGATACCTTCATGAGAAGTGTTCCGGGTACAATTCCATCATCTTGTCCTCAAGTTCCCACGTGGCTTCTTCGTACCCGTGGTTTCTCCACAACACTTTTACGCTAGCCATCGATTTATTTCTCAAATTCTGAACCTTCCTGTCCAGGACCATTTGGGGTCTCTCCTTGTAGCTCAAGTCGGAATTCAACGCAACTTCTTCGTAATGAATCACATGCTTTGGGTCGAACACATATTTCCACAACTGTGATACGTGAAAGACGCTATGCACATTTTTGAGACTTGGCGGTAGCGCCAGTCGGTACGCAACCGGTCCTACTCCTTCTAGAATTTCTTGAGGCCCGATAAATTGCGGTTTCAACCTTCCCTTAATACCAAAACGCGTTATCCCTCTCGACGGGGATACTTTGAGGAAAGCTTTGTCACCGGCTTGAAATTGCAAGTCGGTTTGTCGGACATCCGAGTACGACTTTTGTCTGTCCTGGGCTTTTTTTTTATTTTTTTTTTCACGAATTTGTCGAACAAATTTTAATCATTTCTTTAACTGCATCAGGTCTAAGTACTCTTCGTTCGCCAACTTCGTCCCAATAGAGCGGCGATCTACACATTCTTCCATACAAGGCTTCGTACGACGCCATGTTTATCGTTGCTTGGAGACTGTTGTTATAAGCGAATTCGATTAGCGGTAGCACTGATCCCCAACTTCCTCCGTGGTCGAGCACCATGGTTCTGAACATGTCCTCGAGAGTTTGGATTGCCCTCTCGGATTATCCATCGGTCTGCGGGTGAAGTGTCGTGCTAAAATTCAATCGAGTTTTAAGCTCGTGTTGCAGACTCATCCAAAATCTTGAAGTGAATTTCGGGTCACGGTCAGACGTGATTGTCAGTGGGACTCCATGTATTCGCACTATTTCCTTTATGTAGACTTGAGCTAGCTTGCTCGATCCATGCGTTACGAGAATCGGTATGAATTGCACACACTTGGTGAGTCGGTCTTTGGCAATGCCGTCACAAAATCCATGGCGATGTGCTCCCATTTCCACTCGGAAATTTCTAGTGGTTGCAACTTTCCGTACGGTCGTTGATGTAGAGCCTTCATTTGCTTGCAGGCTAAGCAGCGCTCCACAATTACCGCTATGTCTCTCTTCATGCCATTCCACAAAAAGGACTTTTTCAAGTCTTGATACATCTTCGTGCTTCCTGGGTAAGCGGTGTATGGAGTGTCATGAGCTTCACTCATGATCTCATTCTTGAGGGCGTTGTCGGACTCCTCACTAAAACTTCCAGATTTGCCAGTTCTCACTTCAATTCAAATTTCTTCAAGTTTCGTATCCATCCGTTGTGCTGTAACAATTCTCTTTCTTAGATTAGGTTCAACCACTAAGGTGGCAATTCGGCCTTCCACTGTTTCACGGGCCCTTACCACTTCCAATTGCATTTTACTAAACTCTCGTATTAGACTTTCCTCTTCCGTCAGAAAAGCAGCTAGTTGCGAATGGTTCCTTCGTCTCAAAGCATCTGTCACTACATTTGCTTTGCCAGGGTAGTAGATGATGCCACAATCGTAGTCCTTTACTAATTCGAGCCATCTTCGTTGTCGCATGTTCAAATCTTTCTTCTCGAAGAAATATTCAGGCTCTTGTGGTCCGTAAAGATTTCACATCGAACTCCGTAGAGATGGTGCCACCAAATCTTTAGGGCATGCACTACTGCTGCTAGCTCCAAGTCGTGGGTTGGGTAGTTCAACTCGTGCGGTCTCAATTGCCGTGACGCTTAGGCGATCACTTTGTTGTTCTGCATCAATACGCATCCTGGTCCCACCTTAGAATCGCCGGTGCAGACTACGTAGTTCACTCCAGGCTCCGGCACAGCTAACACTGGCGCGGTGGTCAATTTCTCCTTCCAGAGTTGAAAACTTGCCTCAACTTTGGCAGGATCCAGTTGTGTTCCTTCTACCGATACAAAGTCCAAGAAATTTTACTTCTTTTAGCCAAAATTCACACTTGCTAAATTTGGCGTATAGCTTCTCGGTCCTCAATGACTCCAAAGCAATTCGTAGATGCTCCTCGTGCTCCTTCTCGTTCTTCGACTAGACTATGATGTCATCTATGAAGACCAAAACGAATTTATCCAAGTACGGATGGAATACCCGGTTCATCAAGTCCATGAATACCGCAGGTGCATTCATTAGACCGAACGGCATCACAACGAACTCATAGTGACCATATCTTGTACGAAATGCGGTCTTCGGTATGTCCTCCCTTCGAACTCTCAGTTGGTGATATCTGGACCTTAAGTCCATGTTTGAAAACACACCGGCTCCTCGGATTTGGTCAAACAGGTCATCTATCCTCGACAGTGGATACTCGTTCTTGAGAGTCAATTTGTTCAACTCTCTATAGTCGATACACATTCTCATCGACCCATCCTTTTTCTTGATGAAAAGCACCGGTGTGCCCCACGGTGAGACACTAGGACTAACGAATCCTAGGTCCATGAGCTCTTGAAATTGTATCTTGAGTTTCTCCAACTCTTTAGGTGCCATTCGATAAGGTGCCTTAGACACAGGTGCCGGCGGTCCAGGTAACGCTTCGTGAAAAACGTCTGGATATTCTCGCACAATAGCGACGTCTTCCACTTTCCTTTCCTTCAACTCCTCTCCGTGGAGATAAACGAGATATGCAGGACGTCCTTTCTTCATCATTGTGGTAGCTTGAAGTGCAGAGATTATAGCGGTTCATCGAGATTCCATGGTACACGATGGGTTCCTTTCCCCGGAGCATGTAGAGATATTTGTCTCTCCTTACAACGAATTATCGCAAAATTCACGGTCAACCAATCCATCCCTAAAATTACGTCGATATCTCCCATCGCC
Source organism: Salvia splendens (assembly GCF_004379255.2). Classification (NCBI taxonomy): domain Eukaryota; kingdom Viridiplantae; phylum Streptophyta; class Magnoliopsida; order Lamiales; family Lamiaceae; genus Salvia; species Salvia splendens. The sequence goes on along the minus strand of NC_056050.1, from coordinate 11,279,855 downwards.
ATAACTTTCAGATCGTGAGCGACTAACTTAAGGTTTCCCATAACGATTTCTATGTTCGAGCATGTTCGAGAGATTTCTATTGTCCTACCCACTGGTGAAGACACTACCATCTTATGTTCAGATTTGCTAACAGGCAAGCTCAATGTATTCACACACAAATCAGATACGAATGAATGCGATACGCCCGTATCAAACAACACAACGACAAGAATGTCAAAAATTTCGCCCATACCTGTCAGGTTTCTTTTTTCTCGATCGCCTTGTTCCATCTTCGGTTGTTTTTGTCCCAACGCGTACGTTCTAGCTGGAGACGGAAGTCTTGAGTGGGTTGTTGTTGTCGTGACAGCTGGTCGCGATTTCTTCTCGATTCACTCTGCGGTGCCCTTGATTGCTGACGGGATCCTTGATCGTTCTGCCTCGATCCCGATCCTCCCTTCTTGCTCGGACACTCCATAATGAAGTGACCATTCCCTCCACATTTGTAACACTTGGTAACGTTTTGATGCCGACATTCTCCGAAGAGATACTTAGAGCACATGTTCCACTGTGGTGCCCTGGATTGGTAGTCTCCTCTCTGACTAGAATTATGTTGTCCTCCTCCGTGTTGAGATCGATGCTGACTCGACTGGTAACGTTTTCCGTCGTATGGAGTCCGAGAATCATCCCACTTCCTTTTCTCCCGGGAGTGGTGTGTCATTTTTGAGCATGTCTGATTATAGAAACTTATTCCTTGTGTATATTTGAGTCGACTACTGCATTTCCCTACCGTCTAGTATCAAGGATTCGAAATTTGACCCAACAGTCTTACTTGGATATGAACAGATTTCAAATTGATGCAACATTGCTAAGGATGTCTTTAGTCGGGAAGGCTCCAAAATTAATTAAGGAAACAAGAACAACAATGCAAGGATTGAGTTTCATTGGACTCAACCCGTCCATTCTGAGAATTAATTAGTTTAGAGGTATCAAATAAAACCCATAGAGCTTTGAGAATTTACTTCTGATGAGAGCTCCAAAGAAAATGAGATAGGTCATGGAAACATGATGAAAATTAAAAAATTCTCAAATTCCATAGCCGACTGCTAGATCAAAATTAGCATAATTCCGGACAGCAATGAAGGATATCGTTCAAACATGTCAAGGCCTAAAATAATCAGTCGCGACAGGATTTAGAAACATGGACAAATGTCATGAAGTAGTACAAATGATGGTTCAACAACATCAGGTTATTGGAAAAGATGAAATCACATCAATGGGTTCGCGGGTTTGTTAAAGACAACTTAAAGTGAATGGAACTTTTCAGAAATTTAACACGATCAACCCGTTAAGAAAGAAGAGAACAGGATAGCCTTAACTTGGTGTTGCAGAAAGAAAAATCATTGAGTATGAAACAATATAAGTAGTGAAACCGAGCTAAAAAGAATTTCACTTCTGCAAGAAAGAACTTGTCACATACATGGTTACAAAATAAAGAGGTGAACCAGTAGTTCCAAGAATAATATTCCATTCTTTGAAGAAAACATGTTTGGAGGTGTGATCATACTGAAGGTCATAACTGCAAACAACCTTACGAATGAAGTTCAATGACGGAAGTTCATAAGGTCAAAATATTGTCCTTATGAATGATGAATCAAAGGAGACTACTCAATCAAGCTATCCAACGTTACAAGCGCAAACACAAACTTTCGAGACAAGTGAGTCATGACTCGATATAGGGAAAAAAAATAATGGACATTACTTGCAAATTGGGAGTCAACCAAGGTGTTTAAATAAACAAGGGCTCGCGTTTATTCAAAACGTCCCGAAAGGAACTTAGAATCCAAGTAAGTATTGTTGAAAGTAAAACGTTCATTCCAGCTACGAGGGTTGCACTCCCTCGCATATTTTCGCGAGCCTGAACATGGTAACATCGTTCTATGAAATCGTGGATTCCAAGTTGAAATTCATCGTATCGTCGAAATTAATAACTATTTTTGATGGTCGCATCTTCAAAGTCTTCTTGCCATGCCACGTAGTTTTCAAAATGCATTGCTATTGCACAGATGGTCTTAAAGTGTCGTAAACGACGTCGTACTTGTGTAGCATCGCCACTTTGGCATGGTATGCAAGACTGCGTAGTTTTATTAGATCTTAGGTATGATCTTGCCATTGTGAGGATACACCAAAGTTTGAAATATATACTTTCGTTGGTTTTATCACTCAGGAAAGTGATATTGCAGTTGTCAATTTACAACTAAGTTCTAGCACGTTCAGTCTGGCCTACCTCGTAGGCACTCTATAATTTCATGTATAGCTTGAAGTCTCGTACTTCAACGTATATTTGATCATTATCTAACTCAAGCTTCATATGGCTCCTACGTTCGCAACGAAGTTCAAAAGTCCCACATTTCACTTTAATAGTGGTTCTCCACATTACCTCATACTTCATCGGTAATAAATTTTCACCACATAAACGTCATCCATATATTGCACAATCAACACATTTATTCGTATAAATCATTTGGTGTTCCTTAGCGTAACAAACATCGTACATTAATATATGTGAATAGCAACACTCAGTCAATCAATCATCCATGGAATCGCATTTCATAAATCATGCAGTTCATGCTCATCTGTATCACAATCACAACTCGCAACTGCACGCGTATCATGCTTTGCATTTCACAGTTTCATAGTCATGAAATTTTAACCGCCTAGTCATAAAATTTTGTTGTTCCTGGAAGCAACATGTATTTTCTTCAAGTAAATTTTTGCAGTTTCGTGGACGTAATAACAAATCTCAACATCAACCAATACAAGTTCACAATCATACTTCAATATCCAGCACATTCAACGCCATCATTCCTCACTGTTAAACAAAAGCAATTGTATAATCTCATAGTGTCTCCCGGTTCATATCTTCACAACATTTTCCAAAAAGCCATAGTATTTACTTATTTCTCACAGGTGTTGTTTCATAATATAATCAAGTAATCACACTCATACTTCACGTTTCACAATTCATGTAATTTTCAATCATTTAGAATTTCATCTATCCAAACTCATAGACGTCCAATCACATATTCGCCGATTTTCCTTATCGGGGTGTGCACAACAGTATTCATCATTTTTGGCATAGTCGTATTAAGCAATTTCATATCCATGTATTTTCATCATCCCACACTTCCAAACAACATTTTCAAAGAGGTCATATTATCTTCGATTCCCATCGAAATAATTTCATTTTCCACCAGAGGAATATCCCCATCACACTTTCCAACACTTCAAAGGTTCAGATCAAACTTATCGAAACGCTTGTTACCTCATTCTTCGTGGTTGGGCGGAGACGAGTCGTGATGTTGAGCCTTCGACGGTTATCAATTAGTAAATTAACCCATGAATAAACTTTGACTCAACAAGGCTCTTGGGTCCAGAGCAGAAAGAACTGAGGCTCTGATACCAAACTGTCACGACCGCCCTTCTAGGGTAATTAAATGCGACGATCGTGACCTAACATGACTTAAATGCAATCAAATAAAAGGGGCTAGGGTTTTATAAAAAGGGGTTTGACCAAGGAAATAAATGAACAATAAATCAAGAGAAAAGGGTCAGGGTGACGCTTTGACAGATGGACCAAAGGAGAAAACAATTATAATCATTGGTATTCAAGATAATAAAGGGTTCAACGTACTCCAAAGCGTATCATGTCTTTAGATTCTAAACGGAACTCAAAATAGTGTCAAGATCAAACAATAAGTAAAACAGGTTTCAGCGGAAGCATCCAAGAGAATAGTGAAGTTATGTATGAAGACACAACGACACTCACAGATCAAAGATAAACAATTCTTTCTTCAATTAACTTGCTCAACACCAACATACTCTCTTCGTCACTCAACCTGCACATAGGGAAAACACATGCAGGGCTGAGCACTATAAAATACTCAGTGAGCTCATGCCGAAAACATTTTCAATAAAAGTATTATTTATCATGCTACATATAAGTAACCATCGGGGTTTAGCTTTAGAAAGGCCCGAGGCACTAAAAATAATTTACCATTGCAAAAGTCAACTGATCAGTCATTTTCCCATAGACGTTAACCATATCTGCCAATACATGACTTGGAATGTGGCCACAAACCAAGTCACTAGACAGGCCAGCCCGTAAGCTAGCACACAGTCTACCATAGGTGTACACTAATCCAAGTAGGGTTTGCGGCCCTACGAGGACCCGAATTAGATTTAAATAATAGTGGCAAAAGCCACATTAGATAGGCACGTTAAAATCAAAATACTCCATGATAAATATAGTTGCATTCCCATCGATAAGATATTTAGGACATGGTCCTTATTTAAGAGAAAGCCCACCTCGACGGCTTAGATCTCAAGCACTTTCTTCCTCTTGCTATCACGCTGAGAGCGCGAGTTATCACCTTTAAAATTTATGTGTATCATAAATCAGTCTCAATTATCGACTCAAAATCATGCATGTCCCCAATGTTTCCCTTTTCCCATCAATTCGTTTTATCAACATAAGGAAACACACCATAGCATGCATCAACGCACAACACATCACTACATCACAGAATGGGTTTCTTAACACATATGCATCATGTATATCATTCAAAGCTTAACAACATAGACTATCTTTGCATGACTTAAATCTGGCAGAAAAGCGCAGTCGTTTTGTAAAAATCATTAAAAATCCATCCGACCTCCGTTTGGGCTGAAATTGTGCCACAACCCAGAATACACATCAAAGGTCGTCCAGTTAGAATTTCACATCAAAACCACATGTTTAGGTCAGTCAAATCAAAAACGAAACTCACTGGTCGAGAATACAAATTTTGACAGAACTGCGTAGTCGACTTCAATAATTCATTACAAATTCATCTTTTGACCAAAAAGGCTGATATTCACACACAACACAGGAGTCACCTTTTAGTTTACTCAGTTAAAATTTCGCACCAAAATAAGATCGTTTGGTCAGTCAAACACACGTCGGAATCTAATGTCCGAACACCAAAGTTGTCATGCTTCAAAATTTCGAATTAAGGTTTATAAAATATTCATCCCAACATATATATTCATACTTCCAACACATAATCATGCTTCAAAAAGATCTCACCATCATGTTCTCATATATTCACATAGCGTTCACCACAAATCATCCACAAGTTCATTCATAAACAACCTAAATGCATATACATATCCTTTTTCATGCAATCATCAATCCCACCCGATTAGATATTAGATCTACGATCTCTACGCTTATTATATGCATGACGGAATCAAAATCAAGGTTTCAATGGAGAGGATGAGGGAAACAAATTCAATTATACCTTTCTTGATCAAAAGCAATCGGTAGAAACAAAGTATAATCTTGATTCTTCAACAATTCTTGAGGCTTCAACTTAAATTCTTCTCAAAAGATGAAGAATTTATGGAGAAAAATAGAAGAAAAAAAAATTGGGAGAGAGTGGGGAGAGGAGAGTGGCGTGAGGGAAGGGAGTATGCGTGTAGTTAGTGGGGTTAGGGTTAGGGTTTTCTCATGTATTTATAGAGATCAAGAATATAATCCCACAATTAAATAATTAGAGATTTGAGAAGATATGGGGGAAAGGAATTGGCGTGAACTCTGGGGAGAAATAAGAGGATTTTCGAATTCTAGGCTATTTAATTAGCCTATGATTTTATTTGGTATTTCACGGAGTAGAATAAAATGCTACGGAGCAGAAAATAATAAATCCTCCCAATAAATAGTGAGTAGGCGATTTTTATATATATTCTCCCACAAGGAATTTAAATTCAAATCCTAATTTAAATAGGATATGACAAGATCTCTTTAGATATGGTAAGATTTCCTAGGATGTTTATATTTATTCATGGAAGGGAATAAATAAGGGATCAAAATATGTAATGAATAATTTCCTCCTCCCATAAATAGGAGAATTTCGAAATCTCCATGGTGTGAGGCATAGGTGTCGTTTTTCTCATAGAAAGAATAAGGAATAATCGGACTTTGGATTTAATTTGGATAAAAATCCCGAGCAATTAATTAAATCCAAGGAAAAATAGGATTTCTTCTCTAATAATAACAGGGGTCGAAAATGGCAAAAGAATACTGATGCTCCTATTTAATCTCACTCATCCCTTAAGAAATAATTCGCCACAATATATTTCACCCCACATAGATTATTCACACAGCCACCTCATAATTTCAACCATTTTCACTTCCACCACATATTCTCAACACTTTGACCTTTCAATGGCCACGTCATATGTTCCACATCTTTGATTATTCAACAGCCACATCATGCTCAATGGATTTGACTAATCAAATCAAATCTAAATTCCTAAACGCAATTAGGTTACACAGAAAACATGCAATTAATTCACTCATCATTTAATTCACATACTTCACGGCATTAAAAGCATTAAATGCAAAAAAATTTTGCTTCGCAAATTAGGGTTCCATAAGTGGGGCGTTACATCCTATTACTCTTAAAAAAAGTTTCGTCCCAAAATTTGATACCTTCATGAGAAGTGTTCCGGGTACAATTCCATCATCTTGTCCTCAAGTTCCCACGTGGCTTCTTCGTACCCGTGGTTTCTCCACAACACTTTTACGCTAGCTATCGATTTATTTCTCAAATTCTGAACCTTCCTGTCCAGGACCATTTGGGGTCTCTTCTTGTAGCTCAAGTCGGAATTCAACGCAACTTCTTCGTAATGAATCACATGCTTTGGGTCGAACACATATTTCCACAACTGTGATACGTGAAAGACGCTATGCACATTTTTGAGACTTGGCGGTAGCGCCAGTCGGTACGCAACCGGTCCTACTCCTTCTAGAATTTCATGAGGCCCGATAAATTGCGGTTTCAACCTTCCCCTAACACCAAAACGCGTTATCCCTCTCGACGGGGATACTTTGAGGAAAGCTTTGTCACCGGCTTGAAATTGCAAGTCGGTTTGTCGGACATCCGAGTACGACTTTTGTCTGTCCTGGGCTTTTTTTTATTTTTTTTTTCACGAATTTGTCGAACAAATTTTAATCATTTCTTTAACTGCATCAGGTCTAAGTACTCTTCGTTCGCCAACTTCATCCCAATAGAGCGGCGATCTACACATTCTTCCATACAAGGCTTCGTACGACGCCATGTTTATCGTTGCTTGGAGACTGTTGTTGTAAGCGAATTCGATTAGCGGTAGCACTGATCCCCAACTTCCTCCGTGGTCGAGCACCATGGTTCTGAACATGTCCTCGAGAGTTTGGATTTCCCTCTCGGATTATCCATCGGTCTGCGGGTGAAGTGTCGTGCTAAAATTCAATCGAGTTTTAAGCTCGTGTTGCAGACTCATCCAAAATCTTGAAGTGAATTTCGGGTCACGGTCAGACGTGATTGTCACTGGGACTCCATGTATTCGCACTATTTCCTTTATGTAGACTTGAGCTAGCTTGCTCGATCCATGCGTTACGAGAATCGGTATGAAATGCGCACACTTGGTGAGTCGGTCTTTGGCAATGCCGTCACAAAATCCATGGCGATGTGCTCCCATTTCCACTCGGAAATTTCTAGTGGTTGCAACTTTCCGTACGGTCGTTGATGTAGAGTCTTCATTTGCTTGCAGGCTAAGCAGCGCTCCACAATTGCCGCTATGTCTCTCTTCATGCCATTCCACAAAAAGGACTTTTTCAAGTCTTGATACATCTTCGTGCTTCCTGGGTAAGCGGTGTATGGAGTCTCATGAGCTTCACTCATGATCTCATTCTTGAGGTCCACGTCGTTTTGTAGGCACAGTCTCCCTTCAAAAGTGAGGGCGTTGTCGGACTCCTCACTAAAACTTCCAGATTTGCCAGTTCTCACTTCAATTCAAATTTCTTCAAGTTTCGTATCCATCCGTTGTGCTGTAACAATTCTCTTTCTTAGATTAGGTTCAACCACTAAGGTGGCAATTCGGCCTTCCACTGTTTCACGGGCCCTTACCACTTCCAATTGCATTTTACTAAACTCTCGTATTAGACTTTCCTCTTCCGTCAGAAAAGCAGCTAGTTGCGAATGGTTCCTTCGTCTCAAAGCATCTGTCACTACATTTGCTTTGCCAGGGTAGTAGATGATGCCACAATCGTAGTCCTTTACTAATTCGAGCCATCTTCGTTGTCGCATGTTCAAATCTTTCTTCTCGAAGAAATATTTCAGGCTCTTGTGGTCCGTAAAGATTTCACATCAAACTCCGTAGAGATGGTGCCACCAAATCTTTAGGGCATGCACTACTGCTTCTAGCTCCAAGTCGTGGGTTGGGTAGTTCAACTCGTGCGGTCTCAATTGCCGTGACGCTTAGGCGATCACTTTGTTGTTCTGCATCAATACGCATCCTGGTCCCACCTTAGAATCGCCGGTGCAGACTACGTAGTTCACTCCAGGCTCCGGCACAGCTAACACTGGCGCGGTGGTCAATTTCTCCTTCCAGAGTTGAAAACTTGCCTCAACTTTGGCAGGATCCAGTTGTGTTCCTTCTACCGATACAAAGTCCAAGAAATTTTACTTCTTTTAGCCAAAATTCACACTTGCTAAATTTGGCATATAGCTTCTCGGTCCTCAATGACTCCAAAGCAATTCGTAGATGCTCCTCGTGCTCCTTCTCGTTCTTCGACTAGACTATGATGTCATCTATGAAGACCAAAACGAATTTATCCAAGTACGGATGGAATACCCGGTTCATCAAGTCCATGAATACCGCAGGTGCATTCATTAGACCGAACGGCATCACAACGAACTCATAGTGACCATATCTTGTACGAAATGCGGTCTTCGGTATGTCCTCCCTTCGAACTCTCAGTTGGTGATATCTGGACCTTAAGTCCATGTTTGAAAACACGCCGGCTCCTCGGAGTTGGTCAAACAGGTCATCTATCCTCGACAGTGGATACTCGTTCTTGAGAGTCAATTTGTTCAACTCTCTATAGTCGATACACATTCTCATCGACCCATCCTTTTTCTTGATGAAAAGCACCGGTGTGCCCCACGGTGAGACACTAGGACTAACGAATCCTAGGTCCATGAGCTCTTGAAATTGTATCTTGAGTTTCTCCAACTCTTTAGGTGCCATTCGATAAGGTGCCTTAGACACAGGTGCCGGCGGTCCAGGTAACGCTTCGTGAAAAACGTCTGGATATTCTCGCACAATAGCGACGTCTTCCACTTTCCTTTCCTTCAACTCCTCTCCGTGGAGATAAACGAGATATGCAGGACGTCCTTTCTTCATCATTGTGGTAGCTTGAAGTGCAGAGATTATAGCGGTTCATCGAGATTCCATGGTACACGATGGGTTCCTTTCCCCGGAGCATGTAGAGATATTTGTCTCTCCTTACAACGAATTGTCGCAAAATTCACGGTCAACCAATCCATCCCTAAAATTACGTCGATATCTCCCATCGCCATAACTTTCGGATCGTGAGCGACTAACTTAAGGTTTCCCATAACGATTTCTATGTTCGAGCATGTTCGAGAGATTTCTATTGTCCCACCCACTGGTGAAGACACTACCATCTTATGTTCAGATTTGCTAACAGGCAAGCTCAATGTATTCACACACAAATCAGATACGAATGAATGCGATACGCCCGTATCAAACAACACAACGACAAGAATATCAAAAATTTCGCCCATACCTGTCAGGTTTCTTTTTTCTCGATCGCCTTGTTCCATCTTCGGTTGTTTTTGTCCCAACGCGTACGTTCTAGCTGGAGACGGAAGTCTTGAGTGGGTTGTTGTTGTCGTGACAGCTGGTCGCGATTTCTTCTCGATTCACTCTGCGGTGCCCTTGATTGCTGACGGGATCCTTGATCGTTCTGCCTCGATCCCGATCCTCCCTTCTTTCTCGGACACTCCATAATGAAGTGACCATTCCCTCCACATTTGTAACACTTGGTAACGTTTTGATGCCGACATTCTCCGAAGAGATACTTAGAGCACATGTTCCACTGTGGTGCCCTGGATTGGTAGTCTCCTCTCTGACTAGAATTATGTTGTCCTCCTCCGTGTTGAGATCGATGCTGACTCGACTGGTAACGTTTTCCATCGTATGGAGTCCGAGAATCATCCCACTTCCTTTTCTCCCGGGAGTGGTGTGTCATTTTTGAGCATGTCTGATTATAGAAACTTATTCCTTGTGTATATTTGAGTCGACTACTGCATTTCCCTACCGTCTAGTATCAAGGATTCGAAATTTGACCCAACAGCCTTACTTGGATATGAACAGATTTCAAATTGATGCAACATTGCTAAGGATGTCTTTAGTCGGGAAGGCTCCAAAATTAATTAAGGAAACAAGAACAACAATGCAAGGATTGAGTTTCATTGGACTCAACCCGTCCATTCTGAGAATTAATTAGTTTAGAGGTATCAAATAAAACCCATAGAGCTTTGAGAATTTACTTCTGATGAGAGCTCCGAAGAAAATGAGATAGGTCATGGAAACATGATGAAAATTCAAAAATTCTCAAATTCCATAGCCGACTGCTAGATCAAATTAGCATAATTCCGGACAGCAATGAAGGATATCGTTCAAACATGTCAAGGCCTAAAATAATCAGTCGCGGCAGGATTTAGAAACATGGACAAATGTCATGAAGTAGTACAAATGATGGTTCAACAACATCAGGTTATTGGAAAAGATGAAATCACATCAATGGGTTCGCGGGTTTGTTAAAGACAACTTAAAGTGAATGGAACTTTTCAGAAATTTAACACGATCAACCCGTTAAGAAAGAAGAGAACAGGATAGCCTTAACTTGGTGTTGCAGAAAGAAAAATCATTGAGTATGAAACAATATAAGTAGTGAAACCAAGCTAAAAAGAATTTCACTTCTGCAAGAAAGAACTTGTCACATACATGGTTACAAAATAAAGAGGTGAACCAGTAGTTCCAAGAATAATATTCCATTCTTTGAAGAAAACATGTTTGGAGGTGTGATCATACTGAAGGTCATAACTGCAAACAACCTTACGAATGAAGTTCAATGACGGAAGTTCATAAGGTCAAAATATTGTCCTTATGAATGATGAATCAAAGGAGACTACTCAATCAAGCTATCCAACGTTACAAGCGCAAACACAAACTTTCGAGACAAGTGAGTCATGACTCGATATAGGGAAAAAAAATAATGGACATTACTTGCAAATTGGGAGTCAACCAAGGTGTTTAAATAAACAAGGGCTCACGTTTATTCAAAACGTCCCGAAAGGAACTTAGAATCCAAGTAAGTATTGTTGAAAGTAAAACGTTCATTCTAGCTACGAGGGTTGCACTCCCTCGCATATTTTCGCGAGCCTGAACATGGTAACATCTTTCTATGAAATCGTGGATTCCAAGTTGAGATTCATCGTATCGTCGAAATTAATAACTATTTTTGATGGTCGCATCTTCAAAGTCTTCTTGCCATGCCACGTAGTTTTCAAAATGCATTGCTATTGCACAGGTGGTCTTAAAGTGTCGTAAACGACGTCGTACTTGTGTAGCATCGCCACTTTGGCATGGTATGCAAGACTGCGTAGTTTTATTAGATCTTAGGTATGATCTTGCCATTGTGAGGATACACCAAAGTTCGAAATATATACTTTCGTTGGTTTTATCACTCAGGAAAGTGATATTGCAGTTGTCAATTTACAACTAAGTTCTAGCACATTCAGTCTGGCCTACCTCGTAGGCACTCTATAATTTCATGTATAGCTTGAAGTCTCGTACTTCAACGTATATTTGATCATTATCTAACTCAAGCTTCATATGGCTCCTACGTTCGCAACGAAGTTCAAAAGTCCCACATTTCACTTTAATAGTGGTCTCCACATTACCTCATACTTCATCGGTAATAAATTTTCACCACATAAACGTCATCCATATATTGCACAATCAACACATTTATTCGTATAAATCATTTGGTGTTCCTTAGCGTAACAAACATCGTACATTAATATATGTGAATAGCAACACTCAGTCAATCAATCATCCATGGAATCGCATTTCATAAATCATGCAGTTCATGCTCATCTGTATCACAATCACAACTCGCAACTGCACGCGTATCATGCTTTGCATTTCACAGTTTCATAGTCATGAAATTTTAACCGCCTAGTCATAAAATTTTGTTGTTCCTGGAAGCAACATGTATTTTCTTCAAGTAAATTTTTGCAGTTTCGTGGACGTAATAGCAAATCTCAACATCAACCAATACAAGTTCACAATCATACTTCAATATCCAGCACATTCAACGCCATCATTCCTCACTGTTAAACAAAAGCAATTGTATAATCTCATAGTGTCTCCCGGTTCATATCTTCACAACATTTTCCAAAAGCCATAGTATTTACTTATTTCTCACAGGTGTTGTTTCATAATATAATCAAGTAATCACACTCATACTTCACGTTTCACAATTCATGTAATTTTCAATCATTTAGAATTTCATCTATCCAAACTCATAGAAGTCCAATCACATATTCGCCGATTTTCCTTATCGGGGTGTGCACAACAGTATTCATCATTTTTGGCATAGTCGTATTAAGCAATTTCATATCCATGTATTTTCATCATCCCACACTTCCAAACAACATTTTCAAAGAGGTCATATTATCTTCGATTCCCATCGAAATAATTTCATTTTCCACCAGAGGAATATCCCCATCACACTTTCCAACACTTCCAAAGGTTCAGATCAAACTTATCGAAACGCTTGTTACATCATTCTTCGTGGTTGGGCGGAGACGAGTCGTGATGTTGAGCCTTCGACAGTTATCAATTAGTAAATTAACCCATGAATAAACTTTGACTCAACAAGGCTCTTGGGTCCAGAGCAGAAAGAACTGAGGCTCTGATACCAAACTGTCACGACCGCCCTTCTAGGGTAATTAAATGCGACGATCGTGACCTAACATGACTTAAATGCAATCAAATAAAAGAGGCTAGGGTTTTATAAAAAGGGGTTTGACCAAGGAAATAAATGAACAATAAATCAAGAGAAAAGGGTCAGGGTGACGCTTTGACAGATGGACCAAAGGAGAAAACAATTATAATCATTGGTATTCAAGATAATAAAGGGTTCAACATACTCCAAAACGTATCATGTCTTTAGATTCTAAACGGAACTCAAAATAGTGTCAAGATCAAACAATAAGTAAAACAGGTTTCAGCGGAAGCATCCAAGAGAATAGTGAAGTTATGTATGAAGACACAACGACACTCACAGATCAAAGATAAACAATTCATTCTTCAATTAACTTGCTCAACACCAACATACTCTCTTCGTCACTCAACCTGCACATAAGGAAAACACATACAGGGCTGAGCACTATAAAATACTCAGTGAGCTCATGCCGAAAACATTTTCAATAAAAGTATTATTTATCATGCTACACATAAGTAACCATCGGGGTTTAGCTTTAGAAAGGCCCGAGGCACTAAATATAATTTACCATTGCAAAAGTCAACTGATCAGTCATTTTACCATAGACGTTAACCATATCTGCCAATACATGACTTGGAATGTGGCCACAAACCAAATCACTAGACAGGCCAGCCCGTAAGCTAGCACACAGTCTACCATAGGTGTACACTAATCCAAGTAGGGTTTGCGGCCCTACGAGGACCCGAATTAGATTTAAATAATATTGGCAAAAGCCACATCAGATAGGCACGTTAAAATCAAAATACTCCATGTTAAATATAGTTGCATTCCCATCGATAAGATATTTAGGACATGGTCCTTATTTAAAAGAAAGTCCACCTCGACGGCTTAGATCTCAAGCACTTTCTTCCCCTTGCTATCACGCTAAGAGCGCGAGTTATCACCTTTAAAATTTATGTGTATTATAAATCATTCTCAATTTTCGATTCAAAATCATGCATGTCCTCAACGTTTCCCATTTCCCATCAATTCGTTTTATCAACATAAGGAAACACACCATAGCATGCATCAACGCACAACACATCGCTACATCATAGAATGGGTTTCTTAACATATATGCATCATGTATATCATTCAAAGCTTAACAACATAGATTATCTTTGCATGACTTAAATATGGCAGAAAAGCGCAGTCGATTTGTAAAAATCATTAAAATTCCATCCGACCTCCGTTGGGGCTGATATTTTGCCACCGCCCAGTATACACATCAAAGGTCATCCAGTTAGAATTTCACATCAAAACCACATGTTTAGGTCAGTCAAATCAAAAACGAAACTCTCTGGTCGAGAATACAAATTCTGACAGAACTGCGCAGTCGACTTCAATAATTCGTTAAATATTCGACCAAAAAGGCTGATATTCACCCACAACACAGGAGACACCTTGAAGTTTACTCAGTTAAAATGTCGCACCAAAATAAGATCGTTTGGTCAGTTAAACACACGTCGGAATCTACTATCCGAACACCATAGTTGTCATGCTTCCAAATTTCGAATTAGGGTTTATCAAATATTCATCCCAACATATATATTCATACTTCCAACATATAATCATACTTCAAAAAGATCTCACCATCATGTTCTCATATATTCACATAGCATTCACCACAAATCATCCACAAGTTCATTCATAAACAACCTAAATGCATATACATATCATTTTTTCATGCAACCATCAATCCCACCCGATTAGATATTAGATCTACGATCTCTACACTTATTATATACATAATGGAATCAAAATCAAGGTTTCAATGGAGCGGATGAGGAAAAGAAATTCAATTATACCTTTCTTGATCAAAAGCAATCGGTAGAAACATAGTATAATCTTGATTCTTCAACAATTCTTGAGGCTTCAACTTAAATTCTTCTCAAAAGATGAAGAATTTATGGAGAAAAATAGAAGAAAAAAAATTGGGAGAGAGTGGGGAGAGGAGAGTGGAGTGAGGGAGAGGGAGTAGGCGTGTAGTTAGTGGGGTTAGGGTCAGGGTTTTCTCATGTATTTATAGAGATCAAGAATATAATCCCATAATTAAATAATTAGAGATTTGAGAAGATATGGGGAAAGGAATTGGCGTGAAATCTGGGGAGAAATAAGGGGATTTTTGAATTCTAGGCTATTTAAATGGCCTATGATTTAATTTGGTATTCAACAGAGTATAATAAAATGCTACGCATCAGAAAATAACAAATCCTCCCAATAAATAGTGAGTAGGCGATTTTTATATATATCCTCCCACAAGGAATTTAAATTCAAATCCTAATTTAAATAGGATATGGCAAGATCTCTTTAGATATGATAAGATTTGCTAGGATGTTTATATTTATTCATGGAAGGGAATAAATAAGGGATCAAAATATATAATGAATAATTTCCTACTCCCATAAATAGGAGAATTTCGAAATCTCCATGGTGTAAGGCATAGGTGTCGTTTTTCTCATGGAGAGAATAAAGAATAATCGGACTTTGGATTTAATTTGGATAAAAATCCCGAGCAATTAATTAAATCCAAGGAAAAATAGGATTTCTTCTCTAATAATAACAGGGGTCGAAAATGCCAAAAGAATACTGATGCTCCTATTTAATCTCACTTATCCCTTAAGAAATAATTCGCCACAATATATTTCACCCCGCATAGATTATTCACACAGCCACGTCAAAATTTCAACCATTTTCACTTCCACCACGTATTCTCAACACTTTGACCTTGCAATGGCCACGTCATATGTTCCACATCTTTGACTATTCAACAGCCACGTCATGCTCAACGGATTTCACTAATCAAATCAAATCTAAATTCCAAAACGCAATTAGGTCACACAGAAAACATGCAATTAATTCACTCATCATTTAATACACATACTTCACGGCATTAAAAGCATTGAATGTAAAAATTTTATGCTTCGCAAATTAGGGTTCCGAAAGTGGGGCGTTACATAAACATCTAAAAACTGAAAGAAAATAAAGAACTTCCCTGCCTTGGCGGCTTGGACACACTGTTGGGTCCAGCGGGCAATTTCTTCGGGGACTCGGGAAACTTCTCCTTCAGCAACTTTGTCATCATCATCATCAAGGTCACGGCCTCCGCCATACGATCATTCTGGGCGGATGACCTCCCCGCCAGCTCAGTAATACTGTCCCGAGGACCTTTAACTCGTCCCTGACATCACCAAGCTCCTTCCGCATCAACCCCATTTCCTTTCTAACTTCACCCAGTTCCGTCTGCATTGTGCCCATCTCCTTTCTTATCTCGTTATACTCTGCATTGGCCATCGCTTCAACACTGTCCTGTTCCGGCTTCATTAGGGGTTCTGCTCTGCCTACCTCATAAAAGCAAACATCCTTTCCAGGCATGTACAATAAACCCTTGTTTAAGAAGTAATCAACACTGAATAATTCGGGGGGCTCACACATCACTATCTCCGGTACTGATTTGGCAATCTTCATGATTGTATTTCGCTGAAGGTAAGCTCCGAGAAGGTGACATGTATACATGTGGCGGGAGGGATTTGCAGCCATCTGGTGACACGCCTGGGGCAACCAATAGCCCAAGTGCACCTTCACGCCCTTGGCCATGCACCATGTGAAATAAAGGTCTGCCGTGGTCAAGGCAGAATTGGCAGTCCCCATCAAGTTGTAGCTAATGAACGTCTGAACACGGTTGTCGATATGAAAGGCTTTCGAGTAGCTAGTCTAGAACTGTCCCACTTTCGGATGTGTGATAAACTCCCAAACAGACTGCGGTTTGAATCCTGGAGTGTACTTCGGTGGTCCCACCACGTGCTCATTCCAAATACCATCGTCGTCTTCTGCGCGGATAAACACACCCAACTGGAGGGACCATTCTCATATACTCATTCCATGCTCCTCTGTAAACAATCGGAAAGTGATAGAGTCCGCATCCAGATCAGTGGTGGGCTTCAGGCGGAAAGTGGAGAAAAACTCCTGGACCAATGCAGTTGGCACCTCCGCGTCACTATGCTTTAAAAACCAATCAAACCCGATTGCACTGATGTACTGATGAAACTTCTCATCGGAGTCTATTTCTCGTAACTCTTCCCGAGCATACCATTTCCCGGATTTCGCTAGCTTGCATGAACCACACCGTTCCTTGTACGATGCCGCTGTCTTAGGATCCTCAAACTTTCCTATAGCTTCCAACAATCCCTTCGTCAACTAGACTTCTGCTGGTTCAAAATTCAACACCTCATCTGGTTCATCCATCTCTTCCTCTTCGGACTCACTATCCGATGGAGGGGCAGCTCGTTCCTTGGCGAAGGGAACTTTAATAGGGGCAGGGAGTGGAGCTTCCTCAGATCTGCCCGCCGCAGTCTTCTTAACTTTCTTGGTCCGGGAGGTGGCAGCGTTCTTGCCCTTCCTTTTTCATTCTGCACCCAGGCGGCGCTCCTCTGCATCATCTTCCTCCCCACTAGACCTAGGGGTTTCTTCCTCCAACTCTCCCTCTGTTCCCAGGGTTAGGCATCCCTCTTCCGCGAGTAAGGTTGGATCCTTGATCTCGTCCCGCAAACTTCGTCGGGTCGTACGCCTGGCCTCTCTTTTATCCAACGGTGAGTCTGTGCCCTCCGGATTCTTGTCCAGATCTATCACTAAATTCAGCCCACTCTCATTAGGCTCCGAAACATCATCAGTAATGGGGGCCTCTCCCCCCTCAGACAAACTAGGGGACCCCCGTCAAACTAAACAGGTGTTTCCCCCTCCACAACCAACTGATCAATAACAAGGGCTCCACTGCCCACAAACTTTTCAGGGGTTTCCCCCTCAACAACTTTCTCAGAAACAGGGGTTTCCCTCTCCGAAACACCTTCAGTAACAGCAGGGGTTTCCCCCTCAATCACACCGTCAACAGAAACAGGGGTTTCCCCCTCACCAGTATGTGCTAACCTTTGGTCACCAACCGCCAATTGCTCCAACCGTGCAGCCAGATCCGCCTCTTGTCCCTGTTCTTCGCCTACTGCGGCGTCTTTCTCTGATGCACTGGTTGACGGTTTGGCTCCTGCATGTACAATAGCGGGCTGGACCGTCGAATCTTCCGGAATTGACGGTGGTGGTGCGGTGGTTGTGGTGGATGCTGACGCGGTAGGTTTTGTTTTCTCCATCATCGTCGTGAACAGGGCGAAGGCCTTCATCGCTTCATCTGTACTGCCAAATTTCTGTACCAGATCTGACATGAACACTGCCGCACCGGAGTCAGCAGATGTGGTGGGTTTCCCTGCTTCCGATTGTTCTCCATGACCTGAATCTTTTCAAGAACTTGGAAGAAAATCTTCCGATTAGGGTTAGACAACTATGGAAATTGCGAGAGAAAATATTTGGGGTTTTTAGAGTGAGAGAGAATTCAGTTTTTGGAAAATAAAGAAAAGGAGGGAGGTTGGTATTTTAGATAGGGACGGGAATGGTTGCAGGTGTGATGTAAGCAACCATACGCCTTCCCATAAAGTGAGAATTTGAAATTCGAAACTTAACCACTTCCCTCCCAAACTAAAATCTCTATACCCATGTAAACGCTACTCTCCACGACACCACACTTAGATAAAAAGCAATAAAAATGAAACGCTAGACTCCCAGGTCAAGGATTCAAACTGTGACAAAACAATTTCCCTAAGGAGCCTGGTATTTCGAAAATATTTTTGGAAGATTAGAATTGTTTTCTTTGTTTGAGTGCTCTTCGAGATCCCTGGTTCAGTGTATAGGTTGAAAATGCATTTCCATTTACCTGACCCAGGAATTCGTCGAAAGCACTTACTCATCAGACCGATTAGGCGATAACAGAGAGTGCGCGTAGTGGCACTTCCTGCACTACGCACAACTCAGAATTATCCCTAAAAACCTTTACCCGATGACCATTAACGAGGAAAGAGGTAGAGTTTAAGACACTGCCCTGGATTTCCACAGCTCTGTTTGCTCGAAGGCCAACAATAGTGTATGGCCCGATCCACTTGGACTTCAACTTCCCAAGCATCAGCTTGAGCCTAGAAAGAAAAAAGTAGCACTTTCTTCCCTACTTGGAGTTCCTTGACCCGAAGATTTTTGTCATGCTAGAGCTTCGTCTTCTCTTTGTACCACATTGCGGACTCATATGACTCCAGCCTTAACTCCTCCAGATTTTGCAGTTGCAATTTCCTCTCTTCCTCACAAGATTGGGGTCTCATATTAATCTCCTTGACCGCCCAGTATGCTCTGTGCTCCACTCCTACGGGCAGATGGCACATCTTGCCAAACACCAACCTGTAGGGAGACATTCCAATAGGCATTTTGTATCACCAAGCCTCTTACTCCAATCATTCCTTGACGGATTCATCGTCTTTTCCAATATTACCTTGATCTCCATGTTCGAGATCTCTGCTTGTCCATTAGACTGAGGATGATACGGAGTTGAAAGCCTGTGGTGGACCCCGTATTTCCTCATCAGAGCTTCTATGGTTCGGTTACGAAAATGAGTCCCATGGTCAGATATAATAGCTCGGGGCATATCGTACCTGTTGAAAATGTTAGCTCTAAGAAACTTAGCCACCTCTTTGGCTTCACAAGACGTGGTAGCCTTGGCTTCTATCCATTTTAAAACATAATCTATAGCCACAAGGATGTATGAAGACGGAAATGGACCCATGAAGTCCATTCCCAGACGTCGAAAATTTCACAAACGATTACTGGGACTTGCGGCATCTCATCTCTCCTTGAAATTCCTCCAGTTTGCTGGCATCTCTCACAGTTTTGGTAGAATTCAAAAGAGTCCTTGTGTAATGTAGGCCAATAAAATCCACTGTCTAGAACGTTTCGCGCAGTCTTCCTTGGTCCAAAATGACCTCCACACGCCAATGCATGGCAATGATTAAGCACGTCCCTCTGTTCCCATTCGGGGATACATCTCCAAATCACCTGGTCAGCTCCCATCCTCCATAAATAAGGATCGTCCCAGAAATAATACATTGCCTCACTTTTGAGCTTCATCTTCTGGGCCCGGGAAATTTCTTGTGAACTAGGCACCTCTCTTGTGACCAAGTAATTTGCCAGGTCTGCAAACCATGGTTCAGCGTTCAGCTGACACTTCCCTTTCTCAGCATCTCCTGGACCGGTTATTGCCATTATTTCCTCCCAGCTGATAGGTCTAGGAGACTCTTCCATGTACTGTAAATGTTCTTCTGGAAACGTATCTGGTATAGCTTCTTCCGTCTCTCCCTGGAAAATCCGACTCAAATGGTCAGCCACTTTGTTTTCTGTCCCCTCTTTGTCTCTGACTTCCCAATCAAATTCCTGCAAAAGTAACACCCAACGGATTAACCTCGGCTTGGATTCTTTCTTCGCCAGCAAGTACTTGATTGCTGCGTGGTCGGTAAAAACAATCACTCTCGACCCCAGTAAGTATGGTGGAAATTTCTCAAATGAATACACAACGGCTAACATTTCCTTTTCCATGGTGTCATAGTTTTTCTGGGCCTGGTTGAGTGTCTTCGAAGCAAAGAACATCACGTAACTTTTTCCATCGATTCTTTGACCTAGTACCGCACCCACTGCGAAATCGCTCGCATCACACATTATTTTGAATGGCTGACTCCAGTCGGGTGCTCTGATGATAGGGGTAGATACTAGTTTATCCTTCAATAGCTGAAAGGCTTTCTTACACTCTTCATCGAAGACGAAATCAACATCATTATGCAACAGATGGGTGAGCGGCTGAGCAATCTTCGCGAAATCCTTTATGAATCTTCTGTAAAACCCTGCATGCCCTAGGAATCCTCTAACTTCTTTCTGATTCGGAGGGTAAGGCAATTTTGAAATCACATCGACCTTTGCTTGGTCTACTTGTACGCCCTTCTCCGAGACAACATGCCCCAAGACGATTCCCTCGGGTACCATGAAGTGACACTTTTCGAAGTTAAGGACCAAATTCTTTCCCTGACATCTCTTCAATACTACATCCAGGCTAGCTAAACAGGACTCGAAAGAGTTCCCATATACGGTGAAATAATCCATGAAAATCTTGATACAATCCTCCAGTAGATCCGAGAAGATGCTCATCATGCAGCGTTGAAAAGTACCTGGCGCATTGCACAGCCCAAACGGCATCTTTCTATAAGCATACGTGCCGAAGGGACATGTAAACGTAGTCTTTTCTTGGTCTTCGTGATCTACATAGATCTGGAAGTACCCACTGTATCCGTCTAGGAAAAAAAAATATTGTTTTCCTGCCACCCTCTCTAGCATCTGATCAAAGAAGGGTAGGGGAAAATGATCCTTCCTGGTTGCTTCATTCAGTTTCCTGTAATCGATGCACATCCTCCACCCAGTGACAAGTCGAGTGGGCACCAATTCATTCTTGTCATTCTTAACTACCTGAATTCCTGATTTTTTAGGCACCATGTGAACCGGACTAACCCATTCACTGTCTGAAATGGAGTAAATGATGCCTAGATAAAGCAGCTTCAAAACTTCTTTCAGAACTTCTTCCCTCATGTTCGGATTTAGCTTACGTTGTGGATCAGTACAGGCCTTAGCTCCTTCCTCCAACCTAATATGATGCATGCAAAGATCCAAACTGATCCCTACTAGGTCTGAGAGAGTCCATCCTACTACCTTTTTATTCCTTCTGATTACCTCAAGCAGGTCTCTTTCTTGTTCCTCGGTCAAGTTGCTGTTGACGATGACCGGGAAAGTCTCATTTTCTTCTAGATAGGCATACTTAAGTCCTGGTGGGAGAGTTTTCAGTTCCTTCCTGGGGATACTTGTTTCCTGGGGCAAGGGATTCTTTTTTGTAGCATCTGTTGTCATTCCCTTCCCAGACCCGGAGGAACTTTCCATACTAACCACGTGGGCTGATTCCCTTGACCTGGTTGACTTTGGATCTTTATAGAATTCTGATATAGCTTCGGCTAGCTCTTCATCCGATAATTCCTTCGTGTGCATCGCCTCACACCAACCAGCTACCTCACTGTCAATAGAGTGGCTTAACTCTGAATTATCAATCTGCTCCTGCATCAATTCGGTCTCAAGATATTCCTGGACCAGGGGGTTAATAACATCGATAGCATGCAAATTCTCCACATATAGCGGTTTTATCATTGCTTCATCTATGCTAAATGATATTTTTTCCCCATTATAGTCCAGGCATATTGTCCCATCAAAAACATCGATGATGGTCTTAGCGGTACGCAGAAAAGGTCTTCCTAAGAGCACGCCGCTAGACTTAGCAGATTCATTATCACTCATTCTAACAACATGGAAATCGGCCGGATACAGAAAATCATGCACTTTGACTATAACATTTTCTAAAACTCCCTCGGGACAAATGCACGACCTATCCGCCAATTGGATCACCACTTTTGTATCCACCATCCCTACTCCTACCAACATTTGTATATG
Source organism: Salvia splendens (assembly GCF_004379255.2). NCBI lineage: Eukaryota > Viridiplantae > Streptophyta > Magnoliopsida > Lamiales > Lamiaceae > Salvia > Salvia splendens. The sequence goes on along the minus strand of NC_056050.1, from coordinate 11,257,534 downwards.
GAAAGAGGTAAAACATTTATCGATGCCCCTAAATCACACATAGAATGCTCAATTCTGACATCACCAATGGAAATGGGTAAGGTGAACATACCTGGGTCAGTGCGTTTCGAAGGCATCATGCGTTTCTGAATTACTGCTGACACGTTCTCTCCAATCAGGATCTTCCCACTGGGTCTTGTCTTTCCAGCTATGAATTCCTTGATGAATTTGCTGAAGATGGGTAGCTTCAAAGCTTGTAAGAATGGCAAGTTTATCTCCAACTTCCCAAAGATGTCCATGAAATCCACCGGCTCATCCTTCTTCTGCTTAGCCTCTCCTCGGTGCGAAAATGGATTCAATTGTTACCCTGGACATGTAGGTCCTCCAGCTGGAAGCTCGCCTGTTTCCTCATTTGCTAATTCATTCTCTGCTTCCGGCTCTGGGTCTAGGAAAAATGGTTGAGCTTCACTAGGTAGCGGTTTCTCCAGATCACCTTTCCGAAGGTTATCTCTTCTTATGGCACTGCCCCCCTTCGGGTTCGGGAGCTGAGTTCTTCCCTTTTCCACCGTCCGCAGGCGGTGTCTCTTCATTCTTTCTCATCACTAGACCTTCATAGCCTCGCCCAGACCTTAAAGTGATTTGACCGATGTTAGCTCTGTCTGGTGGCCTTACTGAGGTAGGAATACTTCCTTTGTTTCCTCGCATCTCGCTCAAGGAAGTCACGATCTGGGACAATTGTTTAGCCAACATGTATATTGCTGCCTTCTGCTCTAACTGAGCGTCTTGAAGTTTATGCACCACGTCATTGTTAGATTACAAGTTGTTCTGCATATGTTGTTGCGAACTGACTAGATCATGCACCATATCATCAATATTCTTTTGTGGCTTAGAATTGGGTTGGCTGGGACTCGGTCCAGAACCCTGGTTCTGGCAAAAGTTCCCCTGACCTCCTGAACTGTTGGTGTACTGATTTCCTGGCCCTTGGTTTCCCTGGTAAGTGGTTTGGGTATTCTGATAATTTCCGGGGTAGTTCTTTTGGTGTGGCGGTACATAAGAGTTCCCCTGGTGGTTTTGATTCATGTTTCCCCAATTAGAGTGATCTCCCCGGTTTCGGTTGTTCCAATTGTTCTGCCCCTCCTGACTTCTCCAAGACCAGTTATTCTGCCTTTCTAGTTGATGCATCAACTGGGCGTTCTATTGTGGAGGTGGCTGGTTCGGATCGTTGTCAGACCATCTGAAATTGGGATGGTTTCTCCATGGTGCATCCTTATGTCTCCCTGGATTCCAACTTCCATCTGGATTCCAACTCCCCATCGCATTAACTTGGGCCTGATAATCTCCTTCTTGAGGATCATAATATTGTTGGGGTGAAATTTCTCCTGGACTTGGAGGCTTTTCTTTTTCTTGTGAGGCTGGTGGATTAGTCTTCTCGATTGCATTCAAGAGTGCTTTTTCAAGCCTATCTATTCTCGCCTCGACCCTCTCGTAATCCTGCTTTCTTAGCGCATTTGCTGACTCCCTCCTCATAACATTCCTCGGGCTGTCGTACGCCTTTTTGGCCCCTATCAGCTTTCCCAAGATCTCTCTCACTTCACTTCCCTTTTTCTTCGTGAAATTTCCCCCGCTCGAGGAATTCATCAAAACCTTTGACTCAGAGTTTGCTCCTTCATAGAACAGATAGTAAATCTCTGCCTTGATCATTCTATGATTTGGGCAGGCATCTAACAATCTTTTAAGCGACCAATACGACTAAGAGACTCATCATACTCCTGCTTACACTCCACGATTTCTTTCTTGAGAGCATTGGTCTTGTTTGATGGAAAAAAGTAATCTAGAAACTCCAACTTGAAATCCCTCCATGTTCGGATGGAATCCGGAGGTAGCCTCAGTAGCCATGTGTTAGCCTCTCCCTTCAGGGCGAACGAAATTGCACGTAGGTGGTAATCTTCCTCCGTCACATCGTTGGACCTTTTCTGAATACTGCATGATAAGGCTAATTTCATGCATTGATTAAGGGGTTAAATTCATACATTTACGGAGTCTAGAGAATTCGCCAGGTCCAGGAAAAAGAGAAGGAAGTTTGCATGGCGCAAGGAAATGGCGATAAAAGTGAGCATTGTGGAAAAATGACCAGACGGAGGAGATCAAGAAGCCAAAGGGCAGAACGGAGATTTCTGTGAAAGCTTCTAGAAGATCAAACCCGAACCTATATAAGGAGGAGAGCATGCATTTTAAAAGAGGAGTTTTTGGCACATTTGGAGGAGGAGAGCATGCATTTTAAAAGATCAAACCAGGGAGCTCTTGTCTCTCGGCACATTTGGCTCTCTTAGCACACTCGCCATACTCTACACACTTGTTTTTATCGGGAACTTGAGGGGTTTTTGGGTTTCATTTTGCTGTTAAGTAGTTGGGTAACACCGTCCTTGAAGAGGGCGAAGATACAATTTATTGCTCTCATTTTAGTTTGTTGTCGTGAATTTCACCGAGCTTCGCCGTTCGAAGCTCCTTGTTTTCTGTTGAATTTCCGTTACCTATGCAATTTTCTGTTTCTGAATATTCGTTGCTGCTGTTGATTTCGATTATGGATGCAATTGATTTTGAATTTATCATAGTTACTGAATTGGATGTTTGATTTTTGCGTTGGTTTACTGAGTTTGAGTGGAAGTATTGGAAGTTTGTGTTGATCGGAGCAGATCTGTTGAATCGAAAGTTATGGAGTTGATTTTGTTGGTTGTTGGGTTCGGAATGCTTGGATCCGGAGTGGATTAAGCATCCGACGTTTAGATCTGAAACAGAGTGATCGGAGTTGATGCCTAGTTTTCGTGTTTTCGTTTCATTCAGTCTAGTACATGTAGATCTGTTTTATTTCCGACTAATTGCAAGTTTTCGACGTCCGCACTTTTACATTCTGTTTGAATCTGGAAATGTGCTCTGTTTTCTTCATGTTCGCGTGTGATTGAGGTAATGAAATGCAGGTAGCTGTTAGTTAAATCCTTAGTTTGTTATTTGCGGCTTTTATTTCGTAATTGCTGTTTCTGGAAAAATGATCCCCGCTGTTTACTCACTTTCTGTCTAGCTTTATTAGAAAGTTGTTTGCTCGGTCTAAGAAGTTAGTTTAATATATCTCAGTTATGAGAAAGTTCAATGTCAGCATGATGTTTTCAGTTTCCTAGGTCCAGAGTTTGATTCGTTCCTAGGTCTAGTAGTAGTTATACCTCAACCCAAATTTGCAAGGCAGCAGCCAGTCACCATTTCCAAGGTCTTCGAAATGCTTTCTTACGCGTCCATCTTCGTGGGATCGATCCCTGCTTCCCTGTACTAATTCATAGTATAACGGGTTGAGGGTTTTGAACGCGGAACCAGTGTGTCTTAGCATTAAAAGCACACACGTTTCCAGATCCTGCTTCCCTGAGATTTCTGATATCTTCTGAGTTCCTAGACCTCGTGATCTAGTGGATTCTCTGGATCTGATAAGCTTGACCTAGCATTAAAAGCACACACGTTTCCAGATCTGAGTTACAAATGGCGCCGTTGCCGGGGATGGATGGCGTAATTTCTTATTGTGTATAGAGATTTTGGCGTACATAGTTTTGATTTGTTCTTTTCTTTCTTTTCAGATTCGGTTTATGAGCGACAACTCATGGGTTGGATACTGGGGTAACTCATCTGAGTGGAGGAACGATCAGTTTATTTGGCAAGTCAAGGACACAGCATCTATGGTCACCACTAGATCAGGGTTATATACGGGAGATCCATTTCCATTTGGTTCAAGAAGCGACGAAAGTTGGAGTTCGTCGGGAAGGGAGGATCCTGAGTCATCTTCAGAAACAAGTACAGAGGAGGCAGAAATCAGGGACATGGCACACGTAGTCGATCCAGATCCGGAGATCGGTTCGCTCACTGCCCATCTAGATGGTGAGCCGGCCCATGCTATAGTGATGAACCCGCGTCAGAGAGCCATAGATATCAAAACGAATGTGTTAGGCATTCTACCGACATTCTCTGGATGGAGGAATGAGTATCCGTATGAATTCTTAAATGAGTTCAGCAAGCTGTGCAGTATTCAGAAAAGGCCTAACGACACAACAGAGGAGGATTACCGCCTACGTGCGATTCCGTTCGCCTTTAAGGGAGAAGCTAACACATGGCTACTAAGGCTACCTCCAGATTCGATTCGTACATGGAGAGATTTCAAGCTGGAATTTCTTGTTTACTTTTTCCCGTCGAACAAGACGAACGCCCTCAAGAAAGAAATAGTGGAGTGTAAGCAGGAGTATGATGAGTCTCTGAGTCAATATTGGTCGCGATTCAAGGGGTTGCTGGACGCTTGCCCAAATCACAGAATGATCGAAGCAGAGATTTATTATCTATTCTATGAAGGAGCAAACCCTGAGTCGATGGATTTGATGAAATCCTCGAGCGGGGGAAATTTTACGAAGAAAAAAGGAAGCGAAGCGAGAGAGATCTTGGGGAAGTTGATAGAGGCCAAGAAGGCGTACGACAGTCCGAGGAATGTTATGAGGAGAGGGTCAGCAAATGCGCTGAGAGAACAAGATGACGAAAGAGTCGAGGCAAGAATAGATAGGCTTGAGAAAGCACTGTTGAATGCAATAGAGAAAACTAACTCACCAACCTCACAAGAGAAAAAGAAATCTCCGGGTCAAGGAGAAATCCTACCCCAGCATTACTATGGTCCTCAAGAAGGAGATTATCAGGCCAAGGTGAATGCAATGGGAAGTTGGAATCCAGATGGGAGTTGGAACCCCGGGAGACAGAGGGATGCATCGTGGAGAAACCATCCCAATTTTAGTTGGTCTGACACCGATCCGAACTAGCCATCCCCGCAACAGAACACCCATTTGACACATCAACCAGAAAAGTAGACTAATTGGTCTGGGAGAAATCAAGAGGGGAAGAACAGCTAGAACAATCGGAACCAGGGAGATCACTCTGATTGGGGGAACAGGAATCAGAATCAGGGGACCTCTTTTGTGCCACCACACCAAAGGAACTACACCGGAAATTATCAGAATCACCAACCTATTTACCAGGGGAATCAAGGGCCGGGAAATCAGTATAACAACAGTTCAGGAGGTCAAGGAAACTTTTGACAGAATCAAGGAAGTGGTCCACATCTGGGTCCAGGACCAAGTTCTGGCCAGTCTAGTTCTAAACCACCAAGGAATCTAGATGATATGGTACATGATTTAATCAGTTCTCAACAGCATATGCAGAACAACTTGCAGTCCAACAATGACGTGGTGCATAAGCTCCAGGATGCTCAACTGGAGCAGAAGGCAGCAATGGATATGTTAGCAAAACTAATGTCCCAGATCGCAACATCCTTGAGCGAGATGCGAGGAAACGAAGGGAAGATTCCTGCCTTAGTAAGGCCGCCAGACAGAGCTAACATCAGTTAAATCAGTTTAAGATCTGGGCGAGGTTATGAAGGTCCAGCGATGTGGAAGGAGGAAGAAACGCCTTCCGTGAAATGCAATGAAATGAAGGATCTAATTCCTGAGTCCAAGAATTCAGAAGCAGAGGGTTCTAGGCATAGAGATGACCTTTAGGCATGTGATCTGGGGAGACCTTTACCAAGTATGGCTGAACCATTTTTTCTAGACCTAGAGCCGGAAGTAGAAAATGAAGTACTGGTAAAGGAGTCAGGCAAACTTCCAGCTGAAGATTCTACGGGTGCAGCGAAACAAGTGAAACCGTTCCCGCACCGAGGAGAGGCTAAGAAAAAGAGGGATGAGCCTGTCGATTTTATGGATATTTTTGGGAAATTGGAGATCAACTTACCATTTTTGTAAGCTTTGAAATTGCCGCTATTCAGTAAGTTCATCAAGGAATTCATAGTTGGGAAGACCAGACCCAGTGGGAAGATTCTGATTGGAGAGAATGTGTCGGCAGTGATCCAAAAGCGAAGAATGCCCTCGAAATGCACTGATTCAGGTATGTTTACCTTACCTATTTTCCATCGGTGATGTAAAAATTGAGCATGCCATGTGTGATCTTGGGGCATCGATAAATGTTTTACCGCTTTCCATTTACAAAAAGCTGGTAGGAGTAGGGATGGTAGACACAAAGGTGGTAATCCAATTGGCGGATAGATCGTGCATTTTTCCGGAAGGAGTTTTAGAAAATGTTATCGTCAAAGTGCATGATTTTCTATATCCGGCCGCTAGGACAATAATTGATGTTTTTGATGGGACCATATGCCTGGACTATAATGGGGAGAAATATACGTTTAGCATAGATGAGGCACTGCGGAAACCGCTAGATGTTGAAAATTTGCATGCTATCGATGCTATTAACCCCCTGGTCCAGGAATATCTTGAGACTGAACTGATGCACGAGCAGGTGGTTAATTCAGAATTAAGTCACTCTATTGACAGAGAGGTAGCTGGATGGTGCGAGGCAATTCACAAAGGGAATTATCGGATGAAGAGCTGGCCGAAGCTATTTTGGAGTTCTGCAGGAATCCGGAGTCAGCTAGGTCAAGAGGATCAGCTCATGTGGCTAGTATGGAAAATTCTCCCAGGTCTGGGAAGGGAATAAAAACTGATGAAGAAAATGATCCCCTGCCCCAGGAAACAAGCACCCCCAAGAAAGAATTGAAAACGCTCCCACCAAGACTCAAGTATGCTTATCTGGAAGAAAATAAGACTTTCCCGGTCATCGTCAACAGCAACTTGACCGAGGAATAGGAAAACGAGTAGCTTGAGGTAATCAGAAGGAATAAGAAGGCGATAGGATGGACTCTCTCGGACCTAGTAGGAATCAGTCCTGATCTTTGCATGCACCACATTAGGCTGGAGGAAGGTGCAAAAGCCTGTAGAGACCCCCAACGTAAGCTGTATCCGAACATGAGAGAGGAAGTTCTTAAGGAAGTTTTGAAACTGTTTTCGCTGAGTATCATTTACTCTATCCCAGATAGTGAATGGGTCAGCCCGGTTCATATGGTACCTAAAAAGTCAGGGATACAGGTAGTTAAGAATTATAAGAAAGAATTGGTGCCGACTCGACTTGTCACTGGGTGGATGATGTGCATCGATTATAGGAAACTGACTGAAGCAACCAAGAAAGATCATTTTCCATTATCTTTCATTGATCAGATGCTAGAGAGGTTGGCTGGAAAACAATATTTTTGTTTCCTTGACGGATATAGTGGATACTTCCAGATCTATGTAGATCCCGAAGATCAAGAGAAGACTACTTTTACATGCCTTTTTGGCACGTACGCTTATAGAAGGGTGCCATTTTGGCTGTGCAATGCGCCAGACACTTTTCAACGGTGCGATGAGCATCTTCTCGGATCTGCTGGAGGATTGTATCGAGATTTTCATGGATGATTTCACCGTATATGGGAACTCTTTCGATTCCTGTTTAGCAAGTTTGGACGCAGTATTGAGGAGATGTCGGGAAAAGAATTTAGTCCTCAACTTTGAAAAATGTACCCAAGGGAATCGTCCTGGGGCATGTAATCTCAGAGAAGGGCATACAGGTGGACCCAACAAAGGTCGATGTGATTTTGAAATTGCCTTACCCTACGAATCAGAAAGAAGTTAGGGGATTCCTAGGGCATGCGGGGTTTTACAGAAGATTCATAAAGGATTTCGCGAAGATTGCTCAGCCGCTCACCCATCTATTGCATAATGATGTTGATTTCGTTTCCGGCGAGGAGTGTAAGGAGGCTTTTCAACTACTGAAAGATAAATTAGTATCTGCCCCTATTATCAGAGCACCTGACTGGAGTCTGCCGTTTGAAATAATGTGTGATGCAAGCGACTACGCAGTGGGGGCTGTACTAGGTCAAAGAATTGATGGTAAAAGTTACGTGATCTTCTATGCCTCGAACACACTCAACCAGGCCCAGAAAAACTATGACACCACGGAAAAGGAAATGTTAGCCGTTCTGTATTCGTTTGGGAAATTTCAACCATACTTACTGGGGTCGAGAGTGATTGTTTTTACCGACCACGCGCTATCTAGTACTTGCTGGCAAAGAAGGAGTCCAAGCCAAGGTTAATCCGTTGGGTGTTACTGTTGCAGGAGTTTGATTGGGAAGTCAGAGACAAGAAGGGGATAGAAAATAAAGTAGCTGACCATCTGAGTATAATTTTCCAAGGGAAAACAGACGAAGCTATACCTGATGAGTTCCCTGAGGAGCATCTGTACTATACATGGAAAATTCCTAGACCTATCAGCTGGGAAGCGATAATGGCGATAACAGGTCCAGGAGATACTGAGAGAGGAAAGTGATAGCTAAACGCCGAGCCATGGTTCGCAGACCTGGCAAATTACTTAGGCATGGGAGAGGTGCTCAGTTCACAAGAAATTTCCCGGGCCCAGAAGATGAAGCTCAAGAGCGAGGCAAAGTATTACTTCTGGGACGATCCTTACTTGTGGAGAATGGGAGCTGATCAGGTAATTCGGAGATGTATCCCCGAATGGGAACAGAGGGACGTACTGAATCATTGCCATGCGTTGGCATGTGGAGGTCATTTTGGACCGAGGAAGACTACGAGGAAAGTCTTAGACAGTGGATTTTATTGGCCTACGCTGCACAAGAATGCTTTTGAATTCTGTCAAAATTGTGAGAGATGCCAGCACACAAGAGGAATTTCTAAGCGAGACGAAATGCCGCAAGTCCCAGTGATTGTCTGTGAGATTTTCGACGTCTGGAGGATGGACTTCATGGGTCCATTTCCATCTTCATATGAGAATACATACATACTTGTGGCAGTTGACTATGTTTTAAAATGGATAGAAGCCAAGGCTACCACATCTTGTGAAGCCAAGGAGGTGGCCAAGTTTCTTAGGGCTAACATTTTTAACAGATACGGAGTACCGCGTGTGATTATTTCTGCCAAGGGACGCACTTCCGTAATAGAACAATAGAAGCTCTGATGAGGATATACGGGGTCCACCATAGGCTTTCTACCCCGTATCATCCTTAGTCTAATGGACAGGCCGAGATCTCCAACAGGGAGGTAAAGGCGATACTGAAGAAGACGGTGAATCCTTCAAGGAAGGACTGGAGTAAGAGACTTGGAGATGCATTGTGGGCCTACCGGACAGCATACAAAATGCATATCGGAATGTCACCCTACAGGTTGGTTTTTGGCAAGATGTGCCATCTACCCGTAGGAGTGGAGCACAGAGCATACTGGGCGGTCAAGGAGATTAATATGAGACCCCAATCTTGTGTGGAAGAGCGGAAATTGCAACTTCAAGAGTTGGAAGAATTGAGACTGAAGTCATATGTGTCTGTAATATGGTACAAAGAGAAGACAAGGCTCTGGCATGATAAAAATCTCCGGGTTAAGGAATTCCAAGTAGGACAGAGGGTGCTCCTTTTTCCAATCCAGGCTCAAGCTGATGCCTGGGAAGCTAAAGTCCAAATGGGTCGAGCCATACACTGTTGTTAGCCTTCGAGCAAATGGTTGTGGAGATTCAGGCCAGTGCCTCAAACTCTACTCCTTTCCTTGTGAATGGTCATCTGGTAAAGGATTTTAGGGATAATTCTGAGTTGTGCGTAGTGGAGGAAGTGCCACTACGCGCACTCTCAGTTATCGCCTATACGGTCTGATAAGTAAGTGCCTTTGACGAGTCCTGGGTCAGGTAAATGGGAATGCATTTTCAACCTATACACTGAACCAGGGGATCTCGAAGAGCACTCAATTAAATGTGTAAATAGTTTAATTGCTTTTCTAAATGAAAAAAAATGTCAAACAAAGGAAAAATTCTAATCTTCCAAAAATATTTTCGAAAATCCAGGCTCCTTAGGGAAATTGTTTTGTCACAGTTGAATCCTTGACCTAGGAACCTGGCGTTTCATTTTTGTTATTTTTATTATCTAAGTGTGGTGTTGCAGAGAAGAGCGTTTACATGGGGCAGAGAGTTTTAGTTTGGGAGGGAAGTGGTTAAGTTTCGAATTTCAAATTTAACTTTATGGAAGGTGTACAGATTGCTGACTTCATGCCTGCAACCGCCTGCAAACCGTTCCAATCCCTATCCAAAACACCTATTTTCCCTCCTTATTCTTTATTTCTCAAACCAAATTCTCTTAATCTAAAAAAATCCCCAATTTTTTTTTCTCGCAATATTCATATTTTTCTAACCCTAATCGGGAATTTTCTCCCAAGTTCTTGACAAGATTTTGCAGATTCAGGCTATGGAGAATAAATCTGACGTAGGAAAACCCACCACATCTGCCGATTCCGGTGCGGCGACGTTCATGTCGGATTTGGTGCAGGAATTCGGCAGTACAGAAAAAGCAATGAAGGCTTTCGCCTTGTTTACGACAATGATGGAGAACGCAAAACTTACCGCGTCGACAACCACCGCACCACCACCACCGCGCCTGGCGGCAGAGCGACAAAAGAAAGGGCAAACATGCTGCTACTTCCCGGGTCAAGAAGTCCAAGCAGACTAAGGAGGACAAAGTTGTGGAAGCTCAACTCCCAGCCCCTACTAAAGTGCCATTCGCCAAGGAACCAGTCGAGCCTCCTTCGTCTAGTGAATCCGAGGAAGAAGATATAGAAGAGTCAGAGGAAGTGTTGAACTTTGAGCCAGCGGAAGTTTGGATTACGAAAGGGTTGTTGGAAGCCATGGGAAGGTTTGAGGATCCCAAAATAACGGTGACTTATAAGGAACGATGTAGTTCAGGAAAGCTAGCAAAGTCCAGAAAACGGTATGCTCGGGAGGAATTGGTGCAGATAGACTCCGACGAGGAGTTTCGTCAGTACATCGGCGCGATAGGGTTTGAGTGACTGTTAAAGCATAGCGATGCGGAGGTGCTAACAGTCCTTGCCCGGGAGTTTTTCTCCACTTTCCGCCTAAAGCCCACCACTGATTTGGATGCTGAATCAATTACCTTTTGCCTTTTTATTGAAGAACATGAAATGAGTCTTAGCGAATGGTCCTTCAGGATGGGCCTGTTCACGCGTGCAGAGGATGAGGACGGTATCTGGAATGAGCGCGTGGTGGGACCACCGAAGTACACGCCCGGATTCAAGTCGCAATCTGCTTGGGAGTTTGTTACGCATCCGAAAGTGGGACAGTTCAAGACTAGCTACTCGAAAGCCTTCCATATCGACAACTGAATCTTGCGCTTCGCTCAGACTTTCATTAGCTACAACTTGATGGGTACCGCCAATTCTGCTTTGACTACAGTCGACCTATACTTCACATGGTGCATGGCCAAGGGCGTGAAAGTGCATCTGGGTTATTGGTTAGCCCAGGCCTGCCATCAGATGATGATGATGACAAAGTGGCTGAAGGAGAAATTTCCCGAGCCCCAAACGAAATTACCTGATGGACCTAGCAGTGTGCCCAAGCAGCCAGGACAAGGAAGTTCTTCCATCCAGCAGCCCTCACTAGCGTCCAAGCCCTTGACAGCCCCGTCTGCATCAAAGCTCGTGTCAGTTAAGAAGCTAGTGTCTAGACCGAGTGAGAAGGAGGAGAAAAAGCCAGACTCGCCGGCGAGGAAGAAAGAAAAAGTGACCCGACCCTATGTTCCACCCCAGTCTGGCTCCCGAAGGGGCCAAACCCCGAATTGAGACCCCCTTGACCATGTAACTTTACTTTCAGTATTTCATTATTTTCTTTGTGCTTTTATATGTTTATGTGTTTGCTGTTTTTTTATGTTGCCGGGTTGTTTTTGTACCAGCATGCCTTGTGATGTATATATTTGTCTGCATTTTATGTGTCTTCTCCCACTTAGCCCAATCTTTGGTCTAAGTGTGAGAAGTTTGTGTTTCTTTTGGGCATGTTTTGGTTTTTGTTCTGTTGTAATCTCTCCCTCTTAGCCTGTTGCTCGGTCTAAGTGTGAGAAGTTTGTTTCGTTTGGGTATGCTTGTACATATTGGTTGTTTTGCTATTTTTTTTTAAATTTTTGTGCGTTTGCTGTGGTCTGTTAGTACTTCCCTGTTCCCCCCTTCACTAGGATAGCATGGGGACAAGCCTGTGTGAAGTGGGAGGGGGAGGAAGTCGTACAGTTCCTGTTTACTGTGAATAGTTGTCTTTAGGTCTAGGATTTTGCTTTTGTGTGTCGCATGAGCTAGTGAATATAATAAGACAATATCCCCTTAGTAAGAGCAATTGAAGATAGGATGCATGTCAACTTTGAGGCCTTTTTCCTTAATAAGCTGAATTCGGTTTGAGTGAAGTAAGAACGATAGAGGATGCCTTAGATGACTTAGTTGTGAAGCCCCACTTTAAATGTGAGTTATAAGCCTATACACTTTGAGCTAACTTGTAAAAAAAGGGGGCCGCCACTTGATGCTTAGGGAGTAGAGTCAGAAGGGGGGAAAATAAAAATATGGGTTCTGGAGGTATAAGCTGGACGAAGTCCAGGGAATGGAGGTATAAGCTGGACGAAGTCCAGGGGAAGAATAAAAATTAAAAAAAAATCGGAGGTATAAGCTGGACGAAGTCCAGGGTTAAAAGGAAAATCCCTAAAGGGAGAAGAAAAGGAAAAAATATTCTAAGGACAGTAAGCAATAGTTAACTGACCCAGGAAGTTAAAAAGGGAGAATGTAGGAAGGAGATTCTCTCATAACCCGACGCATCAGTGGTATAACATTGACTTAAGAGTGATTCGATCCTAACATCCATGGTGAGGAATGAGTGATCAAGTGAATTCAACAATTAGGAAGTCAATACGCTATCTTGACGAACTGACAGACCGATTAGGTACAAGAGGGAAAAGGGAGGATTTGAAGACTGTAGACGAATCAGATAGACCTTAAGCTTGTGGGGTTGACTGCTTAAAAGTTGAAGCTAGTTCATGCCTTTGTGTTTTCTTTGTGTTTTTCTTTAAGTGTTGTTTTCTTTTTGTTAGTCTGTTAGTGTGACTAGGTCTAGGAGTTTGTGTTTTTGCGTTTGTAGAGTCGGTCATAGGACAATCATGCATTGAAATTCGCCTTATTTCTTTTTCTTGTCTTTATACTTGAGGACAAGTATGGTTTAAGTGTGAGCAGTTTGGTAAGGCTAATTTCATGCATTGATTAAAGGGTTAAATTAATGCATTTACGGGGTCTAACACATCTTTTTAAGCCAAGTGTGTAGAGAATTCGCACCTATATAAGAAGGAGAGCATGCATTTTAAAAGAGGAGTTAGTTATCGAGGGAGGACTTTAGATAGGGAGCTCTCGTCTCTTGGCACTTTTGGCTCTCTTAGCTCACTCGCCATACTCTACACACTTGTTTTTATCGGGAACTTGAGGGGTTTTCGGGTTTCATTTTGCTGTTAAGTAGTTGGGTAACACCGTCCTTGAAGAGGGCAAAGATACAATTTATTGCTTTCGTTTTAGTTTGTTGTCGTGAATTTCACCGAGCTTCGCCGTTCGAAGCTCGGACCTATTTTGTGTAGAATTTCCGTTATCTATGCAATTTTCTGTTTCTGAATTTACCTTGCTGCTGTTGATTTCGAGTATGGATGAAATTGATTTTGAATTTATCATAGTTACTGAACTGGATGTTTGATTTCTGCGTTGGTTTACTGAGTTTGAGTGGAAGTATTGGAAGTTTGTGTTGATCGGAGCAGATCTGTTGAATCGAAAGTTATGGAGTTGATTTTGTTGGTTGTTGGGTTTGGAATGCTTGGATCCGAAGTGGATTAAGCATCCGATGTTTAGATCTGAAACAGAGTGATCGGAGTTGATGCCTAGTTTTCGTGTTTTCGTTTCATTCCGTCTAGTACATAAAGATCTGTTTATTTCTAAATAATTGCAAGTTTCCGACGTCTGCACTTTTACATTCTGTTTGAATCTGGAAATGTGCTCTGTTTTCTTCTTGTTCGCGTGTGATTTAGGTATGAAATGCAAGTAGCTATTAGTTAAATCTTTAGTTTGTTATTTGCAGCTGTTTACTCACTTTCTGTCTAGCTTTATTAGGAAGTTGTTTGCTCGGTCTAAGAAGTTAGTTTAATATCTCGCAGTTATGAGAAAGTTCAATGTTAGCATGATGTTTTTCAGTTTCCTAGGTCCAGAGTTTGATTCGTTTCTAGGTCTAGTTGTAGCTATACCTCAACCCAAATTTGTGTGGCAGCAGCCATTCACCATTTCCAAGGTCTTCTAAATGCTTTCTCACGCGTCCATCGTCGTGGGATCGATCCCTCCTTCCCTGTACTAATTCATAGTATAGCGGGTTGAGGGTTTTGAACGCGGAATCAGTGTGTCCAACGACTGAGAAGCTTGACCTAGCATTAAAAGCACACATGTTTCCAGATCCGAGTTTCACTGCACACCTTGCTAAACTCATTTAGGACTCGTATGGACACTCGTTCCTATGTCCAGAGAACGTCGGTAGAATGCCTAACATATTTGTCTTAATATCGATGGCCCTCTGACGCGGATTCATAACTATAGCCTGAGCTGGCTCACCATCTAGATGGGCAGTGAGCGAACCGATCTCCGGATCCGAATCGACTACATGTGCCATGTCTCTGATCTCTGCCTCCTCTGTATCTATTTCTGAAGTTGACTTTGGATCCTCCTTTCCTGACGAACTCCAATCGTCGTTCCTCTCTGAACCAAACGAAAGTGGATCTCCCGTAGATAATCCCGATCTGGTGGTTTCCGTAGATGCTGTGTCCCTGACCTTCCAAGTAAACTGATCGTTCCTCCACCTAGATGAGTTACCCCAGTGTCCAAACCGTGAGCCTCTGCTCATAAACTGCAAATAAAGAGAAAGAAAAACAAATCAAAAATATATATGCCAAAATCTCTAAACACAATCATAAACTACGCCATCCATCCCCGACAACGGCGCCATTTGAAGTGCTACAGGAATACCGTGTGTGCTTTTATGCTAGGTCGAGCTTCTCAAACCAGAGAATCCGCTAGATCACAAGGTCTATGAACTCTGAGGATCTCATAAGTCTCAGTCATTGGACACACAAATTCCGCATTCAAAACCCTCAACCCGATATACTATGAATTAGTACAGGGAAGCAGGGATAGATCCCACAAAGATGGATGCGTAAGAAAGCATTTAGAAGACTCTGCAAAAGTGAATAGCTGTTGCCACGCAAATTTGGGTTGAGGTGTAACTATTACTAGACTTAGGAACAAAATCTAACACTAGACCTAGGAGACTGAAAACATCATGCAGACATCGAACATCCTTGTAACTACGAGATATCAAACTAAATTCCTAGACCGAGCAAACGACTACCTAATATAGCCAGATAGAATGTGAATAAACAGTGGGGACCATTTTCCAGAAACAGCAAGTACAGAAGAAAAGTTGCAAATAACAAACTAAGAATTTAACTAACAACGACGTTCATCTCATTTCCTAAATAAAACGCGAACATGAAGAAACCAGAGCACATATCAAGATTCAAACAGAATATAAAAGTACGGACGTCGGAAACTTGCAATTAGCCGAAAATAAAACAGATCTACATGTACTAGACAGAATGAAACGAAAACACGAAACTAGGCATCAAACATCAACTACTCTGTTTCAGATCCACACGTCGGATGCTCAATCCACTCCGGATCCAAGCAATTCGAACTCAACTACAACCAAAATCAACTCCATAAACTCCAATTCAGCAAATCTATTCCGATCAACAACAATCCTCAACGATTCTACTCCAATTTTCAACAAGAAAACGCGAAAAGCATCCAATCGAGTAAATAACTACAAACTCAGATATAAAACATCATCCATACTCAAATTAAACATCGCCATATCAGCAAAACAGAAATTGCATTAATCACGATAAACCAACAGAAAAACAGAGCCGATCATCCAACAGCGAAGCTCGGTGAAATTCACGACTGCAAAATAAAACGAAAGCAAATAATTGTATCTTCGCGCTCCGTGAGTATGGTGTTACCCAACAACAAACAGAAATTGAAAGTGAACCCAGAAATCCCCTATGAGTTCCCGGACATCCCCCCAAGTGTGTAGAAATAAGTGAGCTAAGAGAGCCATAAACCAGCCAACCAAAAAAAGTCCTCCGTGAATTGCATGTTCTCTCCCTTATATAGGTACGGGTTTGATCTTCTAGAAGCCTTCGCAGAAATCTCCATTCTACCCTTCAGCTTCGTGATCTCCTCCGTCTAATCATTTTCTCCACAATGCTCACTTTTGTGCCATTTCCCTTCGCCATGCAAACGTCCTTCTTTCTTCCTGGACATGGCGAAACCTTCTACACACCTGGCTTAAAACATGTATTAGACCCCGCAAATGCATGAATTTAACCCCTTAATCAATGCATGAAATTAGCCTTATCAGGAACTTTAGTAGGGGCTGTGAGTGGAGCCTCAACAGATTTGTCCGCTGTAGTCTGCTTGGACTTCTTGGTCCAGGAGGTAGCAGCATGCTTTCCGCTTCTTCTGCGTTCCTCCGCCAGGCGGCGCTCCTCTGCTTTGTCCTCCTTCTTGCTAGACCGAGGGATCTGTTCCCCTTGTCCGCCTTCTGTTTCTGGGGCTAGGCACACCTCCTCTGTGGGTAGGGTGAGATCATCCCTTAAGCTTCTCCTGACCCTAAGTCTAGTTTCCCTTTTATCCACCGGTGAATCTGTGGCCTCCGGAATCTCTACTAGATCTACCATCAATTGTAGCCCACTGCCCTTGAGCACCGAAACATCCTCAGTAACGGGGGCCTCTCCCCCTTCAGACAAACCAGGGGTCCCCCCCTCGATGTTAACAGAGGTTTCCCCCTCAGCAAATAACTGGTCAGAAATAAGGGCTTCACTGCCCACGAACTTTTCTGGGGTTTCCTTCTCAGCAATTCTTTCTTCAACAACAGGGGTTTCCCCTTCCGAATCACCAAATAACTCAGGGTTTTCCCCCCAAGTCACTACACCTTCAGTAACAGGGGTTTCAACAACCTCTTCTGTAGAAACAGGGGTTTCCCCCTCAACAACCTGTGCCGTACTCTGATTACCAACCGCCATGCGCACGAGTTCCACGACCGGACCGCCCTTACCTTCCTGTTCCTCACCTACCGCTGCGTTTCTCACCGGCGCGCTGGTAGTCGGTTCGGCTTCTGCATTTACAATCGCGGGTTGGGCTGTCGAATCTTTCGGAACCACCGACGATGGTGGTGCTGCGGTCGCTGCGGCGGAAGGTATGTGTTGCTCCATCATTGCCGTGAAGAGGGCGAAGGCCTTCGTTGCCTCCTCTGTACTTCCGAATTTATGTACCAAATTTGACATGAACGCCGCCGCACCGGAATCGGCAGATGTGGTGGGGTTCCCTACTTTGGATGTGTTCTTCATGACCTGAATCTGTAAATTTCTCAAGAACTTGGGTGAAATTTTCGATTAGGGTTAGACAACTATGGGTATAGCGAGAGAAAATTTGGGGATTTTTAGAGTGAGAGAGAATTAGGTTTTTGGAAAATAAAGGAAGAGGGAGGGAATTAGGTATATTGAGTAAGGATGTGAACGGTTGCAGGCGTGATGTAAGCAACCGTAAGCCTTCCCATAAAGTGAAAATTTGAAATTCGATACTTCACCACTTCCCTCCCAAACTAAAATCTCTCTGCCCCATGTAAACGCTACTCTCCGCAACACCATATTTAGGAAAGGGGTAGAGTTTGAGGCACTTCCCTGGATTTCCACAGCTCTATTTGCTCGAAGGCTAACAATTGTGTATGGCCCGATCCATTTGTACTTTAGCTTCCCAGGCATCAGCTTGAGCCTAGATTGTAAAAGGAGGACCTTCTGTCCTACTTGTAGTTCCTTGAACCGGAGGTTTTTGTCATGCCAGAGCCTTGTTTTCTCTTTGTACCACATTGCGGACTCATATGACTCCAGCTTTAACTCTTCCAGCTCTTGAAGTTGCAATTACCTCTCTTCCTCACAAGACTGGGGTCTTATATTGATCTCTCTCACCGCCTAATATGCTTTGTGGAGATTTCCTCACTTTGCGGACTCCCACGAGCAGGTGGCACATCTTGCCAAACACCAACCTGTAGGGCGACATCCCAATAGGCGTTTTGTATGCAGTCCTGTATGCTCATAGTGCATCACCAAGCCTCTTACTCCAATCTTTCCTTGACGGATTCACCGTCTTCTCCAATATTACTTTGATCTCCCTGTTTGAGATCTCTGCTTGTCCATTAGACAGAGGATGATACGGAGTTGAAAGCCAGTGGTGGACTCCGTATTTCCTCATCAGAGCTTCTATGGTTCGGTTACGGAAATGCGTCCCTTGATCATATTTAATAGCTCGGGGCACACCGTACTTGTTGAAAATATTAGCACTAAGAAACTTAGCCACCTCTTTGGCTTCACAAGACGCGGTAGCCTTGGCTTCTATCCACTTTGAAACATAATCTACAGCCACAAGGATGTATGTATTCCCGTATGAAGATGGAAATGGACCCATGAAATTCATCCCCCAGACGTCAAAGATTTTGCAGACGATTACTGGGTCTTGCGGCATCTCATCTCTCCTTGAAATTCCTCCAGTTTGCTGGCATCTCTCACAGTTCTAGCAGAATTCAAAAGAGTCCTTGTGTAATGTAGGCCAATAAAATCCACTATCTAGGACTTTTCTCGCAGTTTTTCTCAGCCCAAAATGACCTCCACGCGCCATTGCATGGTAATGATTAAGCACATCCCTTTGTTCCCATTCGGGGATGCATCTCCTGATTACCTGGTCAGCTCCCATCCTCCATAAATAAGGATCATCCCAGAAATAATACTTCGCCTCGCTTTTAAGCTTCATCCTCTGGGCCCGGGAAATTTCTTGTGAACTGGGCACTATTCCTGTGACCAAGTAATTTGCCAGGTCTGCGAACCATGGTTCAGCGTTCTGCTGACACTTCCCTTTCTCAGCATCCCCTGGACCTGTTATCGCCATTATTTCCTCCCAACTCATAGGTCTAGGAGATTCCTTCATGTAGTATAAATGTTCTTCTGGAAACTCGTCAGGTATAACTTCCTCCGTTTCTCCCTGGAGAATCCGACTAAGATGGTCAGCCACTTTATTCTTTGTCCCCTTTTTGTCTCTAACTTCTCAATCAAACTCTTGCAAAAGTAACACCCAACGGATTAACCTTGGCTTGGATTCTTTCTTTGCCAGCAAGTATTTGATAACCGCGTGGTCGGTAAAAACTATCACTCTCGACCCCAGTAAATATGGCCGAAACTTCTCAAATGAATAAACGACTGCCAACATTTCCTTTTCCGTGTTGTCATAGTTTTTCTGGGCCTGGTTGAGTGTCTTCGAAGCATAGAAGATCACGTAACTTTTTCATCGACCCTTTGACGTATGTAGCACCTTGGAAAATTGTGACTTTTTATTATTATTTTTATTTGGTGGGTTATTTTATTTTAATTAATGTGGATGTTGAATGTGAATTTTTTTTGTGGAAATTGAGTCTCTATGTGTTTGAGTTAATTATGTGAAATTAGTTGTTGAAAGTTATGTGAGTTAATGTGATTAAGCTTCCAATGTGTGAATTAACTTAAATGGGATAATGCATAATCATTCTAGCAATTTTATTTGAAATTTTCGGCCCTCCTATTTATTGGAAATAATACTTTCTTTCTTGGATTTTAATAATTTCTTTGGGATATTTATCCAAATTAAATCCAAACCAAATTAGGAGAGAGAATTATTTTTGTAGATTTAATTGACATCTTGTTTATCTCTTGCCTTGAATTAGGATTTGATTCTTTTCTTTCTCTCCATATCTTGTCAAATCACTCCATATCCTATCTTGTTTATTTTCGCCTATATGTCTTTCAATTACTTGTGGGATTAACTTATTTGTTACCTATTTTGTGTGAGTCTTTTCCTACAAAAAATTACCAAATTTAAATCCTATTCCTATTTGATTTGAGGATATAAGTATTTTTTCATGATTTTTCCCATTATACACGCCCTTTTTTATTTCCCCACTTGGAGATGCTTGAATTATTTTGTTACCTTATTCATTGACCTCTATTTTATTCTTGCACAATTTTAATTGCTTTATTATGAGATTTATCCTAAACTATAAATTAAAAGAACCCTAACCCTAGCTCTCATATTTTCGCCTCCCTCTTCTCTCCATACCACACGTCTCTCTCTTCCGCTCCTTCTCCACCAATCCTTCACCAATTCCTTGTTCTTGCATCATTGTGGAGTTGGAAATTCAAGAATCATCGAAGAATCACATCATTCGTCATTCCTACCGATTGTTTTTCAAGAAAAAGGTATACTTTGATTCATCTTTCTCCTTCTTATCATTGAATCCATTTTTCTTGATCCCCTCATGCATATAGTTAGTGTAGAAATCGTAGATCTAAAATTAATCGGTTGGGAAGGATGTTTGCATGAGAAAGTATGTGTATGTACATCTATGTATGTGTGTGTGTGTGAGTTTGTGGATGATTCATTGGTGAATGCTTCGTGTAAATAGGAGAACATGGTTGTGATGTCGTTTTTGAAGTGGAAATATGTGTTGAAAGCATGAATATGTATGTGTGGATGAATGATAGACAAACCCTAGTTTTAAATATTGAGCATGAAAACTGTGGTGTTCGGACAGTAGGTTCCGACGAGTGTTTGGCTGGCCAAACGATCTTATTTTGGCACGAATTTTAAGTGTCTTCTGTGTTGTGTTAAAATTTAAACCTCTTTTGACGAAAGATGAATATTTAATGAATTTTTCAATTTAACTGCGCAGTCCTGTCAGAATTTGTATTCTCGTCCAGTGAGTTTCGTTTTTATTTTTGACCGACCTAAAGATGTGATTTTGGTGTGGATTTTTAACTGGTTGAACCTTGATGTGTCTACTGTGTGGTGACCAAATTTTAGCTTCAAATGATATCGGATGGATTTTTAATGGTTTTTACAAAACGACTGCGCTGTTTTGCCAGATTCATGTCTTGATTGAAATAGTCTTGTTGGCAAGTTTTGAATGAAATACATGATACATGTGTGAGTAAGAACTTATCCTATGATATGATTATGCGTTGCACGTTGATGTATGCCAAAGGGTTCGTATCCTTTATGATGGTGAACGTTGGGATGGGCAATATGAGAAAACGATGAAAGGAACGATAGGGCATGCATGAGTAATGTGTTGATAGAAAACTGATTGTGTTGTATTATGTGGTTATGATGTTGATAAGGGTTGTTGTGCGTACGTGGGTACAAAGAGAAAGGATTTCAATAAAGTTGTGAACCGTGTTTGTATGCAATCGAGGTGGGCTTTCTTTTACTAAACTCTTTTACATTTCAAAAATATGATTGTGGAGCTATAAGGGTGGCTTAAAGTGCTATGTCATGCCATGATTGTTTTGATGTTGAGATTATTGTCTGATGCCTAGTTCGTTTGAGCTTGCTCTGTTAGGCTATAGGGCTGTGATTGTTTTGATGTTGAGATTTTTGTCTGATGCCTAGTTTGTTTGAGCTTGCTCCGTTAGGCTATAGGGCTATGTATGAAACTAATACAGGGCTGAGTAGGGCCGCAAACCCTATCAGGCTGTGTACACAGGTGGGATCGGGAGCCGTCCTTGCTAGTCGACCGGTCTCGTGGGCGAATAGTGTGGCCACACTTTCATCGCACTATGGTAAGAGGATGTGATTGATTGATTGTGAAGAAAGCGGGGAGATTGTCTTGACTGGCCAGTCTATGAAAATGTTTTGTGATACTCGATGATATTCTTTTATAAAATGTAAAACTCGAGTTCACTATGGTATGGATGACATAACTTTTACCAAATATTTTAGCGTGTGTCCACTGAGTATGTCAAGTACTCAGCCCGGCATATGTTTTCTTAATGTGCAGGTTGAGCGGTGATGTTGCGGCGGATGTTGAGTCGAGCCTTAAGAAATTCCGGATGCGTCGTGTCTTCATACATAGGCGTCTCCCTAAGACTCTCTAGACACCTTTATTCTGCTGCCTTGTTTCGAATCGTTCTTGATAAATTCTTTCGTTTTGCTCTACACTACTTTATGACATTAATTACCTTGAGATATTAACCTTTGCTTAATTGTTTAATCGATTAAAACTTTTCTTTTGAAGCTTTGTTTAAGATGTTGTCTTTCATTGTTTTCCCCTTCTTCTTACCCGCTCCTTAGTCCCTTCCCTAGTCACGATTTCCCCGTCTTTACTATCCTTAGTAAGGGCGGGCGTGACAAAGTGGTATCAGAGCTTCGTTCTTTCACTCTGGTCCGAGAGTCTTCTTTCAGATTAAGTCTAGATTAGTACCCTTAGACTAAAAGTGTCACGAAGGCTCAACATCCGAGAAATCACGCTCAACCACAAGAAAGTGAGGTATGTTTAAAGTTATTGAAAGAATATGGAATTGATGATGATATGACAAGGGTGTATTGGCAAGAGTATGCATGTGTATAGAAGTTATATGTGAATATGCTAATGTGATGATACGATTATGTTGGAACATGAGCATGAGTGACATGATGTTGTAAATGTGTGCTATGTGAGAGAAAGTGTGAAAGTACTACGACGTAAGCATGCGAGCATAGGAAGCCACGTGGAAGTTAGAAGATAGGATGAAAGAAAAGTACCCTGAGTTGTTTTTGTGATACGACCAAATTTCGGGATGAAATTTCTGTTAAGAGAAGAAGGATGTAGCACCCCGGAAAATTGTGACTTTTTTATTATTATTTTTATTTGATGGTTTATTTTATTTTAATTAATGTGGATGTTGAATGAGAATTTCTTTTGTGGAAATTGAGTCTCTATGTGTGAGTTAATTATGTGAAATTAGTTGTTGTGAGTTATGTGAGTTAATGAGATTAAGCTTCCAATGTGTGAATTAACTTAAATGGGATAATGCATAATCATTCTAGCCATTTTATTTGAAATTTTCGGCCCTCCTATTTATTGGAAATAATACTTTCTTTCTTGGATTTGATTAATTTCTTTGGGATATTTATCCAAATTAAATCCAAACCAAATTAGGAGAGAGAATTTTTCCCCCACATGCTACACGCCTGTTTTGTGAGTATCTTTCTCTCCAAGTAAATACCAAATAAATATCTATGCTAATTAAATAGCAATTTCGAAAATTACTCCCCCACATACTACACGCCTATTTTCCTTTTAATGGTGGGATTTATTTATTGACCTTTACTTTATTCTTCCACAATTTTAATTGTTTTATTGTGCGATTTATCCTAGACTATAAATTAAAAGAACCCTAACCCTAGCCCACATATTTTCACCTCTCTTTTCTCTCCATACCACACGTCTCTCTCTTCCTCTCCTTCTCCACCAATCCTTCACCAATTCCTTGTTCTTGCATCATTGTGGAGTTGTAAATTCAAGATTCATCAAATAATCACATCATTAGTCATTCCTACCGATTGTTTTTCAAGAGAAAGGTATACTTTGATTCATCTTTCTCCTTCTTACCATTGAATCCATGTTTCTTGATCCTCTCATGCTTATAGTGCCACGACCGCCCTTCTAGGGTAATTAAATGCGGCGATCGTGACCTAACAGGACTTAAATGCAATCAAATAAAAGGGGCTAGGGTTTTATATAAAGGGGTTTGACCAAGGAAATAAATGAACAATAAATCAAGAGAAAAGGGTCAAGGTGACGCTTTGACAGATGGACCAAAGGAGAAAACAATTATAATCATTGGTATTCAGGATAACAAAGGGTTCAACGTACTCCAAAACGTATCATGTCTTTAGATTCTAAACGGAACTCAAAATAGTGTCAAGATCAAACAATAAGTAAAACAGGTTTCAGCGGAAGCATCCAAGAGAAGAGTGAAGTTATGTATGAAGACACAACGACACTCACAGATCAAAGATAAACAATTCATTCTTCAATTAATTTGCTCAACACCACCATACTCTCGTCGTCGCTTAACCTGCACATAGGGAAAACACATGCAGGGCTGAGTACTATAAAATACTCAGTGAGCTCATGCCGAAAACATTTTCAATATAAGTATTATTTATCATGCTACACATAAGTAACCATCGGGGTTTAGCTTTATAAAGGCCCGAGGCACTAAAAATCATTTCTCATTGCAAAAGTCGACTGATCAGTCATTTTCCCATAGACGTTAACCATATCTGCCAATACATGACTTGGAATGTCGAGAATACAAATTCTGACAGAACTGCGCAGTCGACTTCAAAAATTCATTAAAACTTCATCTTTTGACCAAAGAGGCTGATATTCACACAAAACACAGAGGACACCTTGAAGTTTACTCAGTTAAAGTTTCTTTCGCACCAAAAAAAGATCGTTTGGTCAGTCAAACACACGTCGGAATCTACTGTCCGAACACCACAGTTGTCATGCTTCCAAATTTCGAATTAGGGTTTATCAAATATTCATCCCAACATATATATTCATACTTCCAACACTTAATCATGCTTCAAAAAGATCTCACCGTCGTGGTCTCATATATTCACATAGCATTCACCACAAATCATCCACAAGTTCATTCATAAACAACCTAAATGCGTATACAAATCTTTTTTTCATGCAACCATCAATCCCACCAGATTAAATATTAGATCCACGATCTCTACACTTATTATATGCATGATGGAATCAAAATCGAGGTTTCAATGGAGAGGATGAGGAAAAGAAGTTCAATTATACCTCTCTTGATTGAAACGATCGATAGAACAACATATAATCCTGGTTCTTCAACAATTCTTGGCAAAGAATGAAGAGATCTTGAGGGAAAAAGAAAAACAAGTGGAAGAGGAGCGGAGAGGAGAAGAGTGGCGTGTGGGATGTGAGGAAGGCGTGTAGTTGGCTAGGGTTAGGATATAATCCCCAATTAATTACATGAAGATTTGGGGGAGATTTGGTGGGGAGGAATTGACGTGATTTTTGGGGAGGAATAAGGGGGATTTCGAAATTATAGGCTATTTAATTAGGCTATGATTTAATTTGGTATTTCACGGAGTAGAATAGAATAATACAAAGCAGAATAAAAATAATAAATCCTCCTAATAAATAGTGAGTAGGCGATTTTTTATATATATTCTCCCACAAGGAATTAAATTCAAATCCTAATAGGATATGGCAAGATTTGCTAGGATCTTTGAATTTATTCATGGGAGGGAATAAATAAGGGATCAAAATATATATGATAAACAATTTTTCTCCTCCCATAAATAGGAAATTTTCGAAATCTCCCTAGGAATAAGGTAGGGGTCGAATTTTTTATGGAGAAAATAAGGAATAATCGGCTTTGGATTTAATTTGGATAAATATCCCAAGCAAATAATTAAATCTAGGAAAAATTGAATTCCTCTCCAATAAATAATAGTGGTCGAAAATTTCAAATAAAAAGTCAAGGTAACAATTGATGATCCTATTAAATCTCACTCACCCTCAGAAGATAATTCGTTAAAATATTTTTTTTACCCCGCACCAAATATTAACACTGTTATGCCACAATTCAATCATTGACCTTTCAACGGCCACGTCATATATTCCACGGATTTGACTATTCAAATCAATCTCAACTCCAACACACAATTAAGTCACGTAGACATTAAGCAATTAATTTACTCGTCAATTAACCCACATGCTTCACGACATTAAAACATTTAATGCAAAATTTTTATGCTTCGCAAATTAAGGTTCCGAAAGTGGGGCGTTACATCCTACCACTCTTAAAAGAAATTTCGTCTCGAAATTTGGTACCTTCATGAGAAGTGTTCCGGGTACAATTCCATCATCTTGTCCTCAAGTGCCCACGTAGCTTCTCCGTACTCGTGGTTTCTCCACAACACTTTTACGCTAGCTATTGATTTATTTCTTAAATTCTGAACCTTTTTGTCCAGGACCATTTGGGGTCTCTCCTCGTAGCTCAAGTTGGAATTCAACGCAACTTCTTCGTAATGAATCACATGCTTTGGGTCGAACACATATTTCCGCAACTGTGATACGTGAAAGACGCTATGCACATTTCTGAGACGTGGCGGTAGCGCCAGTCGGTACGCAACGGGTCCTACTCTTTCTGGAATTTCAGGAGGCCCGATAAATCGCGGTTTCAACTTTCCTTTAAAACCAAAACGCGTTATCCCTCTCGACGGGGATACTTTGAGGAAAGCTTTGTCGCCGGGTTGAAATTGCAAGTCTGTTCGTCGGACATCCGCGTACGACTTTTGTCTCTCCTGGGCTTCTTTGACTTTTTTTTCACGAATTTGTCGAACAAATTTTAATCATTTCTTTAACTGCATCAGGTCCAAGTACTCTTCGTTCGCTAACTTCGTCCCTATAGAGCGGCGATCTACACTGTATTCCATACAAGGCTTCATACGGCGCCATGTTTATCGTTGCTTGGAGACTGTTGTTGTAAGCGAATTCGATCAGCGGTAGCACTGATTCCCAACTTCCTCTGCGGTCGTGCACCATGGTTCTTAAAATGTCCTCGAGAGTTTGGATCACCCTCTCGGATTGTCCATCGGTCTGCGGGTGAAGTGCCGTGCTAAAATTCAATCGAGTTCCAAGCTCGCGTTGCAGACTCTTTGAAAGGGCAGGTTTGTGTCAGGTGTCGTGTCGAGCACAGGATGTATCCTACTGATCAGGATGGAACCCCAGCTATGCCTGAACCTGGTATCAATAATTCCTCAACCCACTTCTACTGACTAGTATAGTGGACGTAAGGGTCGAATCCCACAGAGATGAATGCGCTTTGGGAATTGTGGTGAAATTCTGGAAAGGTTTGGTTAGCTACCACGCTTTGGGTTGAGACTTTATCTAGGCTGGAATTTAAGATGTTACTCTACTGACTAGGAGGCGGGGAGAAAGACAATTGACATGTAGCTGTGTACGTAGAAAGTGGGGAGCTTAGGTTTCAGGAAATATATGGAAAGTACGAGTTTACTCTAAAAGGCTAAACGGAATATCAGAGGAAAAGAGGTAGTTAGGTGACTAGGCCTACAGATCTGAAAAGTGACAGCTGAAAAGTAAGGAAAAGTAAAGGACAAAAGAAAAAGTAGCTAAAAAGTAAAAGTGGTCCCAAATTTGGATGTGGACATTGTCTTCTCCAACAGGTATGAACACAAATCAAACAACTCAGATTCCATGAACGAGAAATGCAGAATAACAACTTCACAAGAACAGATCTAATAATTAAAACTCCAAATCAAAAGACTAAACTAACGAAACTGAAATTACGCTTACTAGGTGACATGCAAGGTGGCAGAAATCACGTAAACTAGGCTTTCACACTTAACCATTTCAGATATAAAATCTAACAGCTATCTAGACTTGCAAACTCAGGCAGATTAACTACAGAAATGAAAACATGCGATTCAACACTGGAAATTACCGTACCTACTGGATTTAAGCTATCTAGGAGGAAATGAACGAGATCAAACAAGAACCGATGCACAAAAATAACTTCATATCATAGAAAACGTTTGGATCACAACTAAGACTGCAAAGTAAGCAAATATTGAAAGTGCAACAAATCCAACGTAAGAAAACAAAGTGCGATTAACTAAGAAAGCAAATAAAGATTGTTTGCCACTCCGGGCGATGAAACTGTTAACACTACGAAACACGCTGGCTGGAACGAATGGATGTGGAACTCCGGCGAACTGATGAGCTTCAGGTGACCATGGCTGTCAGCGAGGAACGAGAATATGAAGGATAATGCTGAAGGATTGATCTACCGAAGAGAGAATGCTAACTAAGTGTATGAGTGGATGAACTAATTGATCTTTTTCTCTCTCCAAGTGGCTTCTTTATATAGGGAGGCCTCCCTTGATTTTTAGGGTAGACTTCAAACATGAAATGACTCTTTTGCCCCCTTGCTTGCGGCTGATCTTCCCAGCTATCCTTCTTCTCCATCTAGAGTCTTTTTGGCATGCATACTGGTCAGGATAGCAACATCCTGACGCCCTTCTCACCTGAATTCTCCTAACATTCCCATACTGACTAGAACACTTCCCTGCACACTTTAGCAACGGTTTTGCAGATATATTCCAATTATGCACATTATACTGACCAGTAACCAAGGCCTAGAATACGACTTATCAAACTGCTCACACTTACCACATGCTTGTCATCAAGCGTGAAGAACAAACAAAAAGCAATAAGTCGAATTCTAGCCTGGTTACACCCCTGACCGACTCTATCCTAACCTAGACCCTAAACTATGGCGCGAAGAAAAACACATAAGCACGGACACACACACGTAAACAGAACTAAAGACACTTAAACACATTAACACAACTCAATTGGGCTATATTTTCAACCATCTCTCCCCTTGGGATCAGGTGCAATACGGCCTTAGACAACCTTGAATTTCCGCCGCCCCCCCTTTCCTTCCCAGTCAGTACATCCGCTTGTCAAGATCACCCACACTCGCGGCTTACCACTAGATTCCCTCAGTCACTCACTCCTCACTGGGGATGTTAGGACTGTATTCTCTCATAGCGCTGAACCACAGATGCTTCGGACTTAGGTCTCATGTGCGGCTACTGAAGGTCTTTTAGGCTTGTAACGGGGCTATTGGGTTATAGTGTTTGGGGTGGTTGTTCCTAAGGCTCTAAGGTTCAAAAACCATTACTTTATTCTGATGCGGGGGAACTGTGTGCGCTCAGGCTTTCGGTTGCCACTTCTGCTTGGCTGGACTTTTTTCGAAGTTGCTTCCCAACTGGTCAGTAGCATCTTGTGGCTTCGCCACCATTATTCCTTCTCTTTCTTTCTGTGGTCAAGTGTTTTCGACCATTTTCTTCACATTTTTCTTCTTTCCTTATTATTTTTTTGGGCCTGGAATGACTTCCTGGTCGATTTTCTCCCTGCTTCTCAATTCTTTTCGCTCCAGTTGGTTTCTTTATGGTATGTCCTTCTGGCCAGTTGCCTCCTTGCCTTATGCCTTGCACACACACAATTCCAGGAGCTAGGGGTTATATCTGGGTATATATGGCTAGAAAGTGGGGTTCTAAGGGTTGGAAAATATTTTTTTGGGGGGAGGTTCCTACTGCCTTCAGTGTTGCTACACGCGGTGACTTTACCCTAGGCACCATGTGGCAGCCACTCTTTTCTTTTCTGAATTAGTGAAAAGTGGTTCCACTTTAGGCTTTTAACTCAAATTTTAAGAGGGCTTTTGTGTTTGGGCTCTAACTGTGGGCTTTTCTCTCATACTCGCATCATCTATACTGACTAGGAGAAACTAAGGGGGGGGTGGTTTTCATTTTCCAGCATGTCCTATCTCCCTCAATTCCCCTCACTCTCAGTTCGAGACAGTTCAGTTTTAAGCCCAATCAAATAAAAAAACTAGACCTAGACACTACACAAACACTTAAACACAGATAACACATATGTACACATGTCATACTGGCCAGTGCATTCCCCCCTCCCACTTCACACGTGTCTGCCCTCAGATGAGGCTGTGAAATGGAAAAAGGCAATGGCCAGTATGGCTGACACACAGACATACCAAATAAGAAAACACACGCTGTTTCTAAAAACTTCTCACACTTAGACTATATAATAGGCTAAGTGGGAGAGTTTAAAACCTAACAGAACCCGACAAACACAAACACATATATACATAAACTCCTCACACTTAGGCTACGCAGTAGGCTAAGTGTGAGGTACATGTACACGGAAAGAAAACAACATAAACACAAACACATGCGCCAAAAATAGCAAACCCTTTACTTCTCACACTTAGACTATTGTATAGGCTAAGTGTTATGAAAGGGGTTTGCTCACATACTACACAGATTATACTACCTGAAAACACAACAAAACACAATTAAAATAATAGACAAGCAAGGGTTCCCCCAAACTTGCACTTTACCAAGCATACATCAATAATCAACAAAGATGTGCATGTTTGTATCAACAAAGCTTCCTAAATTGTAGCATGTGATCATGTAAAACAAACCAACAATTTAGAACACAAACAATCCATCCCCAACCTCAATTCATCCCCCATGCAGAGGCGTATCAACATAATCAACACAAATCAACAATCTCTATAACTAACATGTATTGCAATTCATGGAAGTAATAATAGCCTCACAATGCTATGAACATGATTGCAAAATATAAACACTAAGAACAAGAGGGGATTCACCAACAAAAATCAACAATTCACCATCCTATGCAAAATAAAACCATGAAAAACAATTATAATCATCATCAGACTCATCCCCCATAGTAAAACATGCTTTTCAACTTAACAATTCATCAATAAAGAGCAAAATCCATGGAAAAATTCAACCAAAACTTAAAAATTAAGTGTAGGATTCATACCTTGAGTTGGAGAGAATTGGACGATGAAAGCTTGAAATTTATAATGTAAAGGGAGAATGAGAGTGTGGGTGTGTGAATTTGGTGATAATTTACAGTTGGGGTCGTGTGCCAGAGAGAATTTGAGAAGATGGTAGAAAGAATGAGAGAAAACTCATCTTATGTAGGCAATTCCGTGATTCTGACCTTTCTGTGGCGACCGATGCGCGACGTGCAGCGACCGCTACCTACATCAATAAGAGCTTTGCATGTGGCTAGAATATCTCTGCCTAAGATTAGAGGTACATTTTTGTCTACTTTCATATAAAGTATAATGAAGTCGGCAGGGAAGATAAAATCGTCTACCTTTTACGAAGACATCCTCAATCATGCCCACTGTTTTGATTGTCGTGTTGTCGGCCAACCTTATTATCTCATCCGACATCTTGAGAGGCCCGATGTTGATATTTTCGTAGTATTTCAGCGGCATGTGGTTGATGCTAGCCCCTAAATCATCAAAGGGCCTTGTCCACTTTTCCTTCTCCAATTGAACACCTAATTATGAATTGGCCGGGATCTCTTTGCTTCATTGCCCTCTCTCTTTGAATGATCTCGCTGCAATGGTGAGACAACTTAAGGTCAGCTTTTGTAGGCTTCTTATTTCTCATCACGGCCTCCCAGTGTGGGCTTTTCTCTCATACTCGCATCATCTATACTGACTAGGAAATACTAAGGGGGGGTGGTTTCCATTTTCCAGCATGTCCTATCTCCCTCAATTCCCCTCACCGTCAGTTCGAGACAGTTGAGTTTTAAGCCCAATCAAATAAAAAAACTAGACCTAGACACTACGCAAACACTTAAACACAGAGAACACATATGTACACATGTCATACTGGCCAGTGCATTCCCCCCTCCCACTTCACACGTGTCTGCCCTCAGATGAGGCTATGAAGTGGAAAAAGGTAATGACCAGTATGGCTGACACACAGACATATCAAAACACAACAAGACATATTTATACTAAAAACTTCTCACACTTAGACTATATAATAGGCTAAGTGGGAGAGTTTAAAAATCTAAACAGAAACCATCAAACCTAAACATATATATACAACAAACTCCTCACACTTAGGCTAAGCAGTAGGCTAAGTGTGAGGTACATGTACACGGAAAGAAAACAACATAAACACAAACACATGCGCTAAAAATAGCAAACCCTTTACTTCTCACACTTAGACTATTGTATAGGCTAAGTGTTATGAAAGAGGTTGGCTCACATACTACACAGATTATACTACCTAAAAAAACCCAGCAAAACACAATTACAATACAAAAAACTAAAAACTGAAAATAAAAAGAAAACTAATTGGTCAGTATGGTTGGTCACTTGTTCCTCCTGCTCCTTCGCGGGGCAGGTTGTGGTGCAGGTGGTTCTTCCGGTTGTTCCTCCTCATTCTTGGACTGCTTGTTCCCAGATTCTGCCGACTCTTCGGCATCTTCTTCCTCTTGTTCCGCTTCTTCTTTCTGCTATGCTTCTTCCGTCACGGGTACTACCTCCTCTGATACTCGTGGTTCATTAGTTCGGGCTTCGTGGCCACTCGGTCCAGCTTCACGGACCAACTTCCCGGTCGCCAGTTCTTTCAGGATTCCTTCCATCACAGTTGCCAAACGGCTTAACTCCGCTCTTGCTTTTCGATTCTCTTCTGCCAACTCTTCCACTACCTTCTCTAACTTCTCTTGTCTCTGCTTCTGATCTTATGTTCCCGGATGTGCTGCAGATCTCCCAGTCGATATAGCTTCCTCACCCATTGCGTAAAACCGTGGTATCCCCTACCTCATGTACACATTGTTCGTTCGGACGAACAAAGGTGTATCAAAGAGACTAGGAGGATCTACCATGATCTGGTCGGATAAGTCTTCGGCCTCCAAGATAATAATGTTGTTTCTGACGAACACTCCCAAGATATGGCAGAGAGTGAGGTTTTTCGCTGGGTGGGTGGCAATTAGATGGCATTGGTACGCTGTCCAGAATCCTAGATGTAATTTCCTTCCGCGCTTCGTGCACCACATAAGGTATAACTTTGTCATTGATGTTCTTACCGCGGAGTTCGACTGCCCCAACAAATTGAAGTCCAAGTGAAGCTGGACTAGGCAAAGGATTGGGTTATTGAAATGGATTGAGCGAGAGAGAGTGGATGCAAATTCTCCAGAGGCTGGGTGAGTTGACTCCTCCCATGCCTCTTGGGGCTCAAATTCCACATGTCTGTTGGGAATTCCCCGCTCCCTACTTCTCCACTCAGGCCCTATGGCCTCCTCCAAACTGCACATTCCTAGACGCACGGTCCACTCAATCAGATTCATTCGTATCTCTCTGCCAAACAACCTAAAACTGATACATTCCTCATCTAGATCAGTGGTCACATTAAACCTAAAGGTCGTGAAAATTCCTTCGCTAATCTAACCGGGATACTCGGATATCCATTCTCCAACAACCATTCGAATCCTAACGCATGCAAATAAGAGAGAAACTGCTTGCGGGCACCCAACTCATCTAAAGAAGGAATATGAAGTACCTTTCCGCTCTTCACTTGCTTACTCCCTTCATCCTTGCTATCGAAAACTTTTTGTAGCTCCTTCGAGTCGAAAAGCTTCATCTCCTCCACCAGATCATCAGTAAGGTCCACTGTCCAGCGCCGGTACCTCAGTCTCTCTACCGGGGGATGTACTAGCTCCCGATGATCATGCGGAAGCTGTTGTTCACTGCACTCCAAGTCATCCAAGGAGATATCACTGTCGGAGTCTGACTCTTCACTGACAGCGTATTCGCTATCATTTTGTTCCCTCTGGTGATCCTGGGCTCGCTAAACTGACTGAGTAATGACTATGCCAGTGTTCACTGTACGTGGCTTCATGTTGTTGGGCTTCTTCTTCATAGGTGCCTTCCCCTTCCGTTTTCTCTCTTCACGGTATCTAGCTTCCTCTCCGTCATCCTCGTCTTTCTCTTCATCGGGTTCCTTCTCAGCTTGTGTCGAAAGTTGATCCTGGGCAGTAGGACTGGTCTCCTTGTGGCCTACTGACTTGGATGCGAGGTCCAGACCCTCAGCCATCCTGTCAGCCTCTTCACCTTGGCCACTCAGTGTTGGAGAGACCGCTTTGGTTTCCATTGCAGTATCCTCTAGGTCAGTAGCAGGTAAAGACTCCTCCCCAGGTTTTGTGGAAGTGGTCCTCTCCTCTTCACTCAAGATCTCCACGGGATCTGCCTCCGTGTTCGGCTTCGCCTTACTAGCTGCCCACTTTCCTAAGCATCGTTGAGATACCCTTTGCAGCTTCGGCTGTTCTGCCCTAGGGTCGCCCTTCAACACCAACTTCCTCTTGACGGCCTTCGGTTTCGTCATCGGAGGTGCTACTGGTTTTGGTACCTCCGCTCTTGCTACTATCTCTTCTGCTTCCACATGCTCATCACTCTTTCCCGCCTCTGTCTGGGGGTTCACTGACTCTGGCTCTTTCTCTCATGCCCTGCCTTCTTCATCTTCTCCTACTGCCCTAGATGTGAGGTTCAGATCCTCAACCATCGTGGCAGTATCATCATTCCTCTGGTTTACTCCATCCAAAATCGTCTGGAATTCGTCATCCGTCATTAGGCCTTGTTCTTGGTCGTCTCGTTTAAATCTATCTCTTCCCTCGCCGTTCCTTGAGAAACGGTCCCTGCCGCCGGCGTCTTCTCTGGTTCATCGTCTCCCTGTAGGCTCCCCTGTTCCCTGTTTTTCCTCGCTTCACGTTCATCTGAGTCGGAATCGTAATGAGCGGATATGGGGTCAACCTCCATCGAATCACTTTGTTGTGGAGTTTGGGAGGGTTCTGAAGATTCTGGCGGTACGGTCACCGATGGAGAATTTCGTTCTGGTGGAATTTCGGTGGAAATCGGAATGGAAACAGTAGGTTGTACCGTGGGTTGCACATTCGGATCAGATGGGGCTCCTCTGGTCGCGTCCCCTGCTCCCCCTATTTGATTGAAACCGGCCAACGCCGCTGTCCAGTCCCGATTAGGGTCTTGTAGTCGCAGAAGAAATCATCGTCGGCGCCTAAGGAACTGGCGCCGGAGATGGCGGGTTCGGAGGTCGCGCTTCCACTGGCGGTTGCGCTTCTGGGGGTTCTTCCCTGCTGTGAGCAGTAGATTTCTCGCCCTTTACTTTCTTCGCCCAGGCTTTCTTTCCTATGGTTTAGATCGGCGATTTTCGGGTGAATGTGGGTGGTGGTTTTTGTGGAGTGATGGTGGAAAAATGCAGAGAGAAATGGAAAAATTGAGGGTTTGTGAAATGAAAAATGGGAGAGACGGTTCAGTTATGGGGTGGAAAAAAGGGTAGTTGGGGTTTGTAACCGGTGATAGGCGGTTCTAGGTTGGATTTGGTTAGTGTGAGGGACTGTTTAGCGAGCGGTCTCCTGATTGGATGTCGCCCGTCCTTTCAATGCACCACGCGCCTCTTTTCAGTCGCTGCCCGCCTGCAAAGCTGCAGCAAGCCCCAAATTCAAATTCTGCCCTATAATGATTTCCCCCTATATTTTCCTAGAGTAGAAACAAAGTAAAAAGGACACTTAAATAAATTGGGGAGTTTCACCAAAATGGTATTCTGATGGTCAGTACGTACTCCCAATTAACATTTGAGGTCCTAAAAAATATTTTTGGGTTTTCTTAAATTAACTAGCATGCAAAGGTACAAATTAATTAACTACCACATATGTACCATATTTACATCTTCCTTAGGAAAATTGGAATTCTACTTTGCCAGCATATGTACATTACGCTAAAAGGAGCTAGCCCAGTGGAATTTCAATCCCCATCCTACCGGTCAGTATGAAACCCGAGTATGTGGTTGCAGTGGAATCTCATCCACCACAGCCACATCACTGTTATCCCTAAATACTTTTAGCCTATGTCCATTCACAATAAAAGATTCAGAGTTAGTAAGACTCCCTGAAATCTCCACTGCTCCATTAGAACGGAGTGCGGTGATGACATAAGGCCCTGTCCATTTCGACTTGAGTTTTCCAGGCATGAGCTTCAACCTCGACTGGAAGAGTAGTACTTTCTGCCCAACATGAAGATCCTTGGTCCTCAGATTCCTGTCGTGCCACAATTTGGTTCGCTCTTTGTACCACATGGCTGAATCAAACGACTCCAATCTGAGTTCCTCTAACTCCTGCAGCCGCAGCTTCCTTTCCTCTTCACAGGCTGTAGCATCCATATTCACTTGCTGTACTGCCAGTATGCTCGGTGCTCAATTCCTACTGGTAAGTGGCACATCTTTCCAAAAATGATTCGGTACGGGGACATTCCTATGGGGGTTTTGTAGGCTGTGCGATATGCCCATAGAGAATACTCTAACCTCATACTCCAGTCCTTCCTGGAAGGATTTACGGTCTTCTCCAGAATCTTCTTTATCTCCAGGTTAGAGATCTCTGCCTACCCGTTCGCTTGCGGGTGGTAGGGGCTTGATAGTCTGTGATGCACACCGTACTTCTTCATCAAGGCTTCGATGGTGCGGTTACTGAAGTGGGTGCCTTGATCAGATATTATGGCCCTTGGTACTCCGAATCAACTGAAAATGTTACTTTTGAGGAACTTGGCTACCTCCCTTGCTTCACACGTGCTCGTGGCCTTGGCCTCTACCCATTTGGAGACGTAGTCAACTGCAACTAAGATATATAAGTTCCCATACGTCGAGGGAAAAAGGCCCCATGAAATCCATCCCCCATATGTCGAACAACTCACAAACAATGATTGGGACTTGCTGCATTTCATCTCGCGCGGATATTTCGCCCGTCAGTTGACAACGCTCACAACTTCTACAAAACTCGTAGGCATCTTTGTTGAGGGTTGGCCAATAAAATCCGCTATCCAGAATCTTTCTCGCCGTCTTCTTGGGACCGAAATGTCCTCCACATGCCAGAGAGTGGCAATGCGTCAATACGTCCCTCTGCTCCCAGTCAGGAACGAATCTTCTTATCACTTGATCGGCTCCTACCCTCCAAAGATACGGGTCGTCCCAAAAGTAGTATTTCGACTCACTCTTGATCTTCATTCTTTGAGCTTTGGTGACGTTCGGCACTTCTGGAAGCTCCCCTGAAACGAGGTAGTTGGCTAGGTAGGCATACCTGGCTCCTTCCCTACTTTTTCCTTTCCTCTTTCTGCCACATCCTGGCCAATAAGCTTCATCACTTCTTCCCAGTCAATTTTTCTGGCAGTGAAAATAACTTCACATAAGTGTTCTTCCGGGAATCGATCTCTCACATCCTCGCTATTTCCATCCTGTACTATCCTGCTCAAATGATCCGCAACCTTATTCTCAACCCCTTTCTTGTCTTCCACATCCCAATCGAACTCTTGTAATAAAAGTACCCATCGGATTAAGCGGGGTTTGGATTCTTTCTTGGTAACCAGGTACTTAATGGCTGCATGGTCAGTATAAACGATGACCCTTGACCCCAACAAGTACTGCCGAAACTTCTCGAATGAATAAACCACGGTTAGCATCTCCTTCTCCGTGGTATCATAATTCCTTTGAGCTTGATTCAATGTCTTAGATGCATAAAAGATCACATACCTTTTTCCCTCAATCTTCTGACCCAGAACCGCTCCTACTGCATAATCGTTGGCATCACACATCACTTCGAACGGATGATCCCAGTCAGGAGCCCAGATAATCGGTGCGGATATCAGCTTTTCCTTGAGCAAGTTGAAAGCAGCCTTGCATTGATCATCAAAATTGAATTCTACTTCGTTTTGGAGAAGTCTGGTGAGGGGTTGGGCAATTTTGGCGAAGTCTTTAATGAATCGGCGATAAAATCCCGCGTGCCCTAGAAAACCCCTTATTTCCTTCTGGTCAGTAGGAAAAGGTAATTTGGAAATGATGTCCACTTTGGCTTGATCCACCTGGATACCCCTCTCTGACACCACATGCCCTAGGACGATGCCTTCTGTGACCATGAAATGACATTTCTCAAAATTCAAAACTAGGCTCTTCGCTCGACACCTCTTCAAGACTACATCCAAATGACGAAGGCATGAGTCGAAAGAGTCTCCATAAACTATGAAGTCATCCATGATTATTTCTATACACTTCTCAATTTGATCAGAAAACATGCTCATCATGAATCGCTGAAATGTTCCCGGGGCGTTGCAAAGTCCGAATGACATGCGTCTGTACGCATAGGTTCCAAACGGGCAGGTGAAGGTAGTTTTATCCTGGTCTTCAGGATTCACGTAAATCTGAAAATACCCGCTGTACACATCCAAAAAACAAAAGTACTTCTTCCCAGCCATTCGCTCCAACATCTGATTGATGAATGGTAGGGGGAGTGGTCTTTCTGGTCGCTGCGTTCAACTTGCGGTAGTCTATGCACATCTGCCAACCAGTGACTAGCCTTGTCGGTATCAGCTCATTCCTCTCATTTTGAACCACTTGAATCACGGACTTCTTGGGGACCATGTGCACAGGGCTGACCCACTCGCTATCGGGCACCGAATAGATAATCCCTAATGACAACAACTTCAAGATTTCCTTCAATATTTCCTCCCGCATGTTGGGATTCACCTTTCTCTGCGAATCTCGATGTGCCTTCGCCCCTTCTTCTAGCCTAATATGATGCATGCAGACGTCAGAGCTTATTCCCACCAAATCTGTAAGGCTCCATCCAATTGCTTTCATGTTCCTGCCTAGAACGGTCAGTAGCCTTGCTTCTTGTTCTTTTGTCAGGCTACTGCTTATTATCACCGGATATAAGTTTTCCTTCCCGAGAAAGGCATACTACAGGGTTGCTGGCAACTTCTTCAATTCAACTTGTGGGGAAAGTGTGTCTGCTGGGAGAGGGTTTCTTGCAGCATCTCCTTCCTTTTCTAATTTTCCCTCTGAGAGATGTACTGACTGGTAGCTTAGCCCCTGCGGCTCCAATAAATTCTGATTTCTGGCAGAAGTCCTTAATAGCTCCTTCTATCTCTTCATCAGTTAACCCTTGGCTACTGATCAGGTCACACCATGTAGCTGCCTCTACATCAACCTGCCCATATACATCCAATGCTTGTAGCTTTTCCTGCAATAGTTTAGTCTCAAGAAAATCTTGGACTAGAGGGACAATTACATCCACATAGCATAGATTTTCAGAATCGATAGGCTTTTTCATGGCCTCATTGATATCAAAGGTAAACTTTTCTCCATGAAAACCAATACAAATTGTTCCTTTAGCCATATCTACAATCGTCTTGGCTGTCCTAAGAAAAGGCCTTCCTAACAAAATTTCGCTAGACTCCCTAGCTTCAGACTCACCCATCTTGATCACGTAAAAGTCAGCAGGATAAGTAGAATCATGTACTCTCACCAACACATTCTCTAACAATCCCTCAGGACTTATACATGACCTATCAGCCAGTTGGATTAATACCCTAGTGCTAGATAACGTTACTCCCTTCAGCCGATTATAAACTGACAATGGCATAACATTTATAGAAGCTCCCAGATCACACATTGCATGCTCGATTTTTACATCTCCTATAGTTATAGGCAAAGTGAACATACCTGGGTCTACTCTCTTGGGTGATAGCTTTTCTTGCACAATTGCTGACGTTATCCCTTCCACCATGATCTTTCTATCCTTCTAGGCTTTCCCGGCTATGAATTATTTGATAAATTTTCCAAGCGGGGGTAGCTTCACGGCTTGGAGGAATGGTATGGTGATATCCACCTTCCCAAAAATTGACATGTAATCCACTGGTTTTCCTTCTTTCTCTTGGTCACGAACCGGTAAGGGAATGGTTTTTTCCCTTTATCTTCTTCGACCAGCTCCTCGACAGCCTTCCCAGAGTCTTTCTCGGGCACATTCTAGGCTGGAGTTTCCTTCGTCAGTTCTTTTTCCTTAGATGAGTCCACCTTGGGCTGCCTGCCTCCGATTTCACTGTTCCTCGACAGTTCGTCACTCAAGAAAATGGATCTTGCATTTGGGGTAGAGGTTTGTGTAGCTCTTCTTCCGAGACAACGTCTCTCAGTAATGTTGCTCCACTTGATTCCACTGGACTTCTTTCATTTGGGCCCCTCATAGGACGTACCGGACCGCAATGTGACCTTGCTCATGTTTGCTTTCTCAGGTACATGGACTGTAGACGGGAGTTTCCCTGAATTTCCTTTTAACTCACCCATCGAACTTGCCAGCTGGGCCAACTGCCTATTCATCATATCAATGTTCGCTTTATGCTCCTTCTGATCATTCTGCATCCCCTGCACTACTTCATTATTGGACTGCAACTCACTCTTGATGCCCTGCTGTGAAGCAAGCAATTCTCACATCATATCCTCCATAGATCATCTTGACCTATTAGGATATTGGGACTGATTTGGCCCTTGGTGCTGGTTATACTGGGAATTTTGGTTGGGCTGAAAATTTTGGTAGTTTTGCTGGTTCTGGTTAGGCGGGTACTGGTTATACTGGCCAGGAGGGTTGTACTGGTCTTGGTGATATTGGTTCTGGTTTTGGTTTTGGAACTGGTTTTGGTTCTGCTGATGTTGTAGACCCTGATTAGGCTGATTCTGGTAATTTTGAAAGTTTCTCTGGTGGGGTGGTATATAAACAGGGTTCGGGTTTTGGTTTTGTGAGTTCTGGTTATGGGTTTGTTGGTTCCTTCCTGACCAGTTGGCTTGGTGGTTAGGATTTGCTGGGCCACGGTTGGGATTCTGGTTCGGGTGGGGGTTGTATTGGTTCTGACCTTGACCTTGGCTCTGATTTTGGTTCCCGTCTCCCCATCAAAAGTTCAGATGGTCCCTCCATGGTGCGTCCCGCTGCCTTCCCTGGATACAATTCCCATTAGAATTATAGTACCCCGCAGCATTGACTTGCTCCATATTGACGAAATCATTAGGCTGGTCATAGCCTGGTCCTTGATTTCCCTGCTCTGTACCCTTGTAGTTCCTAGTTGGGGAAGTGGGTGGTGCGTTCTTCTCGATCGCGCTAAGGAGTGTCTTCTTCAATTCGTCCATTTTCAAATCCATCTTCTGCTCTAACTTGTGCTCCTGGTCAGTAGACAAGGCACTAGCAATCCTTTCTCTGCTGTAACCATCTCTTGAATTGTCTTACTCCTTCTTTGCACTCAATAACTTCCCTAGGACTTTTTTAGCTTCACTGACCCTTAACTGCGTGAAACTTCCTCCTGACGAAAAGTTTGCTAGGTCATTTGTTGCCTTGTCCATCCCCTTATAAAAGGTAAGATGCATTTCTATATCGGCCATACGATGATTCAGACATGCATCCAAGAGGCTCATATATTTCGCCCAATAGTCACTCAAGGGTTCATCGTACCCTTGTTTCATACTAGTGATCTCTTTCTTCAGCAAGCTCGTCTTTGATGACGGGAAGAATTCCCCTAAGAATGCCGACTTGAAATCTGCCCAACTCTCAATGGAATTGGGGAGCAGTCGCATGAACCAGGTGTTAGCCTCCCCTTTTAGAACGAACGGCAAAGCCTTCAATCTATAGTCATCCTCGGTCGCCCCTGCTGGCCTTCTCTGTGCCATACAAATCTTACAGAACTCATGAAGGAATTCGTAAGGGCCTTCATAGCTCTTTCCACAGTACGTGGGCAGGATTGCAATAATATGGGGCTTAACATCACAGGCTGTCTGCCCGGGGGTGACTACTATAGCTTGCGGTGGTTCTCCTTCGGTATGCGCATTCAGCGTTCCGATCTCTGGATCGTCATCATCGTGGTCAGCCATTCTCCTTGGATTGCCTTCCAACTGTAGCCTTGGATTGTCTGGTACTCCTCCTTCTATGGTGTCTTGTTCTTCGTCCCTACTCGAACCTAAATCAGACAAAGCTGTTGACAGGCCAGATCGAGTGGTTACTAGTATAGATCCTCGCTGAAGTATCATCGGTCTCCACTGGTCAGGAGCCGAACTGCTTCTCATAAACTGAAATAAAAAGAAATAGAAAAATTATCCACAATATGTACGCCAAAGTTTCACACACAATAACAATTAATAACGCCATTCATCCCCGGCAACGACGCCATTTGAAAGGGCAGGTTTGTGTCAGGTGTCGTGTCGAGCACATGATGTATCCTACTGATCAGGATGGAACCCCAGCTATGCCTGAACCTGGTATCAATAATTCCTCAACCCACTTCTACTGACTAGTATAGTGGACGTAAGGTTCGAATCCCACAGAGATGAATGCGCTTTGGGAATTGTGGTGAAATTCTGGAAAGGTTTGGTTAGCTACCACGCTTTGGGTTGAGACTTTATCTAGGCTGGAATTTAAGATGTTACTCTACTGACTAGGAGGTGGGGAGAAAGATGATTGACATGTAGCTGTGTACGTGGAAAGTGGGGAGCATAGGTTTCAGGAAATATATGGAAAGTACGAGTTTACTCTAAAAGGCTAAACGAAATATCAGAGGAAAAGAGGTAGTTAGGTGACTAGGCCTGCAGATTTGAAAAGTGACAGCTGAAAAGTAAGGAAAAGTAAAGGACAAAAGCAAAAGTAGCTAAAAAGTAAAAGTGGTCCCAAATTTGGATGTGGACATTGTCTTCTCCAACAAGTATGAACACAAATCAAACAACTCAGATTCCATGAATGAGAAATGCAGAATAACAACTTCACAAGAACAGATCTAATAATTAAAACTCCAAATCAAAAGACTAAACTAACGAAACTGAAATTACGCTTACTGGGTGACATGCAAGGTGGCAGAAATCACGTAAACTAGGCTTTCACACTTAACCATTTCAGATCTAAAATCTAACAGCTATCTAGACTTGCAAACTCAGACAGATTAACTACAGAAATGAAAACATGATTCAAGACTGGAATTACCGTAACTACTGGATTTAAGCTATCTAGGCAGAAAAGAACGAGATCAAACGAGAACCGATATACAAAAACAACTTCATATCATAGAAACGTTTGGATCACAACTAAGACTGCAAAGTAAGCAAATATTGAAAGTGCAACAAATCCAACGTAAGAAAACAAAGTGCGATTAACTAAGAAAGAAAATATTGAAAGTGCAACAAATCTAACGTAAGAAAACAAAGTGCGATTAACTAAGAAAGCAAATAAAGATTGTTTGCCACTCCGGGCGATGAAACTGTTAACACTACAAAAACACGCTGGCTGGAACGAATGGATGTGGAACTCCGGTGAACTGATGAGCTTCAGGTGACCATGGCTGTCGGCGAGGAACGAGAATATGAAAGATGATGCTGAAGGATTGATCTACCGAAGAGAGATTGCTAACTAAGTGTAGGAGTGGATGAACTAATTGACCTTTTTCTCTCTCCAAGTGGCTTCCTTTTATAGGGAGGCCTTCCTTGATTTTTAGGGTAGACTTCAAACATGAAATGACTCTTTTGGCCCCTTTCTTGCGGCTGATCTTCCCAGCTATCCTTCTTCTCCATCTCGAGTCTTTTTGGCATGCATACTGGTCAGGATAGTAACATCCTGACGCCCTTCTCACCTGAATTCTCCTAACATTCTGATACTGACTAGAACACTTCCCTGCACACTTTAGCAACGGTTTTGCAGATATATTCCAATTATGCACATTATACTGACCAGTAACCAAGGCCTAGAATACGACTTATCACTCATCCAAAATCTTGAAGTGAATTTCGGGTCACGGTCGGATATGATTATCACTGGGGCTCCATGCAGTCGCACTATTTCCTTTATGTAGATCTGAGCTAGCTTGCTCGATCCATGCGTTACGGGAATCGGTATGAAATACGTATACTTGGTGAGTCGGTCTATACTTACCCATATGGCAGTATTCCCTTTTTGCGTCTTTGGCAATGCCGTCACAAAATCCATGGCGATGTGCTCCCATTTCCACTCGGGAATTTCTAGTGGTTGCAACTTTCCGTACGGTCATTGATGTAGAGCCTTCACTTGCTTGCAGGCTAAGCAGCGCTCCACAAATGCCGCTATGTCTCTCTTCATACCATTCCACCAAAAGGACTTTTTCAAGTCTTGATACATCTTCGTGCTTCCCTGGTGAGCGGTGTGTGGAGTCTCATGAGCTTCACTCATGATCTCGTTCTTGAGTTCCACGTCGTTTGGTACGCACAATCTCCCTTCAAAAGTGAGAGCGTTGTCGTACTCCTCACTAAAATTTCCAGATTTGCCAATTCTCACTTTAATTCGAATTTCTTCAAGTTTCATATCCATTCGTTGTGCTGCAACGAATCTCGTTCTTAGATTAGGTTCAACCACTAAGGTGGCAATTCGGCCT
Organism: Salvia splendens; assembly: GCF_004379255.2. Taxonomy (NCBI): domain Eukaryota; kingdom Viridiplantae; phylum Streptophyta; class Magnoliopsida; order Lamiales; family Lamiaceae; genus Salvia; species Salvia splendens. The sequence continues at coordinate 11,214,105 of NC_056050.1, read as the reverse complement.
TCCACTGTTTCAGGTGCCCTTACCACTTCCAATTGCATTTTACTAAACTCTCGTATTAGACTTTCCTCTTCCGTCAAATAAGCAGCTAGTTGCGAATGGTTCCTTCGGCTCAAAGCATCTGTCACTACATTTGCTTTGCTAAGGTGGTAGTTGATGCCACAATCGTAGTCCTTTACTAATTCGAGCCATCTTCGTTGTCGCATGTTCAAATCTTTCTGCTCGAAGAAATATTTCAGGCTCTTGTGGTCCGTAAAGATTTCACATCGAACTCTGTAGAGATGGTGCCTCCAAATCTTTAGGGCATGCACTACTGCTGCTAGCTCCAAGTCATGGGTTGGGTAGTTCAACTCGTTCGGTCTCAATTGTCGTGACGCTTAAGCGATCACTTTGTTGTTCTGCATCAACACGTATCCTGGTCCCACCTTTGAATCGTCAGTGCGGACTACGTAGTTCACTCCAGGCTCTGGCATAGCTAACACTGGCACGGTGGTCAATTTCTCCTTCAAGAGTTGAAAACTTGCCTCAACTTTGGCGGGATCCACTTGGGTTCCTTCTGCCGATACAATGTGTCCAAGAAAGTTTACTTCTTTCAGCCAAAATTCACACTTGCTAAATTTGGCGTATCTTCTCAGTCCTCAACGTATCCAAAGCGATTCGTAGATGTTCTTCGTGCTCCTTCTCGTTCTTCGACTAGACCAGGATGTCATCTATGAAGACCAAAACGAATTTATCAAAGTACGGATGGAATACCCGGTTCCTCAAGTCCATGAATACCGTAGGTGCATTCGTTAGACCGAACGGCATCACAATGAACTCATAGTGACCATATCTTGTACGAAATGCGGTCTTCGGTATTTCCTCCCTTCAAACTCTCAGTTGGTGATATTCGAACCGTAAGTCCATCTTCGAAAACACGGCGGCTTCTCGGAGTTGGTCAAATAGGTCATCTATCCTCGGCAGTGGATACTCGTTCTTGAGAGTCAATTTGTTCAACTCTCTATAGTCGATACGCATTCTCATTGACCCGTCCTTTTTCTTGACGAAAAGCACCGGTGTGCCCCACGGTGAGACACGCTTAACGAGTCCTAGGTCCATGAGCTCTTGAAGTTGTATCTTAAGTTTCTCCAACTCTTTAGGCGCCATTCGATACGGTGCCTTAGACACAGGTTCGGCTCTTGGTTCGAGGTCGATTGTAAACTCCACTTGTCAATCAGGCGGCGGTCCAGGTTACGCTTCGGGAAAAACGTCTGGAAGTTCTCGCACAACAGCGACGTCTTCCACTTTCCTTTCCTCCATCTCCTCTGTGTGGAGATAAACGAGATAAGCAGGATGCTCTTTCTTCATCATTGCGGTAGCTTGAAGTGCAGAGATTATAGCGGTTCGCCGGTTCATCGAGATTCCATGGTACACGATGGGTTCCTTTCCCCCGGAGCTTGTAGAGATATTTGTCTCTCCTTACAATGAATCATCACAAAATTTGGGGTCAACCAATCCATCCCTAAAATTACGTCGATATCTCTCATCGCCATAACGTGCGGATCGTGAGCGACTAACTTAAGGTTTCCCATAACGATTTCTATGTTCGAGCATGTTCGAGAGATTTCTATTGTCCCACCCACTGGTGAAGACACTACCATCTTATGTTCAGATTTGCTAACAGGCAAGCTCAAGGTATTCACACACAAATCAGATACGATTGAATGCGATGCGCCCGTATCAAACAACACAACGACAGGAGTGTCAAAAATTTCACCCATACCTATCAGGTTTCCTTTTTCTCGATCGCCTTGCTCCATCTTCGGTTGTTTTGTTCCAACGCGTACGTTATAGCTAGAGACAGAAGTCTTGAGTGGGTTGTTGTTGTCGTGACAGCTGGTCGCGATTTCCCTTCGATTCACTCTGCGGTGCCCTTGATTGCTGACGGGATCCTTGATCATTCTGCCTAGATCCCGATCCTCCCTTCTTGCTCAGACACTCCCTAGAGAAGTGACCATTCCCTCCGCATTTGTAACACTTGGTAACATTTTGATGCCGACATTCTCCGAAGTGATACTTAGAGCACACGTTGCACTGTGGTGCCCTGGATCGGTAGTCTCCTCAATAACTAGAAGTATGTTGTCCTCCTCCGTGTTGAGATGGATGCTGACTCGACTGGTACCGTTTTTCGTCGTATGGAGTCCGAGAATCATCCCACTTCCTTTTCTCCCGGTAGTGGTGTGTCATTTTTTAGCATGTCTGACTATAGAAACTTATTCCTTGTGTATATCCGAGTCGACTACTGCATTTCCCTACCGTCTAGTATCAAGGATTCGAAATTTGACCCAACAGTCTTACTTGGATATGAACAGATTTCAAATTGTTGCAACATTGCTAAGGATGTCTTTAGTCAGAAAGGCTCCAAAATTAATCAAGGAAACAAGATGTAACATCCCAAATTTTTGTGACTCTTTTTATATGTTTATTTGAAATTTGGATTACGAAACTTTTGTTTCTATGTGATTAAGTGAATTGCGTGAAACAATTGTCGTGAGTGATGTGGAATGAAGAGCTTGATATTTTATATTTTCGAATGTGGGTAAATAATTAATAGGATCATGCATTTATTTTTTTTCGAGCCAATTCATTGGAATATTCGGCCTTTCTAATTATTGAAATAATATTTCATTTCTTGGATTTAATTAATTGTTTTGGGAGATTTATCCAAATTAAATCCAAACCAAATGATCCCTAAATTGTACTACATGAAACTCGAACTCTAGCCTATTATCCTTGGGAGTTTTGAAAATCCCCTATTTAAAATAGGAGGATGAATTATTTTCTTTGATTTAATTGGTGCTTTGTTGACTCCCTTCTTTTGAATTAGATCCAATTAAATCATGCATGCTTTATTTCTTCACCCAAATTAAATTAAGATTTGAAATAATTCCTTGGCCAGTTAGGCCTAATTATTTTTGGCCCCCTCATTGTTTTGTAGAGGAGAATTTATTGTTTCCTTATTATGAGACCCTTTTATTCAATTTAATACCTAAGCCAAATTAATTGGGGATGTGAATATTTCCTTGTGTTGCACCCTCCATATCACACGACCCATGCTATTATTTTTCCTTGTGGGAATTTATTTATAGTTACCTATTTTTATGGGAGTCTTTTCCTATAAAGAAATTTCCAAATTTAAATCCTATTCTATTTAATTGAGGATTTAAATAATTTCCTTGTGCAATTCCTTATGGGAAATTTTGGCCCTTCCCCATTAATTTCCTACTTGGAGATTTAATTTATTTTGTTCCCTTATTTATGAAATATTCATTATTTTATTTCCTAAGTTGTGAATATATTCTCTCCAAGTAAATATCAAATAAAGTCCTTGTTAATTTTACCATGGAATTTTCGAATTCATCCCCTTCCCACAAGCCTATTTTATTCTTTTAATTGTGGAATTTATTTAATTGTATTTGCCCTACAATTAATTAATTAATTAATTTTAAACCTAACCCTAACCCTATAAAAACACCTAAACTAAACCCTAGCCCCCATTTCCCACAAATTTTCGGCCCCCTCCCTCTCTCCCCCTCCCTCACACGCCTCTCCTCTCCCTCACTCTCCATCCTCTCCAAAAACATCTTCCACCATTGTTCTTGCTTCAATTGGAGTGAATTTTTCCAAGAATTTCCGACGAATCGTGTCAACGTTTGCTTCTACCGTTCGTTTTCTTGATTCAAGAAGGTATAACTAAGTTTTTCTTCTCACCTCCTTCATTTAAACTTTATTCTTGAATCCTACATGCATATAGAGGGTGTAGGAATCATAGATCGCAAATTAATCGGTGGGAATGTGTGTTTGCATGAGAACTTTGATGAATATGCGTTTTTGTTGAAGTTATGTGAAGTTTGATTTGAATCCTTGGTGAATGATATGAGTTTATGTGCAAACATGGTTATGAGAACCTTTTTGAGCATGATTTTGTGTTATAAGCATGAAAAATTGTATTTGGATGATTAAGGAAGAAACCCTAAATTCAAATTTATGAGCCTAAAATCTGTGATGTTCGAACAGCGGTTTCTGATGTGTAATTGACCTATCAAACGATCGAATTTTGATGTGAAAATTTTACTGAGTAAATTTCAAGGTGTTTTCTGTGTCTCGTGTGAATTTCAGCCCTTTTTGTCGAAAAATGGAGTTTTAATAAATGTTTGAAGTTGACTGCGCAATTCTGCCAGAAACTTGTGTTCTCGCCCAGAATGTTTCGTATTGTGTTTGACCGACCAAATGACCTCCGTTTGATGTGATTCTTGAACTAAATGAACATTTGAAGTGTCTTCTGAGTCGTGTAAAAATTTCAGCCTCATTGGACATTGGATGAATTTATTTTCAAATGAATTGCGCAATACTGCCAGAAATTTTATGTTCCGACCAGAGAGTTTAATTATTGATTTGACTGACTAAACGACGTGATTTCTGTGTGAAATTTTTCTGGATGAACTTGAATGTGTCTTCCGTGTTGTGACGTCCTTGCTAGTCGGCCGGTCTCGTGGGCGAATAGTGCGGCCACACTTTCGTCGCACTGTGATATGATGATTGTGATTGATGGAATGATGTGAAAAGTGGGGAGATAAATTGTCTGGCCAGACTTGAAATATTTTTTTGCTCTCATGATATTTCTTACTACATATAAAAATCGAGATCACTGATATGGATGACATAACTAATATAAACTGTTTTCGGCATAAGCCCATTGAGTACAACAAGTACTCAGCCCTGCATATTATTTTTCTTATGTGCAGGTTGAGCGGGATGTTGCGGAGGATGTTGAGTTGGCCTAAGAACCTAGGATGCGTTGTGTCTTCATACATAGGCGTTATCCTTGACTCTCTTTAAACCTTATTTTTCGTTGCTATATTAACAACTATGTCTCAAGACTTTAAATCGTTTCCGTATTGTGTTTGAACATGTATGGTTGTGTTAGGTTTTAACCAAGTAATTACGTCGTTTTTGAAAATAGTGTTTTCCGTGAATTAAATTAAATGTTTTACTCTAGAAGTTAATTGGGTTTCTTTAAGCTTATTTTCTCCGCTGTTTCTTTTAAAAGTATTTATCATGTGTCATTTCTAATTAATAGTAAAATTTCAACCTTAAACTTCTTTAAACAAAAATGTTTTTTTTCTTCTTTCTGCCTTTAAGTTAATTAAGTTTTCACTTAAAACGTTGTCCATGCATGTTGGTCACGATCGCCGCGTCCGTAGTACCCCTAGTATGGGCGGTCGTGACACAAGAACAACAATGCAATGATTGAGTTTCATTGGACTCAACCAGTCCATTCTGAGAATTAAATGGTTTACAGGTATCAAATAAAACCCATAGAGCTTTGAGAATTTACTTCTGATGAGAGCTCGGAAGAACATGAGATAGGTCATGGAAACAGGATGAAACTGCAAAATTCCGGACAGCAATGAAGGATATCGTTCAAACATGTCAACGCCTAAAATAATCAGTCGCGGCAGGATTTAGAAACATGGACAAATGTCATGAAGTAGTACTAATGATGGTTCAACAACATCAGGTTAATGGAAAACATGAAATCACATCAATGGGTTGGCGGGTTTGTTAAAGACAACTCAAAGTGAATGGAACTTTTCATAAATTTAACACGATCAACCCGTTATGGAAGACGAGAACAGGATAGCCTTAACTTGGTGTTGCAGAAAGAAAAATCATTGAGTATGAAACAATATATGTAGTGAAACCGAGCTAAAAAGAATTTCACTTCTGCAAGAAAGAACTTGTCACATACTTGGTTACAAAATAAAGAGGTGAACTAGTAGTTCCAAGAATAATATTCCATTCTTTGAAGAAAACATGTCTGGAGGTGTGATCATACAGAAGGTCATAACTGCAAACAACCTTAAGAATGAAGTTCAATGACGGAAGTTCATAAGGTCAAAATATTGTCCTTATGAATGATGAATCAAAGGAGACTACTCAATCAAGCTATCCAACGTTACAAAGGCAAACACAAACTTTCAAGACAAGTGAGTCATGACTCGATATAGGGAGAAAAAAAAATAATGGACATTACTTGCAAATTGGGAGTCAACCAAGGTGTTTAAATAGACAAGGGCTTACGTTTATTCAAAACGTCCTGAAAGGAACTTAGAATCCAAGTAAGTACTGTTGAAAGTAAAACGTTCATTCTAGCTACGAGGGTCGCACTCCCACGCACATTTTCGCGAGCCTGAACATGGTAACATCGTTCTATGAAATCGTGGATTCCAAGTTGAGATTCATCGTATCGTCGAAATTAACAACTATTTTTGATGGTCGCATCTTCAAAGTCTTCTTGCCATGCCACGTAGTTTTCGAAATGCATTGCCATTGCACAGGTGGTCTTAAAGTGTCGTAAACGTCGTCGTACTTGTGTCGCATCGCCACTTTGGCATGGTATGCAAGACTGCATAGTTTTATTAGATCTTAGGTATGATCTCGCCATTGTGAGGATACACCAATGTTCGAAATATATACTTTCATTGGTTTTATCACTCAAGAAAGTGATATTGCAGTTGTCAACTTACAACTAAGTTCTAGCACGTTCAGTCTGGCCTACCTCGTAGGCACTCTATAATTTCAAGTATAGCTTGAAGTCTCGTACTTCAACGTATATTTGATCATTACCTAACTCAAGCTTCATATGGCTCCTATGTTCGCAACGAAGTTCAAAAGTTCTACATTTCACTTTAATAGTGGTTCTCCACAATACCTCATACTTCATCGGTCATAAATTTTCACCACATAAACGTCATCCATATTGCACAATCAACACATTTATTCGCGTAAATCATTTGGTGTTCCATAGCATAACAAACATAGTACATTAATATATGTGAATAGCAACACTCAGTCAATCAATCATCCATGGAATCGCATTTCATAAATCATGCAGTTCATGCTCATCTGTATCACAATCACAATTCGCAACTACGCACGTATCATGTTAGGGTTTTGTATACTAGAAATCACCTTTCGAGTGATTGGATACTGTAAAACTCTAATTGTTATTTTCCAATAAATGCAACGAATTATTTTTTGTCATAATGTTGTTATGTTTTACATTTAATGGTTGTTTATTGCATATTTAAATGTATAAGAACGTAACAAAGTCTAAGTCTTTGTTCTAGTAGACCGGTTGTGGGCGTCGTCCACTTTAAGGTAACACGGTCAGTTCTGAACAAAGAAAAAGAAGAATTTTACAACCCAGATAGGCCTAGACTACCTATCGTGAAAGGTTGCAATATCAGTCCGATAATTTCTAAGCCTTATTAAAATAAGATGACGTTGGTGTGGTATAGCACTGAATGGATCTAACAGCAAGACGAGTCTTTATGCTATCTAGTGAAAGACGAGGTCTTGATAATAATTTCTTAATCAATGTACGTTAGCATTGAGCATACGATATTGAGTATCCACTACTTTGACTTACCGAAGGTGCGGGTTTTTCGTAACCCAACGATCCAGGTATATTGGGTAGTGGTGATCATTATCTAGCGGTGCTAGGATTGCTATTATGTTGAATCGTGCGCGAGGAGAGTCTCGTTTGATAATATCCACAAGAGGAGCTCGAAACAAGGTTTTATTATTCAGAACCTAGCTAGTTGGAGTTTGATTACTCTATGAATAATAAATAAGAGTTTCTTGTTAAGTCCACTCTTGGAGATTAAATATGTTGATTAATTAAGTCCATAGCAGACATTAATTAATTAATGGATGTTTCTATCATAAGCGCGGGAAATGAATTGAACGCAAATAAAGGAAACCCGGAATACTTGTAATTTCGGATTTGGAAAGGCAGTGCAATATTACTTATATAGTGGCTGCTTGTAATATTCCAATATAAGCTTATATTAAATTGTGGGTTCAATTTAATTAGTAAAAAGCTAATTGGGTGAGGCTATGTCCAAATTCTTCCTTAGATCCCTGACTGGGCCCAATATGTGACTTAATATAAATAGGAGAATAAAGGAGACAGAAAACACAATTATTATTGTTGAAAAAATTTCGTCCCCCTCTAGAGAAAGAGTTCGAAATTTGTGCCTCCTCCGTGAGCAGTTTCTGTCTTCCATTATTCGAGCCCTAGTACGTTGGTGAGATTTGCCCACACAAATATCAGCGTATAGTCTGGGACACCAGTCAGAAGATCCGAGGTCTTGTATTGAAGATCTTCACGTGGAGACGGAGCAAGCCATCATCGATTCTTGGTTGAATCAACGAGATAAACTGGCTAATTCCGTAGTAAGCATGTTTTAAGGATTTTATATGCTAAAGCATGTTTCAATTCAAGTTATGAGCATGATACATGTGATAATTGCGCGAATAGAATTTGTCTGAATAATGTGCTAAATAGATCAAATTCATGTGATCGGACATTTATGCACGCTTCCGCTGCCAACCCCTTCATATCATGCTTTGCATTTCATAGTTTCATAGTCATGAAATTTTAATCGCCTAGGCATAAAATTTTGTCTTTCCTGGAAGCAACATGTATTTTCTTCAAGTAAATTTTACAGTTTCGTGGACGTAATAGCAAATCTCAACATCAACCAATACAAGTTCACAATCATACTACAATATCCAGCACATTCAACGCCATCATGCCTCACTGTTAAACAAAAGCAATTGTATAATCTCATAGTGTCTCCCGGTTCATATCTTCACAACATTTTCCAAAAGCCATAGTATTTACTTATTTCTCTCAGGTTTTGTTTCATAGTATAATCAAGTAATCACACTCATACTTCACGTTTCAAAATTCATGTAATTTTCAATCATTTAGAATTTCATCTATCTGAACTCATAGAAGTCCAATCACATATTCGCCGATTTTCCTTATCGGGGTGTGCACAACAGTATTCATCATTTTTGGCATAGTCGTATTAAGCAATTTCATATCCATGTATTTTCATCATCCCACCCTTCCAAACAATATTTTCAAAGAGGTCATATTATCTTCGATTCCCATCGAAATAATTTCATTTTTCACCAGAGGAATATCTTCATCACACTTTCCAACATTTCACAGGTTCAGATCAAACTTATCGAAACGCTTGTTACCTCATTCTTCGTGGTTGGGCGGAGACGAGTCGTGGTGTTGAGCCTTTGACGTTTATCAATTAGTAAATTTACACATGAATAAACTCTGACTCAACAAGGCTCTTAGGTCCAGAGCGGAAAGAACCTGGCTCTGATACCAAACTGTCACGACCGCCCTTCCAGGGTAATTAAATGCGGCGATCGTGACCTAACAGCACTTAAATGCAATCAAATAAAAGGGGCTAGGGTTTTATAAAAAGGGGTTTGACCAAGGAAATAAATGAACAATAATTCAAGAGAAAAGGGTCAGGGTGACGCTTTGATAGATGGACCAAAGGAGAAAACAATTATAATCATTGGTATTCAAGATAACAAAGGGTTCAACGTACTCCAAAACGTATCATGTCTTTAGATTCTAAACGGAACTCAAAATAGTGTCAAGATCAAACAATAAGTAAAACAGGTTTCAGCAGAAGCATCCAAGAGAAGAGTGAAGTTATGTATGAAGACACAACGACACTCACAGATCAAAGATAAACAATTCATTCTTCAATTAACTTGCTCAACACTACCATACTCTCGTCGTCGCTCAACCTGCACATAGGGAAAACACATGCAGGGCTGAGTACATTAAAATACTCAGTGAGCTAATGCCGAAAACATTTTCAATAAAAGTATTATTTATCATGCTACACATAAGTAACCATCGGGGTTTAGCTTTAGAAAGGCCCGGGGCACTAAAAATCATTTCCCATTACAAAAGTCGACTGATAAGTCATTTTCCCATAGACGTTAATCATATCTGCCAATACATGACTCCAATGTGGCCACAAACCAAGGTACTAGACCGGCCAGCCCGTACGCTTGCACACAGTCTACCATAGGTGTACACTAATCCAAGTAGGGTTTGCGGCCCTACGAGGACCCGAATTCGATTTAAATAATAGTGGCAAAAGTCACATCAAATAGGCACGTTAAAATCAAAATACCGCATGATAAATATAGTTGCATTCCCATCAATAAGATATTTAGGACATGGTCCTTATTTAAAAGAAAGCCCACCTCGACGACTTAGATCTAAAGCACTTTCTTCCCCTTGCTATCACGCTGAGAGCGCGAGTTATCACCTTTAAAATTTATGTGTATCACCAATCAGTCCCAATTATCGACTAAAAATCATGCATGTCCCCAACGTTTCCCTTTTCCCATCAATTCGTTTTATCAACATAAGGAAACACACCATAGCATACATCAACGCACAACACATCACTACATCATGGAATGGGCTTCTTAACACATATGCATCATGTATATCATTCAAAGCTGAACAACATAGATTGTTTTTGCATGTCTTAAATCTGACAGAAGAGCGCAGTCGTTTTTGTAAAAATCGTTAAAAATCCATCCGACCTTCCTTGGGGCTGAAATTTTACCAAAATACAGTAGATATATCAAAGATCATCCATTCAAAAGTTTACATAAAAATCACTTCCTTAGGTCGGTCAAATCAAAACGAAACTCACTGGTCGAGAATATAAATTCTGACAGAACTGCGCAGTCGACTTCAAAAATTTATTAAACATACATCTTTCGACCAAAGAGGCTGATATTCACACACAACACAGAAGAGACCTTGAAGTTTACTCAGTTAAAATTTCGCACCAAAATAAGATCGTTTGGTCAGTCAAACACACATCGAAATCTACTATCCGAACACCACAGTTGTCATGCTTCCAAATTTCGAATTAGGGTTTATCAAATATTCACCCCACCATATATATTCATACTTCCAACACATAATCATGCTTCAAACAGATCTCACCATCATGTTCTCATATATTCACATAGCAGTCACCACAAATCATCCACAAGTTCATTCATAAACAACCTAAATGCATATACATATCTTTTTTCCATGCAACCATCAATCCCACCCAATTAAATATTAGATCTACGATCTCTACACTTATTATATGCACGATGGAATCAAAATCGAGGTTTCAATGGAGAGGATGAGGAAAAGAAGTTCAATTATACCTCTCTTGATTGAAACGATCGGTAGAACAACGTATAATCTTGGTTCTTTGGCAAAGAATGAAGAGATCTCGAGGGAAAAAGAAAAACAAGTGGAAGAGGAGTGGAGAGGTGTAACACCCGTACCTTAAGTAAGAAATTAATGTTATGTAACGAAATAATTGATAAAATTATTCCGAGATGCTATGCTTCTCGATAAATGTGATATGGGAAAAAATTATGGTTTATGTGTTAAATGTGAAAAGGAACATGCTTAATTGTTTAATTGTGAACGTTGGGAGACATGTTGAAGGTCTCGTTGAAAGAATGACGATGAAATTGCTATTCTTAGCAACACAAATGAATTTATGTGGAAAGGAATATATGTTTTTGGATAACGATGCGCGTAAATCGAGAAATGGTCGAAGGGATATTATATTTGGGATAACACCAAATATAAATTGATGCCGTTAAACGTACTTTAATTTTTGGTTATGAAGAACAAGATAACAAAATAAAATAGAGACCCGTGAATTTTAATTAACGAAGGAAAAATACGAAAAATAAAGTATGAATTTATTTTGGACTTTTTCTAAATAAATTAGAGTCCAATTAATTACAAAATAATTTGGATCCTAATCACTCTTTTAATCCACCAAGTAAGAGTATTATTCTAACTTGGGCTTCCAATTTAAATTGAGCCCAAACCAAAATATATTTAATTGAGCCCAACAACATAGGATTTAATTATTTCCAAGCCCAAAAGCTTTTCTTCTTCCTCTTCCTCACAAGGTGACCGACGGTTTCCTCCTTCATGGAGGAGACTCTCCATTCTTCCACCCCTCTATCTTCCCCCATTACTTCCACAACTCAAGAGACAACCATTACATCTTTAAACCATTCCCTAAACACTTCACATTACACAACAAAGAAATCAAAGAGAAGAGAGAAGGAGAAGCGGCGATAGAGAGTGCAGAGAGGAAAGGAGGAAGCTTGAACCACCATCTTGTGTATTCTTCCACCATTTTCAACCATTTTGGAGGTATAATCCATTCCTACCAAAGCATGAGTTTATTTTAGCTTTGCATATATGTTTTTATACCTTCTTGTTCCATAACCAAAACAAATAACAAACCACTAAGAATCAACCAAACGATCGCCGTATGTAACCGAAACTATGAAAGAACTTAACTTTTTAATGAAAATGCGTGTTTCGGGAGGTTTCGGGGTGGTTTCGGGCGTGTTCGGAGCTGCGGGGTGCCTGTCTGGCGACTGGACCTCTCGGGGATAGCCAGAGGGTGGCTGTCCGGTGGCTGGGTTTGTCTCCGCTCCAGGCGCGACGACCGACGGCGACGGAGCCGCAGCCGGCGACAGTAGCTGTGCTATCCGGCGGCGGCAGCGATCGGCGACTCCAGCAGCAGCGGCTCGACTGGAATGGACGACGGCGACCGGCTGAAGGCGTCGACTTCTCGACGACAGTGCAGTGGCGACGACCCCGTCGATGGCGTCGAGCCGGAGAGAGGGCGACGGCGCGGCTTCGTCGAAGGGCAGACGGCAGTGAGGGGAGGAGACGGGGAGAGAAAAAGAAGGGAGGAAAGAGAGAGGAAGAAGATAGAGAGATTTGGGCCATGTACTTTTTTTTTAGTTGGGCCTTGGTTTAATTTTGTGGTTGGGCCCCTTTTAATAATAGATTGGAAGATTAAGTGGAGTTTTGGGCTCTTCTTTTAATTGAGGGGTTTCCTAATTAATTTTTGGAGGAATAAGGTGGGCTAAGCTTAATCTCTTGGGCCTGTAATAAAAATTTAATTGTGGCGAATTATTTAATTAATTCCTGTAAGACTTTTTGAAGAATGAATAATTTACCTAAGTATGAAATAATACTTTTTTTTTCAACGGTAAATAATTACGAAAATTTAAGTATGCGCTAAGAAATTTTTAGAAATTATTTCCGACGTTATAGAAAATACGAGGAGCCAACGAAGGAAAGAACGAGCGTAAGCGGCCGACCGGCGTCGCACTCGACGCCTTGGGCGGCCGCCGAATAACCGAAAATGCACGAAAACCGAGAAAACGAATTAAAAGATTTTAATTAGAGCGCATGCATTCTAAATATCGTCGTTACCGAGAATTTATATGAATTTTATGTATTTTCCGAAAAGGTGGTTCGCACGCACGCTAAAAGTCGGAACGAGAAATTTTACGGAAATCCAAAGCTTTTGAGGTGGGCTTTATTCTTTAACGTTTATTTTAAATTGATATGTAATGGTGTAATAAGGATGGTTTCAAAAAGTATGTCATGCCGTGTTTTTTGAAACTGCCTATCTGATTGTCTACTAGAATAAAACTCTACTAGACTTTGATGGTTAACGAATTCGGGTCTAACTAGGGTCTACGCCCTACTTAGACTAGTGCACTGATGGGGATCGTGAGCCGTCCCCTAGGTCGGCCACTCCAGTGATCGAGATTGTGGCCACAGTCTCGTTTCACATGATGGTTCAGATATGGTATATAATGGAGGATGATGTTAGTCCGCGCGGACACTTTTTAAGGAAATGTACTTTAGTGTTTCTCGGCCTTTGAAAGTAAAACCTGGGATTCACTCGATGATGGCTTGACATATCTTAACGATGAATGTTTTCGGGCATGAGTTCACTGGGTGCATCAAGTACTCAGCCCCTGCATATGTTTTCTCTATGTGCAGGTTGAGCGAGGTCGGGAGGCGGAGGATGTTGAGTGATGATTTAAGAACTGGTTCGGTTACTATTATGTCTTCATACATAGTAGTAGCTAAACTCTCAAATTGCTTCCGCTATTCGATGTCTTAAGCAACTCTGTTATTTTCTTTATTGCTAAACTCTGTTGTCTCATTATGCAAACTTCGGTTTGGAAACGTTGGATAATTTAAATGGAATTTCATCTTTGATTGTTAAGTCGTATTGCCTTGAATTGTATTATTCCCCCTTCTTCCCCGCTTCTTAATTCCCCCACTAGTCACGATTTCCCGTGCTTCCTATCCTTAGGAAGTGCGGCCGTGACAGAATGGTATCAGAGCAATTTTTCCTTCCGCTCTGGACCGAGAGTCGTTTATTCAATCTAGTCTAGACTCGTTTCGCTAGAATAAAAGAGTATTCATTGAAGGCTCAACATTCCGTCTCGTCGCGCTCAACAAGAAAGAATGTAAAATGTTTTGAATAAGGCACGTTGGATGTGATGATGAATGGAATATGTTTGTGATGTAGAATTCAGAGGCCTTAAAGGTAGGCTAATCTATTATGCGAATTTCTTCGTTTGATGACGATACAAGTATTGATGGAACGAATGGGACGCGATTTCCAAGGGATGATGAGATGACGAGATAAAGATAACCTTGTGAAGCGCGGCTAACGCTAGATCGAAAGATCGATGAAATTGCAGATTGCTACGTTCTAAAATACGAAACATCTATCCTTAGATGATACCTAAAAAAAAGGAATTGTCATGACTTTTCCTTATGGAAATCGACAGGTATATGCACGGTAACACGGATAACGTTCTCTACGCGTTTTATCTTTTCTACCTTGCTTTGTTTCTTTTTCTGTACTGGTTGCTAAGGGGACTTACTTTTATGTAGATGGCGATCATGATCCACGCACCGCTAATGGGAAGGTACGTCAAGAATGGATTGCGGGCGGTGGAAATGTATCGTGGGTTCGAGAGGGACGAGAGGGCCCCTTTGATATCTTATGTCGCAGACTACTTGCCACTATGGCCGGATGCTCATGGCTGTGGAGTGAGGCACTATGAGGGGATTAAGAGGTTGATTGATGGACTACCGGCGCCTTGGAATAGGTGGGCCGACGAGGCTTCACGGTCATACATTTGGCATAAGCTCCCCGACTATAGTATGCAAGGAGACATGCATGGTTTTGTGAAGGTCCTCTCGGAAGCCCTGGTCGATGCTCGTGACGGACCGCCACCCTATGCCCCACCTAGGAAGGAGGCATCCTCATCGAGTCGCAGGCCCTATAGCAGGGATCGGTACGAGGGTGAGACGCCGCAACCAAACTTCCCCAAGAGGAGGAGGCTTGGGATGCGCACCTCCGCACCTCCTGCGACAGAAGTTCTCGTGGTCGATAAGCATATCGACGTCGCTACTTATGTGCGGGAGAATGATGAGGAAGATGAGGAAGATCCTCTTGAAGATGAGGAAGAATCCCTTGAAGACGAGGAGGATCCCATGGAGGATGAGGATGGCCTCGAAGAAGAGCCCCTTGGAAGGGAAGTTGAGGTTGAAAGTGAGGAAGGGGCGAATTATAAGAGAGCTCCCGAGGAGTAGTGTTCCTTTTACTGTTTTGCTAGTTTCGAATGTTTTGCTTTGACGAACTATGTAATAGTTTCTTTGACGTCTATTTTCCTTCCTTGTTGCAAAGACCTTGTGGAAACACGTACTTGTTGGTTTTAAGATAATAAAGTTTCCCGTTGTTTTATCGTTGTGTTCGTTTTACCTTGTTATGTGTGGGAAAGTTTGTGAAATCGCTTTTGGAAAGGTTGTGTGGTGTGGTGTGGTGATGGTAAAATCAGACTTTTGTACTAACGCATGTGTTGAACAGAATGCCTCCCCGACGTGCAGCCGTTCACCACGAGAATGAGGCAAGCAATGAGACCCAAAGCAGTGTGGGTCCTGAAGGATAACCACCACCACCACCACCTCCACCACCGCCACAGCCGGAACGAAACATTGAGAAGGAGTTTCGGAAGGAACGTGCTCCCGTATTCGATGGAATGGGAGATCCGGCCAAGGCTGAGACCTGGATTCGGACCATAGAACGCATCTTCAAGTTCTTAAGGTGCACCGATCAGGAGCGCCTATCGTGCGTGACCTACCAGCTCACTGGGTCCGCGGAATTTTGGTGGGAGACCAAGCAGCGGACGATGATGCAGGAACAACTGGACGCCCTGACATGGGAAGACTTCAAGGAGGAACTGTATGACAAATATATTCCGAGGAGTTACCGCAAGGCTAAGGAGGCCGAGTTCTACAATCTGAAACAGGGGCGGATGACTGTGACAGAATATGACCGTGCCCTATGTGACATGTCTCGATATGCACCCGAGCAGGTAAACACAGACGAGAAGATGGCGGAGAAGTTTTGTGCCGGTCTGAGGCACGAAATCAGGATGGCTTTGGCATGCCGTGGCAGACTCTCGTATGCCGAGTCATTATCCCGTGCACTGGACGTAGAGGAAGCGATGCCACGGGAAAAGACGGTTACACCCACTACTCCAACACCGCCGACCCCACAGCAGAATTTCCGGGATAAGAGGAAATGGGACGGGAACCGCGCACCCTTTGACAACAAAAGGTTCCAGAGTACCCCAAACTCTTCCCAGGGAAAAGGAAAGCAAGCTGCTCCATTCCAAAGTGGAGATTTCCGTCTGAGAGCACCTCCTTGTGCCAAATGTCAGAAGAACCACATGGGAGAGTGCAGAGTCGGGACCAGCGTGTGCTACAAGTGTAGGGGAGTTGGACACTTCGCCAAGGAGTGCCCAAGCAACAATAACACTGGAGGTGGGGGAACACCGAACGGACCCCGAGGGAATCCTACACCACCTCAGCAGCAGCAGCGTCGCCAACCATACCCAACTCAAGCTATGGCCTATGCCTTGGGACGCAAGCAAGCTAAAGCCCCACAGGGGGAGCCAAAACAAGAAAATCTGGCAGGTATGGGAACACTACTTGACATGCCTGTTGCTGTTCTGCTTGATACGGGTGCGTCGCACTCTTTTATATCGCACTCCTGCGTGAATGCTTTAAGACTGCCTGTTGATGAACTTGAACATAAGATGAACGTGAACTCACCGGTAGGAGGCCTTGTAGAAACTTCACAATCTTGCTCGAACATAGAACTCACGGTGGGAGAACTTAGCTTAGTGGCTCACAACTTGCACGTTATACCGATGGATAACGTGGACATTATTCTGGGGATGGACTGGCTAGCTGAAAACTATGCCACTATCCGATGCCAAGAGAGGCAAATCTCGTTACAAACCCCGGGGAAGGAGCCCTCTACCTTCCATGGGATTTCGATGAATCAGCGAACTTGTGTGATATCGGCACTTCAAGCAACTACGATGATTAGAAAGGGGGGTCCTGCCTATCTCGTGTACCTACAAGGACATGGCAAGGGAGAAAGGAAAGTTGAAGATGTGGCAGTGGTACGTGAGTTTCCCGATGTATTTTCCGATGCTTTGTCAGGCCCTCCGCTTGATCGACAGTTGGAGTTTACTATCGATCTGGAACCAGGAGCCGCTCCGGTATCGACAGCACCATATAGGATGGCACCGAAGGAGTTGGAAGAACTCAAAATCCAGCTACAAGAACTATTGGACTTGGGTTTTATCCGACCGAGTGTATCGCCATGGGGAGCACCTGTACTGTTTGTGAAGAAGAAAGACGAGACACTGAGAATGTGCATAGACTATCGGGAATTGAACAAATTGACTCTCAAGAACAAATATCCTCTGCCGAGAATAGATGACCTGTTCGACCAACTCAGGGGAGCAGGAGTATTTTCGAAAATGGATTTAAGGTCAGGATATCACCAGTTGAGGGTACGAAGGGAAGACATACCCAAGACAGCATTCCGAACAAGGTATGGGCATTATGAGTTTGTAGTAATGCCGTTTGGACTGAACAATGCACCAGCGGTATTTATGGATTTAATGAATCGAGTATTCCATCCGTACTTGGACAAGTTCGTTCTGGTATTCATAGATGATGTACTGGTTTACTCGAATAATGAAAAAGAACATGAGGAGCACCTAAGGATCACGTTGGAAACACTCAGAACGGAGAAGGTGTACGCCAAGTTCAGTAAGTGTGAATTCTGGCTAAAGGAAGTGAATTTTCTGGGGCTTATTATGACGGCCGAAGGGATTCGAGTCGACCCTGCAAAGGTGGAGGTCGTACAACAGTGGAAGGCGCCAAAGACCCCAAACGAGATTCGGAGTTTCCTTGGACTGGCAGGATACTACCAAAGATTTATTGAAGGATTTTCTAAGATCGCAAGGCCAATGACTCAACAACTGAAGAAGGGGACCAAGGTCAATTGGACACCGGAGTGTGAAACTAGTTTCCAATTGTTGAAGGAGAAGTTGACCACCACACCTATCCTAGCCGTGCCGGAACCGGGAGTAGACTATGTGGTTTACACTGATGCCTCGAAGATTGGACTGGGGTGTGTTTTGATACAGAACGGTAAGATGATTGCCTATGCTTCGCGGCAGTTGAGACCACACGAGTTGAACTACCCTACTCATGACTTGGAACTAGCGGCCGTTGTGCACGCATTGAAGATTTGGAGGCACCATCTCTATGGAGTTCGGTGTGAGATTTTTACAGATCACAAGAGCCTGAATATTTCTTTGAACAGAAAGACTTGAACATGAGACAACGCAGATGGCTCGAGCTAGTCAAGGATTATGACTGTGGCATTAACTATCATCCGGGCAAAGCAAACGTAGTGGCGGATGCTTTGAGCAGAAAAGCCCAACCGCAGTTAGCTACTTTTCTCACTCATGAAGCGGAGTTGATTCGCGATTTTAGCAAGATGCGATTGGAAGTAGTAAGAGCCCCGGAGACCGTGAAGGGAAAGATTGCCACCTTGGTAATTGCATCCGATCTACGGACAAGGATAATAGAAGGGCAATGAAATGATGAAAATTTGGAGAAAGTTCGACTAAAGGTAAGGAAGGGCGAACAAGAGAAGTTTCGAGAGGAGGCTGATAATGCTCTCACCTATGAGGGGAGACTATGTGTGCCGAGCGACGACGGACTTCGAAATGAAATTTTGACCGAGGCACACGAGACTCCATACACCGCTCATCCTGGAAGTACAAAGATGTACCAGGACTTGAAGGGATCATTCTGGTGGGATGGAATGAAGAGGGACATAGCTTTGTTTGTTGAAAGATGTTTGGCTTGTCAACAAGTAAAAGCCTTACATCAACGACCCTATGGAAAGTTACAACCGTTGGAGATTCCGGAGTGGAAATGGGAACATATCGCCATGGATTTTGTGACGGGATTACCAAAGACCCGGCAAGGGAATATAGCCATTTGGGTAATCATAGACCGCCTCACCAAGAGTGCGCATTTTATACCTATCCCTATAACTCATGGATCCGACAAACTGGCCCGGATTTATGTGAAAGAAATCATTCGGTTACATGGGATGCCAGTAACAATCACGTCAGACCGAGATACAAGGTTCACTTCAAGGTTTTGGATAAGTCTGCAACGAGAGCTTGGCACACGACTAAATTTTAGTACTGCTTTCCATCCACAAACCGATGGACAGTCCGAGAGAACGATTCAAACTCTCGAGGACATGTTGAGAGCTGTGGTTCTTGACAGAGGAGAAAATTGGGAAGTTGTACTACTGTTGATCGAGTTTGCCTACAACAACAGTTTCCAGGCGACGATAAATATGGCCCCATATGAAGCATTGTATGGGAGGAAGTGATTGAGAAGAATACTCTATTGGGATGAGGTTGGTGAAAGAAGAATACTCGGGCCAGAGTTAGTCGAAGAAATGATTGAGATTGTGCGACAAATTCATCAAAGAATAAAAGAAGCTCAAGACCGACAGAAGTCATATGCTGATGTCCGGCGTACCGACTTACAGTTCAACACGGGAGATAAAGTGTTTTTTTAAAGTATCTCCGTCGAAGGGAATAACGAGGTTTGGTGTAAAGGGGAAGTTGAAGCCACGATACGTAGGGCCTTAAGCAACTCTGTTATTTTCTTTATTGCTAAACTCTGTTGTCTCATTATGCAAACTTCGGTTTGGAAACGTTGGTTAATTTAAATGGAATTTCATCTTTGATTGTTAAGTCGTATTGCCTTGAATTGTATTATTCCCCCTTCTTCCCCGCTTCTTAATCCCCCCACTAGTCACGATTTCCCATGCTTCCTATTCTTAGGAAGTGCGACGGTGACAAGAGGAGAAGAGTAGCGTGTGGAATGTGAGGGAGGCGTGTAGTTAGGTAGGGTTAGGATTTTCTTTCTACTCTTATTTATAGAGTTAGAATATAATCCCCAATTAATTACATGAGGATTTGGGGGAGATTTGGTGGGGAGGAATCGACGTGATTTTTGGGGAGGAATAAGGGGGATTTCAAAATTATAGGTTATTTAATTAGCCTATGATTTAATTTGGTATTTCACATAGTAGAATAGAATAATACGGAGGAGAATAAAAATAATAAATCCTCCCAATAAAGAGTGAGTAGGCGATTTTTTATATGTATTCTCCCACAAGGAATTAAATTCAAATCCTAATAGGATATGGCAAGATTTGCTAGGTTCTTTGAATTTATTCATGAGAGGGAATAAATAAGGGATCAAAGTATATATGATAAAAATTTACTCCTCCCATAAATAGGAAATTTTTGAAATCTCCTTAGGAATATGGTAGTGGTCGAATTTTTTATGGAGAGAATAAGGAATAATCGACTTTGGATTTAATTTGGATAATTATCCCAGGAAAATAATTAAATCCAGGAAAAATAGAATTCCACTCCAATAAATAATAGTGGTCGAAAATTTCAAATAAAAGGCAAGGTAACTATTAATGATCCTATTAAATCTCACTCACCCTCAGAAGATAATTCGTTAAAATATTTTTTTCACCCCGCACCAAATATTCACACTGTCATGCCACAATTCAATTATTGACCTTTCAACGGCCACGTCATATATTCCACGGATTTGACTATTCAAATCAATCTCAACTCCAACACGCAATTAGGTCACGTAGACATTATGCAATTAATTTACTCGTCAATTAACCCACATGCTTCACGGCATTAAAACATTTAATGCAAAATTTATATGCTTGGCAAATTAGGGTTCCGAAAGTGGGGCATTACATATAGTGAGTGTAGAAATCGTAGATCTAAAAATTAATCGGTTGGGAAGGATGTTTGCATGAGAAAGTATGTGTATGTGCGTGTATGTATGTGTGTGTGAGTTTGTGGATGATTCATTGGTGAATGCTACGTGTAAATAGGAGAACATTGTTGTGATGTCGTTTTGAAGTGGGAATATGTGTTGAATGCATGAATATGTATGTGTGGATGAATGTTAGACAAACCCTAGTTTGTAAATATTGAGCATGAAAACTGTGGTGTTCGGACAGTAGGTTCCGATGAGTGTTTGGCCGACCAAACAATCTTATTTTGGCACGAATTTTAAACTGAGTGAAATTTTAAGTATCTTCTGTGTTGTGTCAAAATTTAAACCTCTTTTGACGAAAGATGGATTTTTAACAAATTTTTCAGTTTAACTGCGCAGTCCTGCCAGAATTTGTATTCTCGTCTAGTGAGTTTCATTTTTGTTTTTGACCGACCTAACGATGTGATTTTGGTGTGGATTTTTAACTAATTGAACCTTGATGTGTCTACTGTGTGGTGACCAAAATTTAGCTTCAAATGATATCGGATGGATTTTTAATGATTTTTACAAAATGACTGCATTGTTTTGCCAGATTCATGTCTTAATTGAAATAGTCTTGTTGGCAAGTTTTGAATGAAATACATGATACATGTGTGAGTAAGAACTTATCCTATGATGTGATTATGCGTTGCACGTTTATGTATGCCAAAGGGTTCGTATCGTTTATGATGGTGAACGTTGGGATGGGCAATATGAGAAAACGATGAAAGGAACAATAGGGCATGCATGTGTAATGTGTTGATAGAAAACTGATTGTGTTGTATTATGTGGTTATGATGTTGATAAGGGTTGTTGTGCGTACGTGGGTACGAAGAGCAAGGATTTCAATAAAGCTGTGAACCGTGTTTGTAAGCAATCGAGGTGAGCTTTCTTTTACTAAAATCTTTTACGATTCAAAAATATGATTGTGGAGCTATAAGGGTGGTTTAAAGTGTTATGTCATGCCATGATTGTTTTGATGTTGAGATTGTTGTCTGATGCCTAGTTCGTTTGAGCTTGCTCCGTTAGGCTATAGGGCTGTGATTGTTTTGATGTTGAGATTTTTGTTTGATGCCTAGTTCGTTTGAGCTTGCTATGTTACGCTATAGGGCTATGTGTGAAACTAATTCGGGTTTGAGTAGGGCCGCAAACCCTATCAGGTTGTGTACACAGGTGGGATAGGGAGCCGTCCTTGCTAGTCGGCCGGTCTCGTGGGCGAATAGTGTGGCCACACTTTCGTCGCACTATGGTAAGAGGATGTGATTGATTGATTATGGAGAAAGTGGGGAGATTGTTTTGACTGGCCAGTCTACGAAAATGTTTTGTGATACTCGATGATATTCTTTTCTTAAATGTTAAAACTCGAGTTCACTATGGTATACATGACATAACACTTATCAAATATTTTGGTGTGTGTCCACTGAGTATGTCAAGTACTCAGTCCTGCATATGTTTTCTTAATGTGCAAGTTGAGCGGTGAAGTTGCGGCGGATGTTGAGTCGAGCCTTAAGAAATTTCGGATGCGTCGTGTCTTCAGACATAGGCGTCTCCCTAAGACTCTCTAGACACCTTTATTCCGCTGTCTTGTTTCGAATCGTTCTTGATAAAGTCTTTCGATTTGCTCTACACTACTTTATGACATTAATTACCTTGAGATATTAACCCGCTGCTTAATTGTTTAATCGATTAAAACTTTTCTTTTGAAGCTTTGTTTAAGATGTTGTCTTTCATTGTTTTCTCATTCTTCATCCCCGCTCCTTAGTCCCTTCCCTAGTCACGATTTTCCCGTCTTTACTATCCTTAGTAAGGGTGGGCGTGACAACCTAGTACCGCCCCCACTGCGTAGTCGCTTGCATCACACATTATTCCAAACGGTAGACTCCAGTCGGATGCCCTGATGATAGGGGAAGATACTAATTTATCTTTCAATATTTGAAAAGCCTTTTTACACCTCTTCGTCGAAGACGAAATCAACTTCATTATGCAACAAATGGGTGAGCGGCTGGGCAATCTTTGCGAAGTCCTTTATGAATATTCTATAGAAACCTGCATGCCCTAGGAATCGCCTAACTTCTTTCTGATTCGTAGGGAACGGCAATTTCGAAATCACAACGACCTTTGCTTAGTCCACCTGTATGCCTTTCTCCGAGACTACATGCCCCAAGATGATTCCCTCGGGCACCATGAAGTGACACTTTTCGAAGTTTAGGACAAAATTCTTTTCCTGGCATCTCCTCAATACTACGTCATGGCTAGCTAAACAGGACTCGAAAGAGTTCCCATATACGGTGAAATCATCCATGAAAATCTCGATACAATCCTCAAGTAGATCCGAGAAGATACTCATCATGCAACGTTGAAAAGTGCCTGGCCCATTGCATAGCCCAAACGACATCCTTCTATAAGTATACGTGCCAAAAGGGCACGTAAATGTAGTCTTCTCTTGGTCTTTGGGATCTACATAGATCTGGAAGTATCCACTGTATCCGTCAAGGAAACAAAAATATTGCTTACCAGCCAGCCTTTCTAACATCTGATCAATAAAGGGTAGGGGAAAATGATCCTTCCTGGTTACTTCATTCAGTTTCTTGTAATCGATGCACATCCTCCACCCAGTGACAAGTCGAGTGGGCACCAATTCATTTTTATCATTCTTAACTACCTGAATTCCTGACTTTTTAGGTACCATGTGAACCGGACTGACCCATTCACTGTCTGGTATGGAGTAAATGATGCCTAGGGAAAGCAGCTTCAAAACTTCTTTAAGGACCTCATCCCTCATGTTTGGATTTAGCTTACGTTGTGGATCTCTACAGGCCTTAGCTCCTTCTTTCAACCTGATATAATGCATGCAAAGATCCGGACTGATCCCTACTAGGTCTGAGAGAGTCCATCCAATTGTCTTCTTATTTCTCCTGATTACCTCAAGTAGGTCTCTTTCTTGTTCCTTGGTCAAGTTGCTGTTGACGATGACCGGGAAAGTCTCATTTTCTTCTAGATAGGCATACTTAAGGCTTGGCGGGAGAGTTTTCAGTTCCTTCTTGGGGGTAATTGTTTACTGGGGCAAGGGATTCTTTTTTGTAGCATCTGTTGTCATTCCCGTCCTAGACACTGAGGAACTTTCAATACTAGCCTATTCATTTGTTCTGGCTGACTTTGGATGTCTACAGAATTCTTATATAGCTTCGGCTAGCTCCTCATCCGTTAATTCCTTCGTGTGCATTGCCTCACACCAACCAGCTACCTCTCTGTCAATAGAGTGACTTAACTCTGAATTTTCGATATGTACCTGCATTAACTCAGTCTCAAGATATTCCTGGACCAGGGGGTTAATAACATCGATAGCATGCAAATTTTCAACATCTAACAGTTTCTTCATTGCTTCATCTATGCTAAATGTATATTTTTCCCCATTATAGTCCAGACATATTGTCCCATCAAACACATCGATAATGGTCTTAGCGGTACGCAGAAAAGGTCTCCCTAAGAGCACGCCGCTAGACTCAGCAGATTCATTATCACTCATTCTAATAACATGGAAATCGGCTGGATACAGAAAATCATGCACTTTGACTATAACATTTTCTAAAACTCCCTCGGGACAAATGCACGACCTATCCACCAATTGGATCACCACTTTTGTGTCCACCATTCCCACTCCTACCAGCTTTTTATATATGGAAAGCGGTAAAACATTTATCGATGCCCCTAAATCACACATAGCATGCTCAATTCTGACATCACCAATGGAAATGGGTAAGGTGAACATACCTGGGTCAGTGCGTTTCGAAGGCATCCTGTGTTTCTGAATCACTGCTGATACGTTCACTCCAATCAAAATCTTCCCACTAGGCCTTGTCTTTTCAGCTATGAACTCCTTGATGAATTTGCTGAAGACGGGCAATTTCAAAGCATGTAAGAACCGTAAGTTTATCTCCAACCTTCCAAAGATATCCATAAAATCCACTGGTTCATCTTTCTTCCTCTTAGTCTCTCCTCGGTGCGGAAATGGTTTCAATTGTTTCCCTGGTCTGGTACATCCTTCAGCTGTAAACTCACCCGTTCCATTTCTCACTACCTCGTCCTACACTTCTGGCTCTGGGTCTAGGAAAAATGGTTCAGCCATACTTGTTAATGGTTTCTCTAGATCACCTTCCTGAAGGTCATCTCTTCGCCCGGAACTCCCTGCTTTCAATTTTTCAGACTCAGGAACTAGATCTTTCCCCTCTTTGCCTTTCACGGGAGGTGTTTCTTCATCCTTCCTCATCACTGGACCTTCGTAACCACGACCGGATCTCAAAGTGATTTGGCTGATATTAGCTCTGTCAGGTGGCATTACTGAGGCAGGAATCCTTCCATCGTTCCCTCGCATCTCGCTCACGGAAGTCGCGATCTGGGACAATTGTTTGGCCAACATGTCCATTGCTGCCTTCTGCTCTAACTGAGCATCTTGAAGCTTATGCACCACGTCATTGTTATATTGCAAGTTGTTATGCATATGTCGTTGTGAACTGACTAGGTCATGCACCATATCATCAATATTCTTTGGTGACTTAGAAATGGGTTGGGACTCGGTCCCGAACCCTGGTTCGGTCCACTTCCTTGGTTCTGGCGAAAATTCCCCTGACTTCCTGAACTGTTGTTGTACTGATTTCCTAGCCCTTGGTTCCCCTGGTAAGAAGGTTGGCAATTTTGATAATTTCCTGGGTAACTCCTTTGTTGTGGCGGTACGTATGAGTTCCCCTGGTGGTTTTGACTCCTGTTTCCCCAATTCGAATGATCTCCCGGATTCCGGTTGCTCCAGTTGTTCTGCCCCTCCTGATTTCTTCCCGACCAGTTAGTCTGCCTATCTGGTTAATGTGCCAACTGAGCGTTCTGTTGTGGGGGTGGCTGGTTCGGATCGTTGTCAGACCATCTAAAATTGGGATGGTTTCTCCATGGTGCATCCCTCTGTCTCCCTGGATTCCAACTTCCATCTGGGTTCCAACTCCCCATCGCATTAACTTGGGCCTGGTAATCTCCTTCCTGAGGACCATAATATTGCTGGGGTGGAGCTTGTCCTAGACCTGGAGGCTTTTCTTTTTCTTGTGAGGCTGGTGGATTAGTCTTCTCGATTACATTCAAAAGTGCTTTCTCAAGCCTATCTATTCTTGCCTCGACTCTTTCGTCATCCTCATAACATTCCTCGGGCTGTCATACGCCTTTTTGGCCTCTATCAACTTCCCCAAGATCTCTCTCGCTTCACTTTCCTTCTTCTTCGTAAAATTTCCTCCATTCGAGGAATTCATCAAATCTTTTGACTCAGGGTTGGCTCCTTCATAAAACAAATAGTAAATCTCGGGCTCGATCATTCTATGGTTCGGGCAAGCATCCAACAATCCTTTAAACCGCGACCAATACTGACTAAGAGACTCATCGTACTCCTGCTTACACTCCACGATTTCCTTCTTCAGAGCGTTGGTCTTGTTTCAAGGGAAAAAGTAATCCAGAAATTCCAACTTGAAATCTTTCCATGTACGAATCGAATCTAGAGGTAGCCTCAGTAGCCATGTGTTAGCCTCTCCCTTCAGGGCAAATGGAATTGCACGTAGGCGATAATCCTCCCCTATTGTGTCGTTAGGCCTTTTCTGAATACTGCACAACTTGCTAAACTTATTTAAGAACTCGTATAGACACTCGTTCCTATGTCCAGAGAATGTCGGTAGAATGCCTAACACATTTGTTTTAATATCGATGGCCCTCTGACGAGGATTCATAACTATAGCCTGGGCTGGTTCACCATCTAAATGGGCAGTGAGCGAACCGATCTCTGGATCTGGGTCGACTACATATACCTTGTCTCTGATCTATGCCTCCTCTGTATCTGTTTCTGAAGAGGACTTAGGATCCTCCCTTCCTGACGAACTCCAATCGTCGTCACTTCCCGAACCAAACGGAAATGGATCTCCCGTAGATAATCCCGATCTGGTGGTGACCGTAGATACTGTGTCCTTGACCTGCCAAGTGAACCGATCGTTCCTCCACCCAGATGAGTTACCCCAGTGTCAAAGCCGTGAGCCTATGCTCATAAACTGAAAATAAAGAGAAAGAAAAACAAATCAAAACTATATACGCCAAAATCTCTAAACACAATCATAAACTAAGCCATCCATCTCCGGCAATGGCGCCATTTGAAGTTGCTGATAGAAATACTGTGTGTGCTTCTAAAACCAGAGAATCCACTAGATCACAAGGTCTGGGAACTAGGAGGATCTAAGAAGTCTCAGTCGTTGGATACACAAATTCCGCATTCAAAACCCTCAACCCGCTATACTATGAATTAGTACACGGAAGCAGGGATCGATCCTTCAAAGATAGACGCGTAAGAAAACATTTAGAAGACTCTGGAAAGGTGAATGGCTGCTGCCACGCAAACTTGGGTTGAGGTGGAACTATTACTAGACTCAGGAATTAAATCTAACACTAGACCTAGGAAACTATAAACTTCATGCAGGCTTGGAACATATTTGTAACTATGAGATATCTAACTAACTTCCTCGACCGAATAAACGACTACCTAATATATCTAGACAGAAAGCGAGTAAACAGTGGGGACCATTTTCCAGAAACAACAAGTACAGATGAAAAGCTGCAGATAACAAACTACGAATTTAACTAACAACGATATGCATTCCTTACCTGATTCAAACGTGAACATGAAGAAAAACAGAGCAGATTTCTAGATTCAAACAGAATATAAAAGTTCGGACGTCGGAAACTTGCGATTAGCTAGAAGTTAAACAGATCTACATATACTAGACGGAAGGAAATAAAAATACGGAAATGAGGCATCCAACTACGACTAATCTGTTCAGATCCACACGTCGGATGCTCAATCCACTCCAGATCCAAGCAATCCGAACCCAACTACAACCAAAATCAACTCCACAAACTCCAATTCAACAAATCTATTCCGATCAACAACAATCGTCAACGATTCAACTCCAATTCAACAAGCAAATGTGAAAAGCACCCAATTCATACTCAAAATAAACATCGTCATATCAGAAAACAGAAATTGCATAAAACCTGGTTAATTCGACAGAAAAACAGAGTCGAGCTTCGAACAACAAAGCTCGGTGAAATTCACAGCAACGGAAATGAAATGAAAGCGGTAAATGGTATTTTCGCCCTACGCAAGGACGGTGTTACCCAACAACTAACAGACAGTGAAACCCGAAATCCCCTACAACTCCCCGGACATCCCCTCAAGTGTGTAGAAGTAAGTGAGCTAAAAGAACCAAAAACCCCAGAGTCTCCTCCCCCCCAAAAAAGGTTTTTCTCTTTTCTTTTTTTTTGACTGCATGCTCTTGCTCTTATATAGGCACGGAGGATCTTCTAGAAGCCTTCGCAGAAATCTCAGTTCTGCCCTTCAGCTTCGCTGCTTCCTCCGTCTAGTCGTTTTTCTCCATATTGCTCACTTTTATCGCCGATTCCCTTCGCCATGCAATCGTCCTTCTTTCTTCCTGGACCTGGCAAAACTTTCTACACACTTGGCTTAAACAAATGTGTTAGACCCCGTAAATGCATAATTTCAACCCCTTAATCTATGCATGAAATTAGCCTTATCACTATTGAAAGAAGAGGACTTGATAATTAATTTCTTAATCAATGTAAGTTAGCATTGAGCATACGATATTGATTATGCACTACTTTGACTTACCAAAAGGTGCGGGTTTTTCGCAACCCAAGAATCTTGGTATATTGGGTAGTGGTGATTAATATCTAGCGGTGCGAGGACTGCTATTATATTGAATCGTGCGCGATGCCAGTCTCGTTTGATAACGTCCACAAGAGGAGCTTGAAACAAGATTTTATTATTCGGAACCTAGCTAGTTGGAGATTGATTACTCTATGAATAATAAATAAGCATTTCTTGCTAAGTCCACTCTTGGAGTTAATAATATGTTAATTAAGTAAGTCCATAGCAGACATTGATTAATTAATGGACGTTTCTATCTTAAGCGCGGGAAATTAATGACAA
The DNA here is from genome assembly GCF_004379255.2 of Salvia splendens. Taxonomy (NCBI): domain Eukaryota; kingdom Viridiplantae; phylum Streptophyta; class Magnoliopsida; order Lamiales; family Lamiaceae; genus Salvia; species Salvia splendens. The sequence goes on along the minus strand of NC_056050.1, from coordinate 11,185,015 downwards.
ACAAATGGAAACCCAGAATACTTGTAATTTCGGATTTGTATGGGCAGAGCAATATTACTTTTGTAGTGGCTGCTTGTAATATTCTAATATAAGCTTATATTAAATTGTGGGTTCAATTTGATTAGTAAAAAGCTAATTGGGGGAGGCCATACAAAATTTTTCCATATATCCCTGACTGGGCCCAATATGTGACTAAATATAAATAGGAGAACAAAGGAGACAGAAAATACACTTGTATTTTCCATCAAAATTTCTTCCCCCTCCTATTTCATATAGGGGAGGATTTTTCTCTCCTCCGAGAGAACGGATTTCCATCTTCTTTATTTAAGTCCTAGTTCTCTAGTGAGATTAGCCCACACTAATATCAGATTACAGTCTGAGAACCAGCCAGAAGATCCGTGGTTTAGTACTCAAGATCTTCTCGTGGAGAAGACGCGAGCCATCTTCGATTCTTCAGTGAATCAATGAGGTAAATTGGCTAACTCCGTAGCAAGCATGTTTTAGGGATTATTTGTGTTAAAGCATGTTTAAATTCAAGTTATGAACATGATACATGTGAGAATTAGGCGAATAGAATTTGTCTAAATAATCTGCTAAATAGATCTAAATTTATGTGATCCATCAGAACGCACGCTTCCGCTGCCAACCCCTTCACTTCTCAGTCTACCGAGCCAGAACCAGAATCAGATGCCGAACCAACACCAGCGGTAGCTGCACTACCTCATAGCGGTCCGCTGCGGAAGAGTCGGTCTCCTAAACCACTGTTCTCCAACACTGCTGCCATTCCTTATCTACAGCTCGAAAATAAGGCTTTATTATTCGGAACCTAGCTAGTTGGAGTTTGATTACTCTATTAATAATAAATAAGCATTTCTTACTGAGTCCACTCTTGGAATTAATAAGATGTTAATTAATTAAGTCTATAGCAGACAATAATTAATTAATGGATGTTTCTATCTTAAGCGCGGGAAATGAATGACAAACAATGGAAACCCAGATTACTTATAATTTCGGATTTGAATGGGCATTGCAATATTACTTTTGTAATGGTTGCTCGTAATATTCCAATATAAGCTTATATTAAATTGTGGGTTCAATTTAAATAGTAAAAAGCTAATTGTGGGAGGCCATATCCAAAACCTTCCATAGATCACTGTCTAGACCCAATATATGACTTAATGTAAATAGGAGAATAAAGGAGATAGAAAATACACTTTACTCATTATTATCTTCAAAATTTTCGTCGCCCTCCTATTCCTCATAGGGGATGATTTTTCCCCTCTGTGAGATAGGTTTTCCGTCTTCTTTATTTAAGTCCTAGTATTCTGGTGAGATTAGCCCACCCTGATATCAGAATACAGTCGGAGAACCAATCAGAAGATCTGTGGTCTAGTACTCAAGGTCTTCACGTGGAGAAGGCGCTAGCCATCTTTGATTCTTTGGAGAATCATCAAGGTAAAATGGCTAATCTGTAGAAAAGCATGTTTTAGGTTTCAATTATACTTAAAGCATGATTTTATTTGAGTTATGAGCATGATACATGTGATAATTGCGCGAATAGAATTTTTCTAAATAATCTGCTAAATAAATTACTTTATTATCTGATATATTTGATGCACGCTTTCGCTGCCAACCCCTTCACCACCCCACCAAAGGAACTACTAGAACAATCTGAGTCAGGATTCTCAACCGTTCCAAAGTCAGCCCAGCTCTAACTAGGATCAACAGAATCAACCCTGCCAATACAATCAATACCCAACTTACCAGAATCAACCCAACCTTTCTTACCACTATAACTCCCAAAATTACCTGCATAATCCAACCGCCCAGTACAGTCCTCACCATTATCAAATTCCCAACCAATTCCAAAACCCTAACAGGAACAGGAGGTCCATGGAAGACATGATGGGGGAAATGCTCACCTCACAACAAAACATGAGGAGCGAGTTGCAGTCAAACAACAAAGTGGTGCAGGGGATGCAAAGTGCCCAGAAGGAACGGGGAAATTGTGGTAGAAGTGATAACATCAGCCATTGTCTAGCAGAGGCTGCCACCTAAGAGAGTTGACCCAGGTCTGTTTACTTTGCCCATAAGCATTGAGAATGTGAAGATTCAGCATGCTATGTGTGATTTAGGAGCATCTACTAATGTCATGCCCTTTTCAATCTTTAACCGGTTAAAGGGAGTGAAGTTAGCAAACACTAGGGTGCTGATCCAACTGGATGATAGGTCATGTATTAACCCAGAAGGTGTGTTAGAAAACGTGTTGGTTAAAGTGCTTCATTTTCTATATCCAGCTGATTTTTATGTGAATGCATAAGTGAGCCTGAGGTTAGGGAGTCTAGCAGAATACTTTTAGGAAGACCTTTCTTAAGAATTGAAAAAACATTCGTAGATATGGCCGAGGGGACAATTTGCATAGATTTCCATGGACAAAAATCCACTTTCAATATTGATGAAGCCATGAAATAACCTATAGATTCTAAAAATCTATGCTATGTGGGTGTAATTGACCCCCTAGTCCAAGAATATCTTGAAACTGAGCTATTGGAGGAAAGACTTCCCGCCCAGGAGTCGTATGGGCAAGCAGACAATGAAGCCGCTGCATGGTGTGATCCGATTAGCAACTAGGGGTTAACTGACCAAGAGATTGAAGAAGCTATTAAGGAATTTTGTCTGACACCGGAAATGCTGGCACGGATCTAGAAATTACAAAAGAGAATGACCAAGGAAAAAATCCTCTACCCTCAGATGTGCTACCACCACAGGTCGGTCGCACTGAAGATGCTTCTGTCGAATTTGAAGTATGCGTACATAGGAGACGAAGATTTACTCCCAGTGATTATCAAAAACAAGATGACAAAGGAGTAGGAGGCGAAGTTACTGGTTGTGCTGAGTAAGAATAAGAAAGCAATAGGATGTAGTCTAATAGATTTAGTGGGGATAAGTCTCAATATATGTATGCATCACATCAGATTAGAAAAATGAGCCAAGGCGCATCGACATCCACAGCGGTGATGCACTTTTTATTAGCACTATAAATACCTGCAAGTACACATAGTAGGAATAGCATAGCCAAAGGTTAGTACCAGATATCGATCACAAGGAAAATATGCAAATAATGGACATGTAATGCAACTTTGACATTCAAAACCGACCAAATAATGGCCTTAAAACAGTGCAAAATCCGAAGGTATCAACTCTCCCGAACTTACATTTTTGTTTGTCCTCAAATAAAACATAAAAGACACAAGAACTGCAATAGCCGAGATCTAATTTCTTGAGAATTATGAAATAAATACTAGAAATTTGATAAAGAATGAAAGTATTTGTTTATTTCTTGAGTAAAAGAAATACAATACATAGAATTTCAAGCTAATAAATTACAAATGCTTCAAATAAAATACACACCAACTATTATTGAGTTTACATACATGTTGAGATAAAGAAAAGGAGAGAATTTTAAATAGAGCTACTCTATTACAACCGAGAGTTTCTAGGAGGCTTCATCGGTCTCTTTCACAAGCCGACTCGGCAAGACTCAGAGAGGCCGAAGGGCTGAGATGTTTGGAGCTATAAGCAGTGTGTAGGCAGCCCATTCCCTGCAGATTGTAGCCAAAAATGCCTTAGCCTTGGGCTAGAGCGAACCAGATAAGGAAAGGAGGCAGCACCCCTTACTTAGAGGGAACTGAACCCTACCGAAAGAAGTAAAAATGCATATAGCCAGGATCTGCAACAGCCGCAGAAATCTGCCCTTCCTGCCGGTACCTAAGGCCGCTCCGAGGTAGCCCAACCAATCCCTTCGCTGCAGCAGCCTGCGAATAAAAAGCTCGGCCACATCCTTATGCTTGTGCACCTGGAATTTAACAACAGAAAACTCAAATTAGAGGCGGCACCAAAGGCTAATAGAGTAAGGCCACTGCAGTGTGTAACAGAACAAGGACACATTGTGTGTGGGTACATCCCTGCACTCTGCAGAGAAGGCAAATAACCTAGGGCCACCAGAGCTTTCAGTTACAACTTTACAGAGCTTTCAATTACAACTTTACAGAGCTTTCAGTTACAAACTAAGCATATATACACGCTATTCCCCTCGGTTCCACTCCCCCATACTTCAACATTTCTCATTCAATAGATAACACGAAGGAGAATCGGGATTTGAGCAGGGAGCTCGGTCTTAAACGTGCCTAGAGACCGGCAACTCCATCCCATCACCTTCACAAGAGGTAATCCGCATAACACCATATTGCATCATTTAGAACAAGCAAACAGCTAGACCATGAGAACCTAGGAGCATAGATGCTCAAGAACTAATTTCGAACCTTGCAATACCCACTGTTAGTATTCAAGCGTATGAAATAATCACTTGAACAGACATTACACAAACTTAGGCTCGATAATCCTGTTAGTAGAATCACAACATGGAGTTTTGCTTCAAACCCACCAAATAGCTACAATAACAAGTCCCCACAGGATCAAATACGAACATCATCTAGATCGTAGACTTCCAAAATTCAGAAAAAAAAACTAGATAAACATGTGGCTACTGCCACAATACAAGGAAATGAGTGAAGGGGATGGAAGAAGAGAAACTTAGCTTACGCAAGGTCGTTTGGCGACTGAGCCGGAAGTTGACTGCAAGGCAGCCGTGACACGCGATGGCTTGCTGCTGAGGAAGATCGGCAGCGGCGGCGTGAGTCTCGGACCGAAAGCGAATCAGCGGCGACGGCAGAAGTCTCGCGAGGCGACGGCGAGCACTGCTGACTCCGGCAGATGCTGTGCGAACGCCGGATATGCGATGAAGTCGGTGCTGAGTCGCCGGTGAATGTCGAGGCTGCCTCGCGAAATGGGCAGCTCTGCAGACCCGCCGAGGAGTCGACAACAGAAGCAGCAAGACGGCTGCCCGTCCTTGACGGCTGGCGGTGGCGGTGATGTCGTGCCCGAACACCGACGACGTCGCGAAGGACACAGCGAACTATGAGCGATGGAAGGAGTGCAATGGTGGGAGGAAGACGCGACGGAGGGACGGAGACGATGCATGGCGGTCCAGCGGCAGTGTTTGACGCCGAGTCAGGGATCGAAGATTAGGGTTGAGGTTTAATTTGGGGAGAAATCTAACTTGGAAGGGAGATGAGGGAGAGAAACGGCTAATGGATGGGAGTTTTTCTACAAAAATTGGGCCAAGGGAAAATAAGGCTTTGCCGATTCAGTTGACAAATAAATATTATGGGCATGAGAAATTATTTAGTAAGATCATTAATTTGGTTGAAGCCATTATCTATGGTAAATTGAAAAGTATAATGGAATTAATTCCCTAAGCCACGGAAGAAAAGAAATTTATTAAGTCGTGTTGAAATAGTATTTAATAAATACTTAGACGGGAACTTTTAGCCAAGGAAGTATTTCTAAATACTTCAAATAATCCGAGAATTTATTTATACCCGAACGGGTCGGCCAGATTCAGAATAAATTAAATCGCCAATTTAATTTAAGATTTAAGACTTCTAAAATTTAGAAGGCAAGAAGTAAAATAATAAGCACACGCTTAGACATGCATACATGCAAGATAAATAGTTACTTGAAGCCTAATTTTAATAATATTATTTTTGTAAAGGAACGTCGTCGCACGACGCGTAATCTCAGGAAAAGAAAGCACCCGTTTGCAAGAGTTTAAGCAATCGAGGTGGGCTCTTCTTTCTTTCAGAAATATGATTTATGTGAAAAGCATGAATATTTTGAATGAGTTGTCATGCCCAGTTTTGATTTATGATTTCCTATCTGTTTGGCTATGCCCAGTTGCCAAACCAGTTTAATCGAATTCGAGTCCCAGTAGGGCCGTAAACCCTACTCGGACTAGTGTACACTCAAGGACCATGAGCTAGCGCCAGCGTTGGCCGGTGCAGTGATCATGGAATGTGGTCATGCCCAGTTGCCAAACCAGTTTAATCGAATTCGAGTCCCAGTAGGGCCGTAAACCCTACTCGGACTAGTGTACACTCAGGGACCATGAGCTAGCGCCAGCGTTGGCCGGTGCAGTGATCATGGAATGTGGTCACATTCCCTGTTCACACAGATTAGATATGGTATATCACGAGAAGTTTAAATGACTGCAGTCTACTTTCAGAAATAAATAAACAATTTTAGTGACCAGAACTTATTTTCAGTAAAACCATGTGTTCTCTCAAGTTGGCTGGCAATTAAATAAGAAATGTTTTCGACATAAGCCAACTGAGTATATCAAGTACTCAGCCCTGCATATTGTTTTCCTTAATGTGCAGGTTGATCGTTCGAAGCAGAGGAGGTGTTGGGACAGAAGCTTAAATAAATAGGAAGATAGCTGTTGTAGTATGTCTTCATATATATTACACTGTCTTGGTACTCTTCCGTTACGCAAATTTAGAACTTGTCCTAGTAAAGACAATGTCCCAGAAACTCTGATTTAGTATGGTTGTACCCTTTTATCACTTTCTGACAATATTCCTGGTGATTTATGCATACCTTATGATGAGTTGAGATAATTCAGTAAGATTTAGTCGCGAAATAGCTATACTTTCTTTGACTCGGGAGATGTGGTCGTGAAAGAGTGGTATCAGAGCATCATTCTTTCGCTCTGACCCAAGAATCTTCCTTCTAAGCCTCAGTCCAGAATAATAGTACTAGGCTAGGAAGTGAGCAAAATTATAAGTACAAAGATCCCAACGCCTCCGCTCGACACGATCAACTGCAGCAGAAACAGGGGTCGACGTCCGCTCGTCCAGAAGGGAGTTTTAAAGAAAGAAGTATTTTCCATTTGAGAAGGAAAATAAATTTATGAGATTTTAAGAAAAAGAAAAAGTATTTTCACAGCCCTCTATAGGAATGACAATTTTTATTTGAGAAGTTTGCGTGATGCAACGTGATAGGTGATACTATGCATAAGATATGCTTAATGTATCTGTGATTTATTTTCAAAGAGCTTGACAGAAATGTATAGATGTCATGTGGGACTATGTATGCGAACCTACAGTTCTTTAGAAAAGTACCTTAGGTAAGACATATGTGACCAAGAACTAGTAGAACGAGATTTGGTTACCTCCTTCCAGAGCGACGAGACTAACTGAACCCGTTAGTTAGGGAGAACCTCTAATTCCAAGGAATTATGAGAAAAAAACAACAAAACAGGGAGTACTATTGTACTACCTATACACAGCAATTAAAGGAAGTCCATTCTCGTGAGCACACATATAGAATACACACACACACACACACATATATATATATATATATTTGTATATACTAAACGATGAACCAAGAAGTTCTCAATGTCTTTATAAAGACCAAGTCATAACGAAAATAGTGTACTTTCAATCATGTTCGGGAGATGCATCCCTACACGAAAAGAGATCGTACCTGCGATCTAGTAAAGTGATCTAATCTGGCGTAACAGGCCCAAGTGGCTATGTAACCCAGAAACGATACTTATAGCGTGCTATGAAGCACGATGGAGAATGCAATTGTAACACCCCAAAATTTTTGTGACTTTTATTTAATATGTCGATTTGGAAATTTCATTTATTAAATTTATGTTGTTGCTACGTGACTGAGTTTGAGTATGTAGAATAAACCGTCATGGGGAAATTGGAATGAAATGCTATTTAGATTTTAATGTGGGGAAAATCAATTTAAATAAGATCATGCATCTTGTTCTAGCCAAATAAAGTGGCTATTGTCGGCCCCTCCAATTATTGGAAATTTATTCTTTCTTAGATTTAATTAATTGTTTTAGGATATTCATCCAAGTTAAATCCAAATCAAATTATCCCTAGTTTGTACTACATGAAATTCGAACTCTAGCCTATTATTTTTGTGAGTTTCGAAAATCCCCGATTTTAATTAGGAGGATGAATTAGTTTCTTCGATTTAATTGGTACCTTGTTGGTTCCCTAGATCTATTTTAAATCCAATTAAATCTTGCCACCTTTTATTTCCTCACCCTAATTAAATTAAGAGTTGAATTATTTCTTTGTGGCTATTTAAGCCAATTTTCGCCCCCTCCCCCCTCTATTTTGTAGAGGAAGAATATATTTGTTTCCTATTTTGTAGAACTCCATTTATTCAATGAAATACCAAATTAATACCTAAGTCAAATTAATTGGGATGTGAATATTTCCTTGTGTCGCACGCCCCCTTGTGTTTAATTTTCTTGCGGAAATTTATTTAATTGTTACCTATTTTATGGGAGTCTTTTCCTATAAATAAATTACCAAATTTAAATCCTATTCTATTTAATTGATGATTTAAATTATTTCCTTGTGCATTCCCCATGGAATTTTCGGCCCCCTCCCTTATCTTCCTACTTGGAGATTTAAATTATTTTGTTCCCTTATTTATGAAATATCCATTATTTTATTTTCTATGTTGTGAATATATTTTTCTCCAAGTAAATATTGCTATTTTTCCTTGCAAATTAAATCAGCAAATTTTGAAAATTCTCCCTCAAAATATACTCCTACTTTGTACCTTAAATTTGGGAATTTATTTTAGTCTCCCACAATTTAATTATTTTTATTTGGGTGTGAGATTTAACCTAATTAATAAATAAACTAATCCTAACCCTAGCCACCCTAATACACACGCCCCCTCCCTCATTCTCTCCCTCACACGCCTCCTTCCCTCCTCTCTTCATTCTCTCCAAAAATCCTCCATTCATCCTTGTTCTTGCATCCGTTGGAGTTGAGTTTCAAGAGTTTCCGACGAATCGGATCAATTCTTGTTTCTACCGATTCGTTTTTATCAAGAAAGGTATATTTGATTCACTTTCCCTCAATCTTTCCATTTAATCATTGTTCTTGAATCCTACATGCATATAGTGAGTGTAGGATTCATAGATCGCAAAATTAATCGGTGGGAATTTGTATTTGCATGAGAACTTTGATGAATATGCGATTTTGAATGAGTTTGTGTGAAGTTTGATTTGAATCTTTGGTGAATGATGTGAGTTTATGTGAAAACATGATTATGAGAACCTTTTTAAGCATGATTGTGTATTATAAGCATGAAAATTTTTGTTTGGATGATTGAGGAAGAAACCCTATTTTCGAAATTCTTAAGCCTGGAATCTGTGATATCGGACAGTGGATTCCGACGTATTTTTGACCAACCAAACGATCGAATTTTGACACAAAATTTTAACTGAGTAAAGTTCAAGGTGTTTTCTGTGTTGATGAAATATGAATTTTTAATGAATTTTTGAAGTTGATTGCGCAATTCTGCCAGAAACTTGTTTTCTCGCCCAGAAAGTTTCATTTTCTATTTGACCGACCAAATGGCCTCCTTTTGATGTGAATTTTGAACTAGATAAAATTTGATGGGTATTCTGAGTTGTGTGAAAATTTCAGCCTCATTGGACATCGGATGAACTTTTGGTGAATTTTTCAAATGAACTGCGCAGTGCTGCCGAAATTTTATGTTCCGACCAGAGAGTTGCATTAATGTTTTGACTGACCAATTGACATGATTTGAGTGACAAATTTTAACTGGATGAACTTGAATATGTCTACTGTGTTGTGACCAAATTTAGCTTCATATGAGGTCGGATGGAGTTTTGGTGATTTTTACAAACCAACCGCGCAGTTCTGCCAGATTTGTTATTATGTGAAAATATCACTTGTTGCCAAGTTTTAATGAATTATATGATGCATGTATGATTTGGGAAGGTACCCTGTGACGTGATTATGTGTGACGCATTGAGAAATATTATGGCATATTTTTCCCTTATGTTGATGAATGTTGGGATGGGTAAATTAAAGGAATGATAAAAGGAACGATAGGACAAGCATGATAATATAATTTGATGGAAGGCTAATGGTGTTGTCATTGGCAAGGGTGATTGTGGATACGTGAGCTCAAGGAACAAGAGTTTCCATAAGTTGGGTTTTGTGTTGTTTAAACAATCGAGGTGGGCTTTCTTTTCAAATCTCTTTATTTTCCGAAAATACGATGTGGTGTTATAAGGGTGGTTTAACTGTTATGTCATGCCATGTTATTTTGTTTGTGAGATTGTTGCCTGATGCCTAGTTCGTCTGAGCTTGCTCCGTTAGGCTATATGGTTGTGTTGTGAAACGAATTCGGGTCTAAGTAGGGCCGCAAACCCTATCAGGCTGTGTACACTGGTGGGATCGTGAGCCGTCCTTGCTAGTCGGCCGATCTCGTGGGCGAATAGTGTGGCCACACTTTCGTCACACTGTGATATGATGATTGTGATTGATGGATTGATGTGAAAAGTGGGGAGATAAATTGTCTGGTCAGACTTGAAATATTTTTGTGTTCTCGTGATATTTCTTACTACATATAAAACTCGAGATCACTGGTATGGATGACATAACTATATTAAAATGTTTTCGGCATGAGCCCATTGAGTACAACAAGTACTCAGCCCTGCATATTCTTTTCTTTATGTGCAGGTTGAGCGGGATGTTGCGGAGGATGTTGAGTTCGCCTAAGAACTTAGGATGCGTTGTGTCTTCATACATAGGCGTTATCCTTGACTCTCTTCAAACCTTATTTCCGCTGCTATATTTTGATCTATGTCTCAAGACTTTAATTTTTTTCGTACTGTGTTTGAGCATGTTTGGTTGTGTTAGGTTTTAACCGAGTATTTACATTGTTATCTGAAAATGGTGTTTCCGTAAATTAAACTAAATGTTTTTATTTAGAAGTTAATTGGGTTTTTCTTAAAGTTTATTTTCTCCGCTGCTTCTTTTAAAAGTATTTATCATAAGTCATTTCTAATTAATAGTAAAATTTTAACCTTAATCTTCTTTAAACTAAAATATTTTTCTTCCTTTAAGCTAATTGAGTTTTCGTAAACTGTTATCCTTGTAAGTTGTTGTTTTTGTCGTCCCTTGGTCACGATCGCCGCGTTTGTAGTACCCCTAGTATGGGCGGTCGTGACAGCAATGTTTTACAAGAATCAGCGTTCTAAGTTATCGAGAACAATATGAAAGTGTCACATAACTAGAACCGATGATTATGATCAATAGTACATACTTGGATTCCCATGAAATTCCTTATAAGAGTCCTGTCAAAGGACAGTACCCCCGTCTATTTCAAACTTTAGTTTGACTCGCAAGGAACATGTTAGTATTCCTTTTTCTATGCAAGATTTGACTCACTCCCAGTTCATGGACTGCAGTCCTCTGACTCATCGTTAATAAAGAGTAAAGTTTTGACTATGTAAGCTCCGGTCATAAACCTTAAATTCTAAAGTTGTTTATATCTATGACCTTCAGAATAAGCTTATTCTTCAGACATTCTCTGAACCTTCTGGCCAACGATGTCCTGTCGTCTATTAAGACTTTCGATTGACTCACGTTTTTGCAAGTAGTACGCCACAGTTTCAGTTCCTAAATTTGGGATACTCTTATGTTTGAAGCATCGTTAATTATTGTTGGCTTCCTTGAACCACAATATATAAGATCTATATTCCGATTTCTCAGACTCATGCAATAAGTTTCATTCTTACGATGCTTACGTTTGTGATCTCCAAAATGATCACGCCACTTAAACGATTTTCCTCAGAGAGTTTTGTATTATATTGGAACCTTTGTTCACCTCTTTATTTTGTAACCATGTTATGGCGATATCTTTCTTACAGAGGTGAAATTATTCTATCCCAGTTTTCACCACGTGCATTATGCCTTAAAATTTTATTTCTGCAACTCGAACTTAAGGCAAGCACACTGCACTTTCCCCTAACGGGTTTGATCTAGCTGATTTTTTTTAAAATTTCATTTCGGTGTAGTGCCTTTAATGAACCTATGAGATCATTGATGTGATTCTGTTATTCCATATCCAGATGTCCTAGAAAGATGATCAATGCTCCTTCATTGCCACCGCCTTCGTTTCTAAATTTTCACGGCTGATCATCTTAGGCGGTGACATGTTTGAACCACTATCCTTGATGCTCAGATCCTTTCAGTTTAATTGGACAACTGTACTGTCCTATTTTGCAGCTACTAAGGAAATTTACAGTTAATTCATTTCCATCCAGTTTTCATGACCTGTCTCATGATTCTTTCTAGCTCCCACCAGGGGTGAGCCTTAGCTTCTATGGGTTTATCTGAAACTAGTTGAGCTACGTAGTTCTTTGAATGAGCTCAGTACTTTCCTTCAAGGTCGATTATTCGACAGAAATTCATATGAGTTGAACAAGAGATGTTATTCTTGTCCAGTTGGGTATTCAAGAGCCCTTCAAATTTTCAGTCATACTCTTCTGTGTGAATATTAATCAAAGTTAAGACTATGAGATTAATCATCGAGTTATTGATTCGAGACTATCAAGAAAGGCATAGTCTCAGTTTCTTTCAGATACGCATGATGAATAAGTCTTTATTGACACACGTGCAGAAAACGGTACACCAACCAGAAGCGTCGCATAACCGACGGCACAAAACATTAAATATTTCACATCTACGTACCGCTTGTAACAAGCTGGTAGAAGATCGAATATTATGTTACGAAGAGAAGTAACTAGCCTTGAGTAGAGAAATATCAAGGAATATATGTGGACTAAATGACATCCGATGACGTAATAGACCCATATACATTTAACTGTTTGATCAATCGAAATGCTTATTTTGAGTAGGGTAAGTAAGCCACAAGAACAAAGACTCAATCATGGTTATGTAATGAAAGCCATGGAGAAAATGCGAGTACGTTCGTAGTTTATGTCTGAGAGGTGGCCAGGAAAAGCTAAAGTTGGAGAGACATTCAGGAAAGAGGAACGTGTGATAGCATCGCTACCCTCACCATCCCTACTATGAAGGGAAAAATCGAAATTTTTCTTTAAAGAGTTATCGCAAGAGAACGGGTTTAGAGCCCTATAATATAAAGCAAGGGCAAACGTTAGCAATAAAATGCGAAGAACTATTCTATGATATGCCAAGCGATCCCAAAAGGAAATGATGATAGAGTATCATGTTAATCCTAGACATGAGATCTAGATCTTTTTGGAAAGTCATGCTAGATTATTTTACCACGAGTCGCTCAGTCGAACCAAAGAGGGCATGGAGACAGTAGTGTTAGGAGAAAGAAGCCAACACCTCCACATGCACTAATCCAGTTTTCAAGGATTAATGCGAGTAGAAAAAAGTCTGTGCTAAATCATGACAAAAGAATCGCGGTAAGCACAAAAGCATCTTGAAAGCGGTGAAAGAAGACTACCTCAGCTAAGCGAGAGGTTACGAGGTCAATATGCAAGCTCAATGACTACGATTACGATCGATGCAAGCATTAGAGAACTCAATATCTGATGATAAAATTTAAGATTTGAAATGGCTTCGTCAGCCAAACGAAATAAGTTATTAAATGAATGACTTGAATCAGTCATATTATCTCAGTCACCATATGGAATGGCGCTTAAGGAATATGAAGAACTTAAGATCTAGATACAAGAACTACTAGACCTGCGTTATTAGACTCAGTGTGCGACCATGTGGTACACCAGAATTCTTCGTGAAGAAGGATAGAACGTTGAGAGTTGAACAAGTTAACACTCAAGAACAAGTACCCTCTACCGAGAGCCGACGACCTCTTCGACCAGCTTCGAGGAGCCGGCGTATTCTCGAAGATGGACTTGAGATCGGGTTATCATCAGCTGAGAGTTCGACAAGACGATATACCTAAGACTGCATTCCGCACCAGATATGGCCATTACGAGTTCACTTTAATGCCTTTTGGGCTTACAAATGCCCCAGATGTGTTCATGGACCTAATGAACCGCGTGTTCCACCCATACTTGGACAAGTTCGTCCTAGTCTATATAGATGATGTGCTCATCTACTTAAAGAACGAGAAGGAACACAAGGAACATTTGAGGGCCACTCTAGAGACGTTAAGAGCCGAGAAACTCTAAGCTAAGTTTAGCAAGTGCGAGTTCTGGCTTAGCGAAGTGAACTTCCTTGGACACATAGTGATAGCAGAAGGGATCCAAGTGGACCTTACTAAAGTGGAAGCCGTGCAACGTTGGCAGTCACCAACGACGCCCAATGAAATTCGGAGTTTCATAGGACTGGCAGGATACTACCGACGATTCATTGAAGGATTTTCTAAGATAGCGAGGCCAATGACTCAACAGCTCAAGAAAGGAGTCAAAGTCAAATTGACCCCAGAATGTGAAGCAAGCTTCCAACTGCTAAAGGAAAAGATGACCACGACACCAGTTCTAGCCGTGCCGGAGCGGGAGTCGACTATGTGGTGTATACATATGCATCGAAGGTCGGACTCAGGTGCGTGCTGATGTAGAAGGGCAAGGTGATTGCATATGCATCACGCCAGCTAAGGCCGCACGAGTTGAACTACCCGACGCACGCCTTGGAATTGGCAGCAGTGGTGCACGCTTTAAAGATCTGGAGGCATCATCTCTGTGGAGTTCGATGTGAGATCTTCACAGATCATAAGAGCCTCAAATACTTCTTTGAGCAGAAGGATCTGAATATGAGACAACGCAGATGGCTAGAATTAGTCAAAGACTACGACTGCGGTATAAATTACCACCCAAGACAAAACCAACGTGGTAGCAGATGCCTTGAGCAGAAAGACTGCACCCCTAGTGGTTATTTTCCTCACACAAGAGGAAGAGCTCCTCCGTGAATTCGCCAAGATGCGATTGGAGATAGTAAGAGCCCTGGAAACGGTGGACAACAAAATTTCCACCTTAGTCATAGAACCAGACTTAAGATCCAGAATAATCGACGCCCAGAGACGCGATTAGGCGTTAGAAAAGGTTTGTCTCAAGGTGAGAACCGGAAAAGGGGACAGTCACCGCGAAGAGGTGGATAACGCCCTCACTTTCGAAGGAAGACTGTGCGTACCCAATGATGAGGCACTCAGGAATGAGATCATGAGTGAAGCTCATGAGACGCCCTACACTGCCCATCCTGGAAGTACGAAGATGTATCAAGATTTAAAGAAGCAATTTTGGTGGGATGGCATGAAGAGAAAGCATAGCGTCATTTGTAGAAAGATGCCTAGCATGTCAGCAAGTGAAGGCTTTACATCAACGACGACCCTATGGGAAATTGCAACCTTTCCAGATTCCAATGGATTTTGTGATAAAATTACCAAAATCTCAACGAGGAAATACAACCATCTGGGTGATTATAGATCACCTCACCAAAAGTTAGCATTTTATACCAAATCGTATCACATATGGATCAAACAAGTTGGCTCAAATCTATGTGCGAGAGATCATACGCTTGCATGGTGTACCAGTAACGATCACTTCGGATCGAGATTCAAAATTTACTTCTAGATTTCGGATAAGCCTGCAACGAGAGCTAGGCACTCAACTGAATTTCAGCACAGCATTCCATCCACAGATGGACGAACAGTCCCAATGGACAATTCAGACGCTAGAGGATATGGCCCCATATAAAGCACTTTATGGGAAGCCAATACTGCCACTTATAGAGTTTGCCTACAACAACAGTTACCAGGCAACTATAAATATTGCCCCATATAAAGCACTTTATGGGAAGAAGTGTAGATCACCGCTTTAGTGGGATGAAGTTGGTGAGAGAAGGATTCTCGGACCAGACTCAGTAGAGGAAATGATAGAAATTGTCCGACAAATCCTAGAGAGGATCAAAGAAGCTCAAGATGGACAGAAATCTTACGCAGATGCTCGCAGAACCGATTTACAGTTCAAAGCAGGAGACAAAGTCTTTCTGAAAGTATCCCCGTCGAAAAGGATAACTAGATTTGGCGTCAAGGGCAAGCTAAAACCGCGTTTCATCGGACCTTACGAGATCCTAGAAACAGTCGGCCTTGTGGCGTACAGATTAGCACCCCCGCCAAGCTTCGGGAATGTGCACAATGTGTTTCATGTATCACAGTTGAGGAAATATGTGTTCGACCCCAAATACATAGTAAACAAAGAAGAAATGGTGTTAGAACCAGATTTGAACTATGAAGAGAAGCCAGAAGCAATTCTAGATAGAAAAGTAAAATAATTGAGAAATAAAGCTATTGTAACAGTGAAAGTCCTATGGAAGCACCACGGCCGTGAGGAGGTGACGTGGGAGCTTGAGGACCAGATGAAAGAGAAATACCCAGAGCTTATTGCCTGACTGAGACAAAATTTCGGGACAAAATTTTTGTTAAGGGGGGTAGAATGTTATAGCCGAGATCTAATTTTTCAAGAATTATGAAATAAATACTAGAAGTTTGATAAAGAATGAAAGAATATTTTTTTATTTCTTGAGTAAAAGAAATACAATACATAAAATTTCAAGCTAATAAATTACAAATGCTTGAAATAAAATACACACCAACAATTATTGAGTTTACATACATGTTGAGATAAAGAAAAGGAGAGAATTTTAAATCGAGCTACTCTATTACAACCGAGAGTTCTTAGGAGGCTTCATCGGTCTCTTTCACAAGTCGTCTCGGCCAGACTCAGAGAGGCCGAAGGGCTGAGATGTTTGGAGCGATAAGCCATGTGTAGGCATCCCATTCCCTGCAGATTGTAGCCAAAAATGCCTTAGCCTTGGGCCAGAGCGAACGAGACAAGGAAAGGAGGCAGCACCCCTTACTTAGAGGGAACCGAACCCTACCGAAAGAAGTAAAAATGCATATAGCCACGATCTGCAACAGCCGTAGAAATCTGCCCTTCCTGCCGGTATCTAAGGCCGCTCCGAGGCAGCCCAACCAATCCCTTCACTGCAGCAGCCTGCGAATACAGAGCTCGGCCACAGCCTTGTGCTTGTGCACCTGGAATTTAACAACAGAAAACTCAAATTAGAGGCTGCACCAAAGGCTAATAGAGTAAGGCAACTGCAGTGTGTAAAAGAACAAGGACACATTGTGTGTGGGTACGTCCCCGCACTCTGGAGAGAAGGCAAATAACCCAGGCCCACCAGAGCTTTCAGTTACAACTTTACAGAGCTTTCAATTACAACTTTACACAGCTTTCAGTTACAAACTAAGCATATATACACGCTATTCCCCTCGGTTCCACTCCCCCATACTTCAACATTTCTCATTCAGTAGATAACACGAAGGAGAATCGAGATTTGAGCAGGGAGCTCGGTCTTAAACGTGCCCAGAGACCGGCAACTCCATCCCATCACTTTCACAAGAAGTAATCAGCATGACACCATATTGCATCATTAAGAACAAGCAAACAGCTAGAACAAGAGAACCTAGGAGCATAGATGCTCAAGAACTAATTTCGAACCTTGCAATACCCACTGTTAGTATTCAAGCGTATGAAATAATCACTTGAACAGACATTACACAAACTTAGGCTCGACAATCCTGTTAGTAGAATCACAACATGGAGTTTTGCTTCAAACCCACCAAATAGCTACAATAACAAGTCCCCACAGGATCAAATACGAACATCATCTAGATCGTAGACTTCTAAAATTCAGAAAAAAAAAACTAGATAAACATGTGGCTACTGCCACAACACAAGGAAATGAGTGAAGGGGATGGAAGAAGAGAAACTTAGCTTACACAAGGTCGTTTGGCGACGGAGCCGGAAGTTGACTGCAAGGCAGCCGTGACACGCGATGGCTCGCTGCTGAGGAAGATCGGCAGCGGCGGCGTGAGTCTCAGACCGGCAGCGAATCAGCGGCGACGGCAGAAGCCTCGCGAGGCGACGGTGAGCACTGCTGACTCCGGCAGTTGCTGTGCGAACGCCGGATATGCGATGAAGTCGGTGCTGAGTCGCCGGTGAATGTCGAGGCTGCCTCGCGAAATGGGCAGCTCTGCAGACCCACCGAGGAGTCGACAACGGAAGCAGCAAGACGGCTGCCCGTCCTTGACGGCTGGCGGTGGCGGTGATGTCGCGCCCGAACACCGACGACGTCGGGAAGGACACAGCGAACCGTGAGCGATGGAAGGAGCGCAATGGAGGGAGGAAGAGCGACGGAGAGACGGAGACGATGCATGGCGGTCCAGCGGCAGTGTTTGACGCTGAGTCAGGGATCGAAGATTAGGGTTGAGGTTTAATTTGGGGAGAAATCTAACTTGGAAGGGAGATGAGGGAGAGAAACGGCTAATGGATGGGAGTCTTTCTACAAAAATTGGGCCAAGGGAAAATAAGGCTTTGCCGATTCAGTTGACGAATAAATATTATGGGCCTGAGAAATTATTTAGTAAGACCATTAATTTGGTTGAAGCCATTATCTATGGTAAATTGAAAAGTATAATGGAATTAATTCCCTAAGCCACGGAAGAAAAGAAATTTATTAAGCCGTGTTGAAATAGTATTTAATAAATACTTAGACGGGAACTTTTAGCCAAGGAAGTATTTCAAAATACTTCGGATAATCCGAGAATTTATTTATACTCGAAGGTCGGCTAGATTCAGAATAAATTAAATTGCCGATTTAATTTAAGATTTAAGACTTCTAAAATTTAGAAGGCAAGAAGTAAAATAATAAGCACACGCTTAGACATGCATACATGCAAGATAAATAGTTACTTGAAGCCTAATTTTAATAATATTATTTTTGTAAAGGAACGTCGTCGCACGACGCGTAATCTCAGGAAAAGAAAGCACCCGTTTGCAAGAGTTTAAGCAATCGAGGTGGGCTCTTCTTTCTTTCAGAAATATGATTTATGTGAAAAGCATGAATATTTTGAATGAGTTGTCATGCCCAGTTTTGATTTATGATTGTCTATCTGCTATGCCAAACCAGTTTAATCGAATTCGGGTCCCAGTATGGCCGCAAACCCTACTCGGACTAGTGTACACTCAGGGACCGTGAGCTAGCGCCAGCGTTGGCCGGTCCAGTGATCGTGGAATGTGGCCACATTCCCGGTTCACATAGATTAGATATGGTATATCATGAGAAGTTTAAATGACTGTAGTATACTTTCAGAAAGAAATAAACAGTTTTAGTGACCGGGACTTAACTTCAGTAAAACCCCGTGTTCACTCAAGTTGGCTGACAACTAAATAAGAAATGTTTTCGGCATAAGCCCACTTAGTATATCAAGTACTCAGCCCTGCATACTGTTTTCCTTAATGTGCAGGTTGATCGTCTGATGCAGTGGAGGTGTTGGGACAAAAGCTTAAATAAATAGGAAGATAGTTGTTGTAGTATGTCTTCATGCATATTACACTGTCTTGGTACTTTTCTGTTGCGCAAATTTAGAACTTGTCCTAGTAAAGACAATGTCCCAGAAACTCTGATTTAGTATAGTTGTACCCTTTTATCAGTTTCTGACAATATTCCTGGTGATTTATGCATACCCTATGATGAGTTGAGACAATTCAGTAAGATTTAGTCGCGAAATAGCTACACTTTCTTTGACTAGGAAGATGTGGTAGTGATAAGAATAGACGCACGGAATTTACAAGAACTAGACGTCATAATTGCCTGAAAGTGTGGGAAAGATATCTTAAGCATGTATTAACGCAATCAAATCAAGTAAGTCTTATTAGTTCACTTCATTACTAACTCGTGGAACACCTTGAATTCATGCACTCACATGTGGTAAACTTCCAAAGATGGGAAGTGATTTATCTCTCATTCTCAAAGTGTATATGGCAGAGTGTATAACGCTCAAATCATGCATCATGCAAAGTTTACCATAGGCTTGCTCAAAGTCTAATCCCTCCTCTACTAGATGTGATTAAGCATCAAAAGTCCGAAATGTCTTTATTTCTTGTTGTAATGTAGGCTCTTTGGTAGGTGAGGAATATTTGGTTAAAAAGTGACTCAAAAATAAAAAATATCCCAAGTAGAGTTAAAATGACTCCACTCTTCTAAAAACTCAAGACACTTCTAACACTTTATTTTTCTCCTTCAGCTCACTTTCCAATCCTTTAATTTTTTTTTCTTTTGTTGCAAATTTTTGACCCTCTCAATTTTATCCCTTTGGAGCCAACTTTTGAACCTTTAAGCATATTCTTTGGAAGCCAAATAAATGAGGACAATTCCTTGGGTTAGTATAGTTTTTATAATCTTTTGTAAAGGAATTGGAGAAATAAGGAAGAAAGTTATAAAAAGTAGTGTGCTTAATGCAGAAAAAGTGCAAGTTATGAAATAGAAAAATTCAAAATGTGTTTGATCTTAGAAAGGATGCTTATGAAAAAGAAGGAAAAAGAATAAGAAAAGAAAAATTGTGAACTTTTCTAAAAGCTCAAGACACTTCTAACACTTTATTTTTCTCTTTCAGCTCACTTTCCAATCCTTTGATTTTTTTTTCTTTTCACAACCTTTCACAATTTTTTTTTCTTATTCCATTTCCTTCTTTTTCATAAGCATCCTTTCTAAGATCAAACACACATTTTGAATTTTTCTATTTCACAACTTGCACTTTTTCTGCATTAAGCACACTACTTTTTATAACTTTCTTCCTTATTTCTCCAATTCCTTTACAAATGATTATAAAAACTATACTAACCCAATGAATTGTCCTCATTTATTTGGCTTCCAAAGAATAGGCTTAAAGGTTCAAAAGTTGGCTACAAAGGGATAAAATTGAGAGGGTCAAAAATTTTGGGTATAAAAGTAGCTAAGAAAAGATGGCCTTACATCCTCCTAAATCAACTTAAGCACTATGTAAACTTAGGCAGACTAGGAGCAAGTTCTAGAAACATATACATGAATGCAGATAAATCACACAAGAAAGAAATTAAGCTCAAATCTCACAAGGTATAAGCATTATTCAAGGCGAACAAACAATTCACTAATTATGTACCTTTTAACCAAACCATCAAATCAAAACGTTAAGTCATACCTAATCAATGATGAAAAGAACTTCATATCATTGGCAACTCAGTCTAATGTGTCTATAAGCATGTGTGTTTCTAAGTTCTTCATGCTATGTTCATAACATGGATTCACCTTCGGGATATTTAAAACAAAAACTAAACTAAAACCCTAAAAAAAATCCTAAACTAACGGTACACCACTTCATCCCCCCAAACTTAGTTACAACAAACTGTAAAATAAGTTTGTATAGTCGGTAGGGATGTGAGTAAACTACTAAAAAGAAAACATACCTTGAAATTTTTCGCGTAGGGGTTGGACGGGGCGAAAATTCAAAAAATCAAAAAATCACGATGGAAACTAGAATTGGACAACGATCGCTGGGGGCTCTCCGGCGGTCGCTACGACGAGTCAGATTATTTCCCGAAGCTGGCCAACGGGCCGCTGCACCCTCTGCAGCGGTCGCTAGCGAAGGTCCAGAACCGGCGAAAATTTTCAAAAATATGAAAACTAAACAAAAAAAAAGTACTAAAAAACTTTAGCAAAAATTGTCAAAACAAAAAAATAAATTTTCTTAAAACCAAAACAAAACAATGATACAAGTGCTCATTTAAAGTCATGAGCTTGACTTCTTCAATCTCGAGGAGGAGGGAAACGGGCGTTGAGATCGTCAAAGGCGCCAATAAGATAGGCGATGTCACCACTCATGGTTTGGTGCTCAGCTCGAGATTCGGAGGCCATCCTTTGGAGTTCGGCGATTTGTTGACGTTGATGGACATCTTCTAGCCATTGATGCTCCCAAAAGTCTTGCTCCGCCGTCCGCCACTCGCCTTGTGCCGTCCATCCTTGTCGGCTGTAGGCATTTTCTTGTTGTTGCTCCGCCCATCGATTGTCCCAAGTATTGGACATATTTTGCATATAGGAGAACATGTCTCCTAATTGGGCGGAGGTGTTGGATTGAAACTCCTCATTTGCATTAGGCCTTCCACAGCGGCGGTTGGCTCTAGTGCGGCGGCAATGGGCTTCCACTTCCTCTTCTTCTTCTTCTTCTTCTTCTTCCTCTTCTTCTTCTTCTTCTTCTTCTTCTTCTTCTTCTTCTTCTTCTTCTTCTTCTTCTTCTTCTTCTTCTTCTTCTTCTTCATCTTGTGGTGGTGGCGGCACCCCACTCCCTTGAGCATGTGAATGCTCCGCCTCTTCTTGATAATTTTCAATGGCATTGAACGCGGAGTAATCTTCGGGGTCGAAGACGGGGATGCGGGAAGGAATGTTTCTCCTCCTAAACTCCCCATTAATGGGGTTAGCCTCGATGGCTCTCCGGTGGGCGGGAGTGTTGAGCTTCCAATTGGGTTGGTTACCCCATGTGTCGAACCTGGTCAAATGGGGAATAGGAACGGGAAAGTGATCCTGATCCACTTACAAAAAGAATCTTTAACCGCTAGCATTGGTCTTCAAAAGACCCACTGAGAAAAGCACCTAGTAGGTGATAAACTTCTCCCCCATGTCTTCGGTGACCCCGCGGTCGAGATCCCAAGATGTTCGGCGAGCGCCGTGATCAAACCTCCGCAACAAATAACTCCCCCGTCCTTCTTAGAGATCCTGTCAACGTAGAGAGTGCAGATGATTCCAAAGTTGAACCCCCTTTTGGTGAGAATACACCACATGGCGTTGAGCTCGGTTTGGGAAACACTTCCACAATCAATCCTTGCAAACATAAGTATGGTCATAGCCCGGTGGAGATACCTCAAGACGTGGTTGCGGATGTACGAGGACTTGGGTAGCCCGACTCATGATCTTCCCCCTCCATAGTCATCGCAAACCCCCAAAAATTAGAGTAATCATAATCAACCTCTTCATTGGGATTGGGGACTAAGCAATGGAACGCCGCACAAAGTTTCTCCATGGTGAGTGAGTGGTTGCGGTTGCCTAGGCGGAAGTCGATGCTCTCGGGGATGTGGGAGCAGCGGTTCTTGTTTACCTTAAGCGAGCTTAGAAACTCTAGAGTAAGCCTCCTATATGATGGCCACCACCCTTGGAACATGTGAATAAGGCCATTCCCTTCCCCGATGTTGCACAATGCCCAAAAATCGTCCAAGATCCCTAAAGTTTGTAGGGGAAGATTGATGGTATCTCGAGGGTGCCGTCTCCCTTGCCGACACTTTCTTCCACATAGCCTTATGCTCATCCGTTGTAAGGCTAATGCCGTAGTTCTTTGCATTCTCTGACTTTTCTCTTGTTGTCATTGTCCTACAAAAGAAAAACAAACTGTAAAAAGAGCACCAAATAATAGACAAACAAGGGTTCCCCCAAACTTGCACTCAACCAAGCATACATCAATAATCAACAAAGATGTGCATGTTTGTATCAACAAAGCTTCCTAAATTGTAGCATGTGATCATGTAAAACAAAACCAACAATTTAGAACACAAACAATCCATCCCCAACCTCAATTCATCCCCCATGCAGAGACGTATCAACATAATCAACACAAATCAACAATCTCTATAACTAACATGTATTGCAATTCATGGAAGTAATAATAGCCTCACAATGCTATGAACATGATTGCAAAATATAAACACTAAGAACAAGAGGGGATTCACCAACAAAAATCAACAATTCACCATCTTATGCAAAATAAAACCATGAAAAACAATTATAATCATCATCAGACTCATCCCCCATAGTAAAACATGCTTTTCAACTTAACAATTCATCAATAAAGAGCAAAATCCATGGAAAAATTCAACCAAAACTCAAAAATTAAGTGTAGGATTCATACCTTGAGTTGGAGAGAATTGGACGATGAAAGCTTGAAATTTATAATGTAAAGGGAGAATGAGAGTGTGGGTGTGTGAATTTGGTGATAATTTACAGTTGGGGTCGTGTGCCAAAGAGAATTTTAGAAGATGGTGGAAAGAATGAGAGAAAACTCATCTTACGTAGGCAATTCCGCGATTCTAACCTTTCTGTGGCGACCGATGCGCGACGTGCAGCGACTGCTGCGCGTGTTGCAAAAACGGAGCTCCTCCCTAGGGCCCGGCCTGTTCCTGCACACTGAACAATCGGTAGCGATCGTCGTGGATCCTATAGTGGTCGCTACGAGTTAAATTTTTTTTTGTGCACATTGAAAATGCATTAAAATCAAAGGAAAAACAGAAAAACAAAACCAAAGGAAATTAAAGTAAAAAAAACAAATTGGATTGCCTCCCAATAAGCGCCTTTGTTTAAGGTCGTTGGCTCGACATGAAGTGGCCTAAATAAGTGGGCGGATCAACGACCCTAGTGCTGAAAACTGTGAATGGAACCATTTTGTTGCAAATTTTCCTCCACCATTTGTATTTTCCATTCGATTTCTTGATCACATAGACTTCAAGATCGGCTAAAATTGGGACTTCTTCTTGTCCATCTTCTTCTTCTTAAGCTTCTCCTGCAATGAAGGTTTTGCATGTTTAGGCTTGTTCTTTTTAGGAACTTGAGGAAGAGTATGGATAATAAAAATAGAAGGGTTAGAAGAATCCTCCTCTTCTAATGGCCTAAAAGGCTTAGACGTGTTGGTCATCATGACCGTCCTGCATTCATGCTCCATCTTAACACGTTGTGCCTCTTCATACTTAAGCATTTCACTCTCGATCTTGTAGGTGGAGCGGCTATAATTATCTCTAATCGTGATCTCGCCTCTACCTACATCAATAAGAGCTTTGCATGTGACTAGAATATCTCTGCCTAAGATTAGAGGTACATTTTTGTCTACTTTCATATAAAGTATAATGAAGTCGGCAGGGAAGATAAAATCGTCTACCTTTTACCAAGACATCCTCAATCATGCCCACTGTTTTGATTGTCGTGTTGTCGGCCAACCTTATTATCTCATCCGACGTCTTGAGAGGCCCGATGTTGATATTTTCGTATTATTTCAGCGGCATGTGGTTGATGCTAGCCCCTAAATCATCAAAGGGCCTTGTCCACTTTTCCTTCTCCAATTGAACACCTAATTATGAATTGGCGGGGATCTCTTTGCTTCACTGCCCCCTCTCTTTGAATGATCTCGCTGCAATGGTGAGACAACTTAAGGTCAGCTTTTGTAGGCTTTTTATTTCTCATCACGGCCTCCCAGTGTGGGCTTTTCTCTCATACTCGCATCATCTATACTGACTAGGAGATACTAAGGGGGGGTGGTTTCCATTTTCCAGCATGTCCTATCTCCCTCAATTCCCCTCACCGTCAGTTCGAGACAGTTGAGTTTTAAGCCCAATCAAATAAAAAAACTAGACCTAGACACTACACAAACACTTAAACACAGAGAACACATATGTACACATGTTATACTGGCCAGTGCATTCCCCCCTCCCACTTCACACATGTCTGCCCTCAGATGAGGCTGTGAAGTGGAAAAAGGTAATGGCCAGTATGGCTGACACACAGACATACCAAAACACAACAAGACATATTTATACTAAAAACTTCTCACACTTAGACTATATAATAGGCTAAGTGGGAGAGTTTAAAAATCTAAACAGAAACCATCAAATTTAAACATATATATACAACAAACTCCTCACACTTAGGCCACGCAGTAGGCTAAGTGTGAGGTACATGTACACGGAAGAAAACAACATAAACACAAACACATGAGCCAAAAATAGTAAACCATTTACTTCTCACACTTAGACTATTGTATAGGCTAAGTGTTATGAAAGAGGTTTGCTCACATACTACACATATTATACTACCTAAAAAAACTCAGCAAAACACAATTAAAATATGAAAAACTAAAAACTGAAAATAAAAAGAAAACTAACTGGTCAGTATGGTTGGTCACTTGTTCCTCCTGCTCCTTCGCGGGGCAGGTTGTGGTGCAGGTGGTTCTTCCGGTTGTTCCTCCTCATTCTCGGACTGCTTGTTCCCAGATTCTGCCGACTCTTCGGCATCTCCTTCCTCTTGTTCTGCTTCTTCTTTCTGCTATGCTTCTTCCGTCTCGGGTACTACCTCCTCTGATACTCGTGGTTCATTAGTTCGGGCTCCGTGGCCACTTGGTCCAGCTTCACGGACCAACTTCCCGGTCGCCAGTTCTTTCAGGATTCCTTCCATCACAGTTGCCAAACGGCTTAACTCCGCTCTTGCTTTTCGATTCTCTTCCGCCAACTCTTCCACTACCTTCTTCTCTAACTTCTCCTATCTCTGCTCCTCATCTTATATTCCCGGATGTGCTGCAGATCTCCCAGTAGGTATAGCTTCCTCACCCACGCGTAAAACCGTGGTATCCCCTGCCTCATGTACACAGTGTTCGTTCGGACGAACAAAGGTGTATCAAAGAAACCAGGAGGATCCACCATGGTCTGGTCGGATAAGTCTTCGGCCTCCGTGATAATGATGTTGTTTCTGACGAACATTCCCAAGATATGGCAGAGAGTGAGATTTTCGGGTGGTGGGTGGCAATTAGATGGCATTGGTACGCTGTCCAGAATCCTAGATGTAATTTCCTTTCGCGCTTCGCGCACCACATAAGGTATAACTCTGTCATTGATGTTCTTACCGCGGAGTTCGACTGCCCTAACAAATTGAAGTCCAACTGAAGCTGGACTAGGCGTAGGATTGGGTTATTGAAATGGATTGAGCGAGAGAGAGTGGATGCAAATTCTCCAGAGGCTGGGTGAGTTAACTCCTCCCATGCCTCCTAGGGCTCAAATTCCACATGTCTGTTGGGAATTCCCCGCTCCCTACTTCTCCACTCAGGCCCTATGGCCTCCTCCAAACTGTACATTCCTAGACGCACGGTCCACTCAATCAGATTCATCCGTATCTCTTTGCCAAACAGCCTAAAACTGATACATTTCTCATCTAGATCAGTGGTGACATTAAACCTAAAGGTTGTGAAAAACTCCTTCGCTAATCTAACCGGGACACTCGGATCTCCATTCTCCAACAACCATTCGAATCCTAACGCATGCAAATAAGAGAGAAACTACTCGCGGGCACCCAACTCTTCTAAAGAAGGAATATGAAGTACCTTTCCGCTCTTCACTTGCTTACTCCCTTCATTCTTGCTATCGAAAACTTTTTGTAGCTCCTTCGAGTCGAAAAGCTTCATCTCCTCCACCAGATCATCTGTAAGGTCCACTGTCCAGCGCCGGTACCTCAGTCTCTCTACCAGGGGATGTACTAGCTCCCGATGATCGTGCGGAAGCTGTTGCTAACTGCACTCCAAGTCCTCCAGGGAGATATCACTATCGGAGTCTGACTCTTCACTGACAGCGTATTTGCTATCACTTTGTTACCTCCTGTGTTCCTGGGCTCGCTAAACTGACTGAGTAATGACTATGCCAGTGTTCAGTGTACGTGGCTTCTTGTTGTTGGGCTTCTTCTTCATAGGGGCCTTCCCCTTCCGTTTTCTCTCTTCCGGTATCTAGCTTCCTCTCCGTCATCCTCTTCTTTCTCTTCTTCGGGTTCCTTCTCAGCTTGTGTCGAAAGTTGATCCTGGGCAGTAGGACTGGTCTCCTTGTGGCCTACTGACTTGGATGCGAGGTCCAGACCCTCAGCCATCCTGTCAACCTCTTCACCTTAGCCACTCAGTGTTGGAGAGACCGCTTTGGTTTCCATTGCAGTATCCTCTAGGTCAGTAGCAGGTAAAGACTCCTCCCCAGGTTTTGTGGGAGTGGTCCTCTCCTCTTCACTCAAGATCTCCACGGGATCTGCCTCCGTGTTCGGCTTCACCTTACTAGCTGCCCACTTTCCTAAGCATCGTTGAGATACCCTTTGCGGCTTCGACTGTTCTGGCCTAGGGTCGCCCTTCAACACCAACTTCCTCTTGACGGCCTTCGGTTTTGTCACCTGAGGTGCTACTGGTTTTGGTACCTCCGCTCTTGCTACTATCTCTTCTGCTTCCACATGCTCATCACTCATTCCCGCCTTTGTCTGGGGGTTCACTGACTCTGGCTCTTTCTCTCCTGCCCTGCCTTCTTCATCTTCTCCTACTGCCCTAGATGTGAGGTTCAGATCCTCAACCATCGTGGCAGTATCATCTTCCCTCTGGTTTACTCCATCCAAAATCGCCTGGAATTCGTCATCCGTCATTAGGCCTTGTTTCTTGGCCGTCTCGTTTAAATCTATCTCTTCCCTCGCTCTTCCTTGAGAAACGGTCCCCGCCTCCGGTGTCTTCTCTGATTCATCGTCTCCCTGTAGGCTCTCCTATTCCCTATTTTTCCTCGCTTCACGTTCATGTGAGTCGGAATCGTAATGAGCGGATATGGGGTCAACCTCCTTCGAATCACTTTGTTGTGGAGTTTGGGAGGGTTCTGAAGATTCTGGCAGTACGGTCACCGATGGAGATTTTTGTTCTAGTGGAATTTCGGCAGAAATCGGAATGCAAACAGTAGGTTGTACCGTGGGTTATACATTCGGTTCAGATGGGGCTCCTCTGGTCGCGTCCCCTGCTCCCCCTATTTGACTGAAACCGGCCAACGCCGTTGTCCAGTCCCGATTAGGGTCTTGTAGTCGCAGAAACTCCGCCATGGCGTCTAAAGAAATCATCGTCTGCACCTAAGGAACTGGCGCCGGAGATGGCGGGTTCAGAGGTCGCGCTTCCACGGGCGGTTGCGCTTCTGGGGTTTCTTCCCTGCGGTGAGCAGTAGATTTCTCGCCCTTTACTTTCTTCGCCCAGGCTTTCTTTCCTATGGTTTAGATCGGTGATTTTCGGGTGAATGTGGGTGGTGGTTTTTGTGGAGTGATGGTGGAAAAATGCAGAGAGAAATGGAAAAATTAAGGGTTTGTGAAATGAAAAATGGGATAGACGGTTCAGTTATGGGGTGAAAAAAGGGTAGTTGGGGTTTGTAACCGGTGATAGGCGGTTCTAGGTTGGCTTTGGTTAGTGTGAGGGACTGTTTAGCTAGCGGTCTCCTGATTGGATGTTGCCCGTCCTTTCAATGCACCACGCGCCTCTTTTCAGTCGCTGCCCGCCTGCAAAGCTGCAGCAAGCCCCAAATTCAAATTTTGCCCTATAATGATTTCCCCCTATATTTTCCTAGAGTAGAAACAAAGTAAAAATGACACTTAAATAAATTGGGGAGTTTCACCAAAATGGTATTCTGATGGTCAGTACGTACTCCCAATTAACATTTGAGGTCCTAAAAAATATTTTTGGGTTTTCTTAAATTAACTAGCATGCAAAGGTTCAAATTAATTAACTACCACATATGTACCATATTTACATCTTCCTTAGGAAAATTGGAATTCTACTTTGCCAGCATATGTACATTACACTAAAAGGAGCTAGCCCAGTGGAATTCCAATCCCCATCCTACCGGTCAGTATGAAACCTGAGTATGTGGTTGCAGTGGAATCTCATCCACCACAGCCAAATCACTGTTATCCCTAAATACTTTTAGCCTATGCCCATTCACAATAAAAGATTCAGAGTTAGTAAGACTCCCTGAAATTTCCACTGCTCCATTAGAACGGAGTGCGGTGATGACATAAGGCCCTGTCCATTTCGACTTGAGTTTTCCAGGCATGAGCTTCAACCTCGACTGGAAGAGTAGTACTTTCTGCCAAACATGAAGATCCTTGGTCCTCAGATTCCTGTCGTGCCACAATTTGGTTCGCTCTTTGTACCACATGGCTGAATCAAACGACTCCAATCTGAGTTTCTCTAACTCCTGCAACTGCAGCTTCCTTTCCTCTTCACAGGCTGTAGCATCCATATTCACTTACTGTACTGCCCAGTATGCTCGGTGCTCAATTCCCACTGGTAAGTAGCACATCTTTCCAAAAATGATTCGGTACGGGGACATTCCTATGGGGGTTTTGTAGGCTGTGCGATATGCCCATAGAGCATCCTCTAACCTCATACTCCAGTCCTTCCTGGAAGGATTTACGGCCTTCTCCAGAATCTTCTTTATCTCCAGGTTAGAGATCTCGGCCTGCCTGTTCGCTTGCGAGTGGTAGGGGCTTGATAGTCTGTGATGCACACCGTACTTCTTCATCAAGGCTTCGATGGTGCGGTTACAGAAGTGGGTGCCTTGATCAAATATTATGGCCCTTGGTACTCCGAATCAATTGAAAATGTTACTTTTGAGGAACTTGGCTACCTCCCTTGCTTCACACGTGCTCGTGGCCTTGGCCTCTACCCATTTGGAGACGTAGTCAACTGCAACTAAGATATATAAGTTCCCATACGATGAGGGAAAAGGCCCCATGAAATCCATCCCCCATATGTCGAACAACTCACAAACAATGATCGCGACTTGCGGCATTTCGTCTCGCGCGGATATTCCGCCGGTCAGTTGACAACGCTCACAACTTCTACAAAACTCGTAGGCATATTTGTTGAGGGTTGGCCAATAAAATCCGCTATCCAGAATCTTTCTCGCCGTCTTCTTGGGACCGAAATGTCCTCCACATGCCAGAGAGTGGCAATGCGTCAATACGTCCCTCTGCTCCCAGTCAGGAACGCATCTTCTTATCACTTGATCGGATCCTACCCTCCAAAGATACGGGTCGTCCCAAAAGTAGTATTTCGACTCACTCTTGATCTTCATTCTTTGAGCTTCGGTGACCTTCGGCACTTCTGGAAGCTCCCCTGAAACGAGGTAGTTGGCTAGGTCCGCATACTTGGCTCCTCCCCTACTTTTTCCTTTCCTCTTTCTGCCACATCCTGGCTAGTAAGCTTCATCACTTTTTCCCAGTCAATTTTTCTGGCAGTGAAAATAACTTCACACAAGTGTTCTTCCGAGAATCGATATCTCACATCCTCGCTATTTCCATCCTGTACTATCCTGCTCAAATGATCCGCAACCTTATTCTCAACCCCTTTCTTGTCTTCCACCTCCCAATCGAACTCTTGTAATAAAAGTACCCATCGGATTAAGCGGGGTTTGGATTCTTTCTTGGTAACCAGGTACTTAATGGCTGCATGGTCAGTATAAACGATGACCCTTGACCCCAACAAGTACTGCCGAAACTTCTCGAATGAATAAACCACGGCTAGCATCTCCTTCTCCGTGGTATCATAATTCCTTTGAGCTTGATTCAATGTCTTAGATGAATAAAAGATCACATACCTTTTTCCCTCGATCTTCTGACCCAGAACCGCTCCTACTGCATAATCGCTGGCATCACACATCACTTCGAACGGATGATCCCAGTCAGGAGCCCAGATAATCGGTGCGGATATCAGCTTTTCCTTGAGCAAGTTGAAAGCAACCTTGCATTGATCATCAAAATTGAATTCTACTTTGTTTTGGAGAAGTCTGGTGAGGGGTTGGGCAATTTTGGCGAAGTCTTTAATGAATCGGCGATAAAATCCCGCGTGCCCCAGAAAACCCCTTATTTCCTTCTGGTCAGTAGGAAAAGGTAATTTGGAAATGATGTCCACTTTGGCTTGATCCACCTGGATACCCCTCTCTGACACCACATGCCCTAGGACGATGCCCTCTGTGACCATGAAATGACATTTCTCAAAATTCAAAACTAGGCTCTTCGCTCGACACCTCTCCAAGACTACACCAAACTAGACTATGAAGTCATCCATGAATATTTCTATACACTTCTCAATTAGATCAGAAAATATGCTCATCATGTATCGCTGAAATGTTCCTGGGGCATTGCAAAGTCCGAACGGCATGCGTCTGTACGCATAGGTTCCAAACGGGCAGGTGAAGGTAGTTTTATCCTGGTCTTCAGGATTCACGTAAATCTGAAAATACCCGCTGTACACATCCAAAAAACAAAAGTACTTCTTCCCAGCCAGTCGCTCCAACATCTGATCGATGAAGGGTAGGGGGAAGTGGTCTTTTCTGGTCGCGGCGTTCAGCTTGCGGTAGTCTATGCACATCTGCCAACCAGTGACTAGCCTTGTCGGTATCAGCTTATTCCTCTCATTTTGAACCACTTGAATCACGGACTTCTTGGGGACCATGTGCACAGGGCTGACCCACTCGCTATCGGGCACCGAATAGATAATACCTAATGACAACAACTTCAAGATTCCGTTCAATATTTCCTCCCGCATGTTGGGATTCACCTTTCTCTGCGAATCTCGATGTGCCTTCGCCCCTTCTTCTAGCCTAATATGATGCATGCAGACGTCAGAGCTTATTCCCACCAAATCTGTAAGGCTCCATCCAATTGCTTTCTTGTTCCTGCCTAGAACGGTCAGTAGCCTTGCTTCTTGCTCCTTTGTCAGGCTACTGCTTATTATCACTGGATATAAGTTTTTCTTCCCGAGAAAGGCATACTACAGGGTTGCTGGCAACTTCTTCAATTCAACTTGTGGGGGAAGTGTGTCTGCTGGGAGAGGGTTTCTTGCAGCATCCCCTTCCTTTTCTGACTGGTAGCTTAGCCCCTGCGGCTCCAATAAATTCTGATTTCTGGCAGAAGTCCTTAATAGTTCCTTCTATCTCTTCATCAGTTAACCCTTGGTTACTGATCAGGTCACACCATGCAGCTGCCTCTACATCAGCCTGCCCATATACATCCAATGCTTGTAGCTTTTCCTACAATAGTTTAGTCTCAAGAAAATCTTAGACTAGAGGGTCAATTACATCCACATAGCATAGATTTTCATAATCGATAGGCTTTTTCATGGCCTCATTGATATCAAAGGTAAAATTTTCTCCATGAAAATCAATACAAATTGTTCCTTTAGCCATATCTACAATCGTCTTGGCTGTCCTAAGAAATGGCCTTCCTAACAAAATTCCGCTAGACTCCCTAGCTTCAGACTCACCCATCTTGATCACGTAAAAGTCAGCAGGATAAGTAAAATCATGTACTCTCACCAACACATTCTCTAACACTCCCTCAGGACTTATACACAACCTATCAGCCAGTTGGATTAATACCCTAGTGCTAGATAACGTTACTCCCTTCAGCCGATTATAAACTGACAATGGCATAACATTTATAGAAGCTCCCAGATCACACATTGCATGCTCGATTTTTACATCTCCTATAGTTATAGGAAAAGTGAACATACCTGGGTCTGCTCTCTTGGGTGGTAGCTTTTCTTGCACAATTGCTGACATTATCCCTTCCGCCATGATCTTCCCAGCCTTCTGGGCTTTCCCGGCTATGAATTCTTTGATAAATTTTCCAAGCGGGGGTAGCTTCACGGCTTGGAGGAATGGTATGGTGATATCCAGCTTGCCAAAAATTGACATGTAATCCACTGGTTTTCCTTCTTTCTATTGGTCACGAACCGGTAAGGGAATGGTTTTTTCCCTTTATCCTCTTCGACCAGCTCCTCGACAACCTTCCCGGATTCTTTCTCGGGCACATTCTGGGCTGGAGTTTCCTTCGTCAGTTTTTTTTCCTTAGATGAGTCCACCTTGGGCTGCCTGCTTCCGGTTTCACTGTTTCTCGACGGTACCTCACTCAAGAAAAATGGATCTTGCATTTGGGGTAGAGGTTTGTGTAGCTCCTCTTTCGAGACAACGTCTCTCAGTAATGTTGCTCCACTTGATTCCCCACTGGACTTCTTCGGTTTGGGTCCCTCATTAGAGGTACCGGACCGCAATGTGACCTTGCTCACGTTTGCTTTCTCAGGTACATGGACTGTAGACGGGAGTTTCCCTGAATTTCCTTTTAACTCACCCATCGAACTTGCCAGCTGGGCCAACTGCCTATTCATAATATAAATGTTCGCTTTATGCTCCTTCTAGGCATTTGCATCCCCTGCACTACTTAATTATTGGACTACAACTCACTCTTGATGCCCTGCAGCGAAGCAAGCAATTCTCCCATCATATCCTCCATAGATCGTCTTGACCTGTTAGGATATTGGGACTGATTTAGCCCATGGTGCTGGTTATACTGGGAATTTTGGTTGGGCTGAAAATTTTGGAAGTTTTGCTGGTTCTGGTTAGGCGGGTACTGGTTATACTGGCCAAGAGGATTGTACTGGTCTTGGTGATATTGGTTCTAGTTTTGGTTTTGGAACTGGTTTTGGTTCTGCTGATGTTGTGGACCCTGATTAGGCTGATTCTGGTAATTTTGAAAGTTTCTCTGGTGGGGTGGTATATAAACATGGTTCGGGTTCTGGTTTTGTGAGTTATGGTTATGGGTTTGTTGGTTCCTTCCTTACCAGTTGGCTTGGTGGTCAGGATTTGCTGGGCCACAGTTGGGGTTCTGATTCGGGTGGGGGTTGTATTGGTTCTGACCTTGACCTTAGCTCTGATTTTGGTTCCCGTCTCCTCATCGAAAGTTCGGATGGTCCCTCCATGGTGTGTCCCGCTGCCTTCCCTGGATCCAATTCCCATTAGAATTATAGTACCCCGCAGCATTGACTTGCTCCATATTGACGAAATAATTAGACTGATCATAGCCTGGTCCTTGATTTCCCTGCTCTGTACCCTTGTAGTTCCTAGTTGGGGAAGTGGGCGGTGCGTTCTTCTCGATCGCGCTAAGGAGTGTCTTCTTCAATTCGTCCATTTTCAAATCCATCTTCTGCTCTAACTTGTGCTCCTGGTCAGTAGACAAGACACTAGCAATCCTTTCTCTGCTGTAACCATCTCTTGAATTGTCGTACTCCTTTGCACTCAATAACTTCCCTAGGAGTCTTTTAGCTTCACTGACCCTTAACTGCGTGAAACTTCCTCCTGACGAGGAGTTTGCTAGGTCCTTTGTTGCCTTGTTCATCCCCTCATAAAAGGTATGCTGTATTTCTATATCGGGCATACGATGATTCGGACATGCATCCAAGAGGCTCACATATTTCGCCCAATAGTCACTCAAGGGTTCATCGTGCCCTTGTTTCACACTAGTGATCTCTCTCTCCAGCGCGCTCGTCTTTGATGACGGGAAGAATTCCCCTAAGAATGCCAACTTGAAATCGGCCCAACTCTCAATAGAATTGGGAGGCAGTCGCATGAACCAGGTGTTAGCCTCCCCTTTTAGAACGAACGGCAAAGCCTTCAATCTATAGTCATCCTCGGTCAACCTTGCTGGCCTTCTCTATGCCCTACAAATCTTACAGAACTCATGAAGGAATTCGTAAGGGCCTTCATAGTTCTTTCCACAGTACGTGGGCAGGATTGCAATAACATGGGGCTTCACATCACAAGCTGTTTGCCCCAGGGTGACTACTATAGCTTGCGGTGGTTCTCCTTCGGTAGGCGCGTTTAGCGTCCCTATCTCCGGATCATCCTCTCCTCGGGTTACCCTCCAACTGTAGTACCTGTTCTAGTATTCCTCCCTCTATGGTGTCTTGTTCTTCGTCACTACTCGAACCTAAATCAGACAAAGCTGTCGACAGGCCGGACCGAGTGGTTACAAGTATAGATCCTCGCTGAAGTATCTTCGGTCTCCACTGGTCAGGAGCCGAACTGCTTCTCATAAACTGAAATAAAAAGAAATAGAAAAATTATCCACAATATGTACGCCAAAGTTTCACACACAATAAGAGTAAATAACGCCATTCATCCCCGGCAGGGGCGCCATTTGAAAGAGCAGTTTTGGGTCAGGTGTCGTGTCGAGCACAGGATGTATCCTACTGATCAGGATGGAACCCCAGCTATGCCTGAACCTGGTATCAATAATTCCTCATCCCACTTCTACTGACTAGTATAGTGGACGTAAGGGTCGAATCCCACAGAGATGAATGCGCTTTGGGAATTGTGGTGAAATTCTGGAAAGATTTGGTTAGCTACCACGCTTGGGTTGAGATTTTATCTATGCTGGAATTTAAGATGTTACTCTACTGACTAGGAGGCGGGGAGAAAGATGATTGACATGTAGCTGTGTACGTGGAAAGTGGGGAACATGAGTTTCAGGAAATATATGGAAAGTACAAGTTTAACTATAAAAGGCTAAACGGAATATCAGAGGAAAAGAGGTAGTTAGGGGACTAGGCCTACAGATCTGAAAAGTGACAGCTAAAAAGTAAAGAAAAGTAAAGAAAAGTAAAGAAAAGTAAAGGTACCTAAAAAGTAAAAGTGGTCCCAAATTTGGATGTGGACATTGTCTTCTCCAACAAGTATGAACACAAATCAAACAACTTAGATTCCAAGAACGAGAAATGCAGATTAACAACTTCACAAGAACAGATCTAACAATTAAAACCCCAAATCAAAAGATTAAACTAACGAAACTGAAATTACGCTTACTGGGTGACATGCAAGGTGGCAGAAATCACGTAAACTAGGCTTTCACACTTAACCATTTCAGATCTAAAATCTAACAGCTATCTAGACTTGCAAACTCAGGCAGATTAACTACAGAAATGAAAACATGCGATTCCACACTGGAAATTTCCGTAACTACTTGATCTAAGCTATCTAGGCAGAAATGAACGAGATCAAACAAGAACCGATGCACAAAAACAACTTTATATCATAAAAACGTTTGGATCACAACTAAGACTGCAAAGTAAGCAAATATTTAAAGGGCAACAAATCCAACGTAAGAAAACAAAGTGTGATTAACTAAGAAAGCAAATAAAGATTGTTTGCCACTCCGGGCGATGAAACTGTTAACACTACGAAACACGCTGACTGGAATGAGAGGATGGGGAACTCCGGCGAACTGATGAGCTTCAGGTGACCATGGCTATCGGCAAGGAACGAGAATATGAAGGATAATGCTGAAGGATTGATCTACTGAAGAGAGATTGCTAACTAAGTGTAGGAGTGGATGAACTAATTCCTTATCTTCATGATTGTGTGTTATTTCTCTCTCCAAGTGGCTTCCTTTTATAGGGAGGTCTGCCCTTGATTTTTAGGGTAGACTTCAAACATGAAATGACTCTTTTGCCCCCTTGCTTGCGGCTAATCTTCCCAGCTATCCTTCTTCTCCATCTCGAGCCTTTTTGGCATGCATACTGGTCAGGATAGCAACATCCTGACGCCCTTCTCACCTGAATTCTCCTAACCTTCCCATACTGGCTAGAACACTTCCCTGCACACTTTAGCAACTGTTTTGCAGATATATTCCAATTATGCACATTATACTGACCAGTAACCAAGGCCTAGAATACGACTTATCAATCCTTGTACAGATTTGAAGCACAATTTCGGTCATTTCCTTTATGGCGTCGAGTCCTAACATGTAACATCCCGACATTTTTTGTTTATTCTCGAAATGACGTCGTTACGCATCTAAAAATTTCTTCGCCTTTATTTATTCGTCGAGAGAAGTATTTCACATTTTGAGCCAAATAATTATTCTTTCCTAGCCCAATTTGAAACCCAATTGTCATGAGTTCAAAACTTTTTAATTCTTCCTTCTTTGAGCCCAAAATTAATCCTCTTAAGTCTAATCTAATGATATCTATCACTCTTCAATATCAAATCTACGGTAGTTATCTCAAATCTCTCCACCACCCTAAAAAAGAGGAATATAATTAGTCAAATCTTTTCCATAGAGATATATATATTCCATTAATTCCACAATTTAAACCATTCTCTCAAAATTCCAAGGAACAAAACGTGAGGGAGAGGAAGAAGCGAGAAGCGGAGAGAGAGAGAGAGTTTTGGGAGGGGAAGAAGAGTACGGCGGCGACGACGATGACGGAGCGAGCAGAGGGAGAAATACGTCGGCGGTGTCGATCCTGCACCACAATCGGACAACAGCTATGATGACGGAGAATTTCACGAGGCAACGATGGCGCAAAACTGTGACAGCAACGACGCTGCGTTCTGACCGACGGAGGGGCTGCGAACTAATGGAGAGACGGCGATTTGATGGTAGAAGGAGAGAAAGACGAGAGGAATAGGGGACGGCAGTGGCGGCGACAACTGCTAGACACCGGCAACAGAGAGAGCAGCGACAGCAGCAGCTGCTCAGCAGCGACGACACTGACGGGAAGAAGCAACAAAGTAACTGGATGACTTCGGACAGGTGCCGACGATAGAGTATTGACAGAGGAGAGACCGAGGCGACCGAGGATGACGGCAAGCCCTCGATTTGGAGTACGAACAGCAGCAGTCACGAGAGAGAGTGAGGCAGCGGTGCGGCTGCACTGAGGGCGAGTGTAACGACGGACAGCCGTTGTGTGAGCAGCGGCATGGCAGGCTGTCCCGGCGTAGCAGCAACGGCCGATCAGCGGCTGCAGAGGGCGAGGAGCAGGGGCTGACCGCGACGACGGTGGCTTCAGTCTTGCATCACGATCGAGCAGCAGCGGCGACGCGACCTCAGCTCTGGGCTGGATCTTGTACAGCCACGGCGGGAGGAAAGCAGCAACGGTGAGAGAGAGATGAGATTATGCTCTGATTTGGGGATCTGAGAAGAGGAAATTGGGAATACATGAGAAAGTGATGTATGTGACGTGAAATTGGGGGAGAAGAAAATAAGAAGTTGTTGTTGACCTTTTCAAATAAGTTAGACTAATTATGGTAATTGGGCTACTATACTAATTTTTTTGTTTGGGCTGTGCGGTTCATTGTTCGGACGGAATTAAGAGATCTTTGCCCGGATGAGATATAGAGAAAGAAAAAGGAGGGCGGCATTAAATCAAGGGGTGACGTCATGCACGCTTTTCGAAAACGGAATTGAACACAAGTTAAGGCTTTAAACGAACGAGGTGGGCTTTCTATCCTACATTATTGTTTAGGCTTACTTTTAAATTTATGCAATATTTTTCAAGTATGAGTTATGTGCTTAAATTCCAAATATGTTGTGTCATGTCGTATTATGTTTTTATGGATGTGCCTATCTGATCGCCTAGTGGGTAGTGAGTCCCTACTAGAAGTTATGAGTTTAATCGAATTCGGGTTTGTCTAGGGAGTGAGTCCCTATTCAAGCTAGTGTACACAGAGGGGATCGTGCGCTATCTTTCGAGTTGGCCGGTCCAGTGATCGAGAATGTGGCCACGTTCTCGTTTCACATATGAGGTTCAGATATGGTACTAGGAGAGAGAAAAATGGGTTGCGCGGCCATACTTTTGAACGAGAAAATGTTTTGGTGACTTGGTCTTTTATAAAACCCCGAGTTCACTTTTAAATGCTGACACAATATTTTATGAAAAATATTTTGGCATGTGTCCATTGAATGCATCAAGTACTCAGCCCTGCATTTCTTTTAAAAAATGTGCAGGTTGAGCGTGACTGGTGCGGTGGGTGTTGAGCAATACCGTTGGAGAAATCTAAGTGTTTAGAATATGTCATGTCTTCACACGGGGCATATTCCTTCTTTCAAATGCTTCCGCTGAGTAGTTGTCCTTCTTGTGAGTTCTTGTATCGCTGAGATAATATTCATTTTTGAGTCGTTGATTGTCGAGATACTCTGATTTTATTCGAGCTATTCCCATTTGTTTCGAGCTATGGTCGAGTTGTGTTATTTTCCCCTTTCTTTCCCGCTTCTTTAACCCTCCCCTAGTCGCGATCAACCGTGTTTTCTATCCTTAGAAAATGCGGGCGTGACATAACATCGTCCTCTCATCAACTTCATCCCAATAGAGCGGGGATTGACACTTCCTGCCATACAAGGCTTCATACGGCGCCATATCGATCGTCGCTTGATAGCTACTGATGTAGGCGAATTCAACCAACGGTAGAACAGTTTCCCAACTTTCCCCTCGATCTAGGACAACGGCTCGCAGCATATCCTCAAGCGTTTGAATCGTCCTCTCTGACTTCCCGTCCGTCCGATTGCGGGTGATAAGCAGTGCTGAAGTTCAATTGCGTGCCCAGTTCCCGTTGCAAACTCATCCAAAACTTTAATGTGAACTTTGTATCGCGGTCGGACACAATGGTCTTTGGCACCCCATGCAAACGTACAATCTCACTGACGTAGAGCTTAGCTAACTTGTCCGCTCCATAAGTGATTCTAATTGGTAAAAAGTGTGCACTTTTAGTCAGTCGATCGATGATCACCCAAATCGCAGTGTTTCCCTTTTGTGACTTTGGCAAACCCGTCACGAAATCCATGGCTAGATGCTCCCACTTACATTCGGGAATTTCAAGCGGTTGCAATTTCCCATATGGCCATTGGTGTAAGGCCTTTACTTGTTGACATGCTAGACATCGCTCCACATACGATGCTACATCCCCTTTCATTCCATTCCACCAAAAATGTTGTTTCAAGTCTCGATACATCTTCGTGCTTCCGGGGTGAGCAGTGTAAGGCGTGTCGTGTGCTTAACTCAAAATCTCATCTTTTAGCGACTCATCGCTCGGCACACACAATCGTCCATCGAATGTCAAAGCATTGTCTGCCTTTCATGATAATGATCAAGTTTCTCGGCTCTCACCTTTGCACGTAATTCTTCTAACTTCTCATCACGTCGTTGGGCTTCTATGAGCTTGGTTCTCAAGTCTGGCTCAATTACTAGCGTTGTTATTCTTCCTCCGACTGTCTCGGATGCTTTCACTATCTCCAATTGCATTCTGTCGAAATCACGAATCAACACTTCCTCTTGCGTTAGGAAAGAAGCCAATTGAGGTTTGTTCTTCCTACTCAAAGCATCGGCTACTACGTTCGCCTTGCCCGGATGGTAGTGAATACCGCAATCATAATCCTTCAAGATCTCTAGCCAACGTCTTTGTCGCATATTTAGCTCCTTCTGCTCGAAGAAGTACTTAAGAATCTTGTGATCCGTATATATCTCGCATCTCACTCCATAGAGATGATGTCTCCAAATTTCAGTGCGTGCACTACTGCTGCTAGCTCCAAATCATGGGTCGGAAAATTCAGCTCGTTTGGTCTAAATTGCCGGGATGCATATGCTATCACTTTCCCATCTTGCATCAACACGTATCCTAGTCCTACTTTCGACGCGTCAGTAGAGACGGCGAAGTCCTTGTCGGGTTCTGGTACCGCTAGGACAAGTGTTGTAGTCAATTTCTCCTTCAACAGTTGAAAACTCACCTCGCATTTTGGCGTCCAAACCACCTTGATTCCTTTCTTTAACAATTACGTCATCGGTCTCGCGATGTTAGAGAATTCCTCGATGAAACGTCTGTAGTATCCTGCCAATCCCAAGAAACTGCGAATTTCGCGTTTTCGGTGACTTCCGATTTTGCACAGCCTCGACCTTCACTGGGTCCTCTTGAATTTCATTAACCGTCACGATAGGACCAAGAAAGTTCACTCGAGTCAACCAAAACTCACTCTTACTGAACTTGTCATAAAGCTTCTCTCTCCTCCTCGTTCTTCGAGTATACCAACACATCATCAATGAAGACTAACACAAACTTATCGAGATACTCATGGAAAACTCGGTTCATCAAGTCCATGAAAACTACCGGGACGTTAGTAAGTCCAAATGGCATCACAACGAATTCATAATGGCCATAACGAGTGCGAAAAGCAATCTTAGGCACATCCTCTCGTCGAACCTTTAATTGATGATACCCCGACCCCAAGTCCATTTTCG
The DNA here is from genome assembly GCF_004379255.2 of Salvia splendens. Taxonomy (NCBI): domain Eukaryota; kingdom Viridiplantae; phylum Streptophyta; class Magnoliopsida; order Lamiales; family Lamiaceae; genus Salvia; species Salvia splendens. The sequence goes on along the minus strand of NC_056050.1, from coordinate 11,143,996 downwards.
AAAATACGCCCGCTCCTCGAAGTTGGTCAAACAAGTCATCGATTCTTGGCAGTGGGTACTTATTCTTCAAGGTCAACTTGTTGAGCTCACGATAGTCGATGCACATCCTCATCGTTCCATCTTTTTTCTTTACGAACAACACAGGCGCTCCCTATGGTGATACACTAGGTCGGATAAATCCCAAATCTAGCAGTTCTTGCAACTGAATCTTCAATTTAGCCAACTCTTTAGGGGCCATTCGGCATGGTGCTTTCGATACTGGGGCAGATCCAGGTTCTAAGTCAAAGGTAAACTCCACTTGTCTGTCGGGCGGCGGTCCAGGCAATGTTTCAGGGAACACGTCGGGAAAGTCTCGTACTACTACCACGTCTTCCACCTTCATGTCTTTCTTCTCCTTGCCATTCAAGTACACAAGATACGCCGGACGCCCTTTTTTGATCATCGTGGTTGCTTGTAAAGCAGAGATTATGGAGGTTCGTCAGTTCATGGAAATCCCATACAAGCTAGTCGACTCTTTGCTAGAGGATCGAAAAGAAATTTGCCTCTCCTTACAATGTTGCATCAAAACTCAGAATATGTATCAAGAACGCAAACTTTAATCAAACAGTCTTAACTTGGATATGAACCGATTTCGAATTGTAACAATTGGTTATGATCATCCCCACGGAGCTTGAAAGAACATGAGATAGGTCATGAATATGGGATGGGATCGAATTAATGGTAATTCTCATAGTAGGCTACCCAACAAGATAAATTCCGTTGTTCGACCAAATTTTAAAGATCAACACATCAATGGGATAATGACTTAAAGGGTTGCGGAAAGAAAAAAATGATCAGTTGTATGAGGATTAAGAAATGTAGGCAGTTGTCACAAAGCGGTACTGATCATGGTTCAACGAAAATCATAATATGAAATGATAGAATCACATCAATGGGTTCATAAGTTTGTGAAAGGCAACAAAAGTCAAAGGGGCTTTTGAAAAAAATTAAGTGGATTAAGTTTGTTAAGGCAAGGTACAAAATGTAGGCCTTAACTTCGTTTTGTAAAACGAAAGGATCTATTTTGGAAAGAATACATATAGTGGAACTGAACCAAAAAGACTTTCACTCTATGAGAAAGAACTTGACACGGACATGGTTACAAAATGAAAAGCTGAACAAAAGTTCAAAGAAGAATATCCCATAGAAAACATGTCTGCGAAACGTGCCTATATTGAAGGACATGACTGCAAGTAGCCTTAGGTATGAAGTTCAATAGCAAAGGCTCACAAAGTCAAAATATTGTTCGTATAAATAATAAGTCAAAAGAAGACTACAATCAATCTAAGTGTCCAAAGTTATGAAGACAACACCACTTTCCAAGAATTGAAAGTGAGTTATGACTCAATGGAGGAAAACAAATAATATGAATCACTTGCAAGGGATGAATGAAACAAGCTGTTAAATAGACAAGGGCTCACGGTTATTTGAAAGGTCCTGAAAAATAACTTCTTCGAATCCAAGTAAGAACTGTTGATTAAAATAGTTTGTTATAGCTATTAAAGTTGCACCACCTCGTTCATCTTTCGCAAGCCGAGACTGGTAAGATTGCTCTAAGAACTGTGGATTCCACGCTGAGATTCTTTGTGTCAATGCCACTAATAATGATAGTCGGAGTCCATATCTTCAAAAAGTTCTCTGCATGTCATAACGATTATCCTCGTAGGATATTGTTGTCATCCTCGTGCTCCTTAGCAGGGTATGAAGATCATCTCCATCGTTTTGCCGCTTACGCACGATTACGCTATACTAATTTAAATCTCGAGTATGACCGCTCGTCGTTGCATGAAAATATCACTTAGCTTCAGCTCTTCTTATCTCGCACCTTGACTTAAGGGTTTGCCTCAACTTTCATATTCTCGTACGTTTCATTGCTCAGAGAAGCAATAGTTAAGTTTTCAACCTATAACTACGATTCGCGCGGTCAACTAGGCTTATATTTTAGGTACTCTAAGTTCACAACACAATTTGTCATCTCATAGATCATCATCTACCACAATTTACGTCATTCAAACCTCAAGATAAACACACAACATTTTCACATCCCATAGCAAAACACTTTCGAACTTAACAATTATATTCACAACTTTTGAAACAAAATTTCTTTACACTTTCCGAAAAAAAGTTTTTTTTTCCACATCTCACTTTTAAAGTAAAAGTTTTGACTCAAATTAAAACGTACTTTCGCATCAACTTTAATCATTCGTATAAAACACTCCATAGAATAACGCATCATACTTCGCACCTCATAACATACAAAACATCACACTTCCATAGCTTAATTTTCCAAACGAAAAAGTTAATTTAATTTAATTTTATATATATATATATATATATATATATATATTGAACAATTCGTAAACACAACATTTTCCATTGATCAATTAATTTTCCCCAAAAGAAAGAACTAACATGATTTCATTTGAAGTTCAAGGATATTGCAAAACATTAACATTTTTCCTCAATCAAACAACTTTCCAAAATTACCAACAATTCTCCACAATATAAACATTTTTCCTCAATCAAACTCTACTAGAACAACTAGTCATTAATATTACAAAACATCAACCACAAAATCCTTTTCCATTTTTTTTCTACATATCAAACCATGCAAATCTTTCAAAGCTCATAAAACATTTGTATTCCTAACAAAACACGCATGCGCTTCACATATATATTTGAAACAACATCCTTAGATTACACTCAAAACATGCTCACCTCGTAGTACTTTCACACATATAACTCATACTTAGGTCATCATACCAATCTTGCTCATGTCCCACATAATCATACCATAACAATATCATATTCACACATACAACACGTGCTTAAATCATCTTGCCAATTGTAACACCCGCACTTTTTATAGTGCTTGGCGCGCATAAAATTGAAGAACGGTCGATGAATTTATATTTGGAACAACACCAAATATAAGTGGTTGCGTTGGACGATTTTAATCGTTGTGAAGACAAGATAACGAATTGATTAAAGTTTCCGTGAATTTTAATTAATCGAAAGAAATGCGAGAATATAAAGAACGTATATTATTATTTGGGCTTCTCGAATTAAGTTAGAGTCCAAATGATTATCTACAAAAAATGGCTTGGGCCCTAACTATTTAAGAAGCTAGCCAATTAATGAATATACAAACTTGGGCTTGCAACTATTGAGCCCAAAACAAATTAAATCAAAATGTGGGAGCAAGCCCAAGAAGCCATTCTTCTTCTCTTTTCTTACCATGGTCGACGGTTTCCACAAAGACTCTCCACCTCCAACTCTTTCACCTTCCCTCTTCCACCATAAATTCTTCCATCCAAGAGTCACACAAGTATTACATTAACCTTCCACTTCTTCCTCACTTTATACTCCACAAAAAAAAGAGAGTGAGAGAGGGGAGCCGAGAGAAAGAGCCGAGAATAGTAGGAAGTGGAAAAAGAGAGGGATTTGGGAGAAGAAGAGGTCTTCGATGGAAAAGTTGTTCACAAAATTCACAGAGCAGGCATGCGGCAACGGCGGCTGTACTGCGAGGGCAGCGGCGAGGCTGCTGAACGACGTGCTGGAGGAAGGCGGCGCCGGCTCGGTGCTGGCAGCAGCGACCACGTCTGCACGGCAGCACGATCTGCACCGAGCAGCAGCGGCGATGCGACGTCGACTGCACCGTGACAGCAGCGGCGCTGCGTTGATCGAGGGAAGTGCAGCCTTACCTTCGACTGAGAGAGAGAAAGAGACGAGCGTGGAGGTAGCAACGACGGAGAGACCAAGCGGGTGGTGGCGCAGTGGAGAAGAGAGCAGCAGCAGTAACAACGGGCAGCAAGGGCTGACCGCGATGATGAAGGACTCACTGCTGGAACGCGATGGAGGATTGGACGGCGGCGGGTAACACTGCGAAAAGACGACGTACAACACGGGGCTGTACAGCAGTAGTGGCTGTAACACGACGACGCGGAGGAGCTATCGAAGAGCCGCAAATACCGCCACCGGAGCAGCAAAGAGAAGGAAGAAACTACAGAGCCGCAATCGTTGGAAGGTGATAGAATCGATGATGCTGAGGTTGAAGAAATCAAATTAGAAAGTACTGCGGAGGATGGTGGAGCATCTTTGGTGGAGCATAAATCTGATCTCGCCAGATTGGATTATGAGATGGAGGAAAGAGAGATAGTGGAGGATGATGGTTTAGCTGATTTGGTTAACAAGGATTCTGATAAGTTGCAGAAGAATTCGCAACCAGATGTTGAATTTGGGGAAATTAAGACAAACGGATGTGTTGATTTTAACATGGGAATTAATGAAGATTGGGCCAGATTACCAATTAAAAAGAGATGGGCTAGGTGGAACACTCATGGTGACAAAGGCTTTTCACGCACACTATTCGAGAATGGAACAACAAGACAAATTAAGGTTTTAAACGAACGAAGTGGGCTTTCTAACTAAGTATTTTGTGAGCATTCAAACTAAATTGTTTTCAAGAGCTTGTGATTTATTATATCCGGTTTGAGCATCTTTTTAAGTGATAAATTGCTTCCAAGTGTGATTGCCGATTATTATTTCATTCCATGACGGTGTGATATATGTGTTTAAGGTGTGAAAGTGATTGTCATATGTTGTGAATTGATTGTGAAAGTGATAGCTTTTGAGTGGTTGTGAATTGCTCGACTTTGTGGATGTGATATGATAATGCTCGACCTTGATAGAAAAATGATTTATGTTTTAAATATGTTTTTGAGGAAAAATAAAGTTTGCAAAGGGTATGTCATGCCATGCTTTTGTTTTGGAGAAATGCCTATCTGTTTGTTTAGCAAGGGAGTTGTCCCTACTAGACCTATTGAAATCGAATTCGGGTCTGACTAGGGAGTGAGTCCCTACTTAGGCTAGTGTACACCAATGGGGATCGTGAGCCGTCTTTTAGGTCGGCCGATCTAGTGATCGAGTTTGCGGCCACATTCTCGTTCGCAGGATGTTGATGTTGATGAGATTGATGTTGATGTTGATGATTGCTTAGTGGGGAGTGAGTCCCTACTATGAGTTTAATCGAATTCGGGTCCTAGCAAGGGTGCGTCCCTGCTCGGGCTAGTGTACACGATGAGGACTGTGAGTCATCGAACGGGTTGGCCGGTTTTCGTGCTCGTGGAAAGTGGCCCCTTACACGGCACCCTAAAGAACAGATATGGCATTTTCTTAAATAAATCAAGGAGAAATGGTTGTGTTTTGAAATGATGAGAAAAAAAGGACTTGAGGTTGAGTTGAAAGTTTGTGATTGAGATATTTTTTAGTGTCTCGGGCCTTTTCAAGTTAAAACCCCGAGGTCACTCAATGGTGGCATGATATAGCTTTATTGATGAAATATATTTTGGGCATGAGTTCACTGAGTGCATCAAGTACTCAGCCCCTGCATATGTTTTCCCTATGTGCAGGTTGAGCGTGGACGGGAGACGGAGAATGTTGAGCATTGGACAGAGACAGTATTCAATAAATGATCCGGTTACTATTGTGTCTTCATACATAGTAGTAGCTAACTCTCAATTGCTTCCGCTACTCTACGTTTTAAGAATTTCTTCTATTTCCTTGGAATTGTCAAACCATGTCATTCACATTATGTACCTTCGGGATTGGAATCTTTGATTGATAAATGTAAATTTCATCTTTTGATCGATATGTCGTACTTCTTTTGATTGTTCCCCCTTCTTCCCCGCCTCTTAAATCCCCCACGAGTCACGATTCCCCGTGCTTCCTATCCTTAGGAAGTGCGGTCGTGACAGAATGGTATCAGAGCAATTTTTCTTTCCGCTCTGGACCGAGAGTCCTTTATTCAATCTAGTCTAGACTCGTTTCGCTAGACTAAAAGAGTATTTATTGAAGGCTCAACATTCCGTCTCGTCGCGCTCAACAAGAGAGAAGGTAAAATGTTTTGAAATGAGAAAGTTTTCGAGAAAGCAAGGTGATAAAGTTTCTGAGAAAGAAAGATAGAAAAGTTTTTAAGAAAGAAAGATGATGAAGTTTTGAAGAGGAACGATGGATTGTTGTTCTACATGAAAGATGAAAGTTGATGTTAAAGTAAGTTTTGAGTTTTAAAGTTGAAAGTGAGATGTAAAAATTTTGTTGAAAGTGCGAGAGTTTAAAGAAAATTTTTTATTTCAAAAGTTTTGAATGTTAATGAAGTTCGAAAGTGTTTGCTTTGGAAAGTTAGAATGTTGTGTGTTATATTTGGTTATCCTGAAGTATGAATTGTTTGATGTTGGATGTGATGATGATGAGGAAATGTTTTTGAATCCCGACTTGGTGATGAGGAGACTACATGGGAACTCGAGGATAAAATGAAAGAGAAGTACTCGGAGTTGTTCGTTAGAGATGAGCAAATTTCGGGACGAAATTTCTGTTAAGGTGGATAGATTGTAACACCCGTACTTTTTATAGTGCTTGGCGCGCATAAAATTGAAGAACGGTCGATGAATTTATATTTGGAACAACACCAAATATAAGTGGTTGCGTTGGACGATTTTAATCGTTGTGAAGACAAGATAACGAATTGATTAAAGTTTCCGTGAATTTTAATTAATCGAAAGAAATGCGAGAATATAAAGAACGTATATTATTATTTGGGCTTCTCGAATTAAGTTAGAGTCCAAATGATTATCTACAAAAAATGGCTTGGGCCCTAACTATTTAAGAAGCTAGCCAATTAATGAATATACAAACTTGGGCTTGCAACTATTGAGCCCAAAACAAATTAAATCAAAATGTGGGAGCAAGCCCAAGAAGCCATTCTTCTTCTCTTTTCTTACCATGGTCGACGGTTTCCACAAAGACTCTCCACCTCCAACTCTTTCACCTTCCCTCTTCCACCATAAATTCTTCCATCCAAGAGTCACACAAGTATTACATTAACCTTCCACTTCTTCCTCACTTTATACTCCACAAAAAAAAAGAGAGTGAGAGAGGGGAGCCGAGAGAAAGAGCCGAGAATAGTAGGAAGTGGAAAAAGAGAGGGATTTGGGAGAAGAAGAGGTCTTCGATGGAAAAGTTGTTCACAAAATTCACAGAGCAGGCATGCGGCAACGGCGGCTGTACTGCGAGGGCAGCGGCGAGGCTGCTGAACGACGTGCTGGAGGAAGGCGGCGCCGGCTCGGTGCTGGCAGCAGCGACCACGTCTGCACGGCAGCACGATCTGCACCGAGCAGCAGCGGCGATGCGACGTCGACTGCACCGTGACAGCAGCGGCGCTGCGTTGATCGAGGGAAGTGCAGCCTTACCTTCGACTGAGAGAGAGAAAGAGACGAGCGTGGAGGTAGCAACGACGGAGAGACCAAGCGGGTGGTGGCGCAGTGGAGAAGAGAGCAGCAGCAGTAACAACGGGCAGCAAGGGCTGACCGCGATGATGAAGGACTCACTGCTGGAACGCGATGGAGGATTGGACGGCGGCGGGTAACACTGCGAAAAGACGACGTACAACACGGGGCTGTACAGCAGTAGTGGCTGTAACACGACGACGCGGAGGAGCTATCGAAGAGCCGCAAATACCGCCACCGGAGCAGCAAAGAGAAGGAAGAAACTACAGAGCCGCAATCGTTGGAAGGTGATAGAATCGATGATGCTGAGGTTGAAGAAATCAAATTAGAAAGTACTGCGGAGGATGGTGGAGCATCTTTGGTGGAGCATAAATCTGATCTCGCCAGATTGGATTATGAGATGGAGGAAAGAGAGATAGTGGAGGATGATGGTTTAGCTGATTTGGTTAACAAGGATTCTGATAAGTTGCAGAAGAATTCGCAACCAGATGTTGAATTTGGGGAAATTAAGACAAACGGATGTGTTGATTTTAACATGGGAATTAATGAAGATTGGGCCAGATTACCAATTAAAAAGAGATGGGCTAGGTGGAACACTCATGGTGACAAAGGCTTTTCACGCACACTATTCGAGAATGGAACAACAAGACAAATTAAGGTTTTAAACGAACGAAGTGGGCTTTCTAACTAAGTATTTTGTGAGCATTCAAACTAAATTGTTTTCAAGAGCTTGTGATTTATTATATCCGGTTTGAGCATCTTTTTAAGTGATAAATTGCTTCCAAGTGTGATTGCCGATTATTATTTCATTCCATGACGGTGTGATATATGTGTTTAAGGTGTGAAAGTGATTGTCATATGTTGTGAATTGATTGTGAAAGTGATAGCTTTTGAGTGGTTGTGAATTGCTCGACTTTGTGGATGTGATATGATAATGCTCGACCTTGATAGAAAAATGATTTATGTTTTAAATATGTTTTTGAGGAAAAATAAAGTTTGCAAAGGGTATGTCATGCCATGCTTTTGTTTTGGAGAAATGCCTATCTGTTTGTTTAGCAAGGGAGTTGTCCCTACTAGACCTATTGAAATCGAATTCGGGTCTGACTAGGGAGTGAGTCCCTACTTAGGCTAGTGTACACCAATGGGGATCGTGAGCCGTCTTTTAGGTCGGCCGATCTAGTGATCGAGTTTGCGGCCACATTCTCGTTCGCAGGATGTTGATGTTGATGAGATTGATGTTGATGTTGATGATTGCTTAGTGGGGAGTGAGTCCCTACTATGAGTTTAATCGAATTCGGGTCCTAGCAAGGGTGCGTCCCTGCTCGGGCTAGTGTACACGATGAGGACTGTGAGTCATCGAACGGGTTGGCCGGTTTTCGTGCTCGTGGAAAGTGGCCCCTTACACGGCACCCTAAAGAACAGATATGGCATTTTCTTAAATAAATCAAGGAGAAATGGTTGTGTTTTGAAATGATGAGAAAAAAAGGACTTGAGGTTGAGTTGAAAGTTTGTGATTGAGATATTTTTTAGTGTCTCGGGCCTTTTCAAGTTAAAACCCCGAGGTCACTCAATGGTGGCATGATATAGCTTTATTGATGAAATATATTTTGGGCATGAGTTCACTGAGTGCATCAAGTACTCAGCCCCTGCATATGTTTTCCCTATGTGCAGGTTGAGCGTGGACGGGAGACGGAGAATGTTGAGCATTGGACAGAGACAGTATTCAATAAATGATCTGGTTACTATTGTGTCTTCATACATAGTAGTAGCTAACTCTCAATTGCTTCCGCTACTCTACGTTTTAAGAATTTCTTCTATTTCCTTGGAATTGTCAAACCATGTCATTCACATTATGTACCTTCAGGATTGGAATTTTGATTGATAAATGTAAATTTCATCTTTTGATCGATATGTCGTACTTCTTTTGATTGTTCTCCCTTCTTCCCCGCCTCTTAAATCCCCCACGAGTCACGATTCCCCGTTCTTCCTATCCTTAGGAAGTGCGGTCGTGACACCAATCATGCTCATATTCCCCATAATCATACCATAACAATATCATTTTCACACATATAACACTTGTTTAGATCATCATGCCAATCGTGCTCATGTTCCACATAATCATATCATCACAGTATCATTTTCACACATAACGTTTATTCACATGCTTACACTTGCCAAAACATCCTCATCATATCCTCATCAATTTTATACATCGATCTCACAAGAATTCAACAACTTAAAACATACCTCACTTTCTTTGGTTGAGCGTGATGCTTTGGATGTTGAGCCTTCGAGACACGTCTAGTCTAATGTTCACTAATCTAGACTTAAGGTAAAAGAAGACTCTCGGACCAGAGCGAAAGAACGAAGCTCTGATACCACTCTGTCATGACTGCCCATACTAGGGATAATAAAACGAGGAGGTCGTGACCACGGGAAAGCAATAAAGGACAACATTTAAAGGACGACAGTTCATATGAAAGACCCAATTAACTTAATAAGGGGAATATTTTAGTTCATTGAAAAGTTAAGCAACGGATTTTAGTTCAAAATACTTAATGTCATAATTACATTATCAAATAGTGCGGAGATTTCTAGCAAACAATTTTTCAAAGAAAACAACGGAAAAATAAATATCAATAATTCAATTAACTCCTAAAAGAATAATTGTTTTAGTTTACGAAAACCATTTTAAAGTAACGAAGTAAGCAGCGGGTTAAAGTCTCAAAGTATTTGACAAGACAAAAATCGTACTAAATAAAATAAATTCTTCCGACACAGTTTCAATAATAGCAGCGGAAATAGGTTATCAAGAGAGTCATAGGATGACGCCTATGTATGAGGACACAACGCATCCAAAATTCCTAGGCCGACTCAACATCCATCGCAACATCCCGCTCAACCTGCAAATAGGGAAAACATATGCAGGGCTGAGTACTTGTTGTACTCAATGGGGTCATTCCGAAAATATTTTATAACAGTTATGTCTTCCATACCATTGATCTCGAGTTTTACATGTAGTTAAGAAATATCATCGAGAACACAAAAACGTTTCATAGACTGGCCAGTCAAACAATCTCCCCATTTTCTCAACAATCCATCAATCACAATCATCATTCCACAGTGCGACGAAAGTGTGGCCACACTATTCGCCCACAAGACCCGCCGACTAGCAAGGACGGCTCACGATCCCACCAGTGTACACAGCCTAATAGGGTTTGCGGCCCTACTCATACCCAAATTCGTTTCACAACACAACCATATAGCCTAACGGAGCAAGCTTAGACGAACTAGGCATCATGCAACAATCTCATAAACAAAAACAACATGGCATGATATAACAGGTTAAACCACCCTTATAACACCACATCATATTTTCGAAAGGTAAAGAGATTTGTAAAAGAAAGCCCACCTCGCTTGCTTAAACAATACAATACCCAACTCAAAGCAACCCTCGTTCCTTGTGCTCACGTACACACAACAACCCTTGCCAACACCACAACATAATCAGCCTTCCATCAATACAAATTATCATGCATGTCCTATCGTTCCTTTCATTGTTTTCTTAATTTACCCATCCCAAACGTTCATCACATAAGGAAACATACCATAATATATCTCAACGTATAGCACATAACCACACCATAAGATATGTTCCTTAATCACACATGCATCATGTAATTCATCTAAACTTGACAACAAGTACAATTTTTAACATGACAGAAAACTGGCAGAACTATGCAGTCGTTTTGTAAAAATCACCAAAACTCCATCCGAGCTCATATGAAGCTAAACTTTGGTCACCACACAATAGACACATTCAAGTTCATCTAGTTAAAATTTCACACCAAAATCATGTCATTTTGTCAGTCAAAACAAAAGTGCAACTCTCTGGTCTGAACACAAAAATTCTGGCATTACTGCGCAGTTCAATTGAAAAGTTTGTCAAAACTTCATCCGATGTCCAATGAGGCTGAAATTTTCACACAACATAGAAGACACTTGAAGTTTCATCCAGTCAAAAATTCACATCAAAATAAGGCAATTTGGTTGGTCAAATCAAAAATGAAACTCTCTGGGCGAGAATACAAGTTTTTGGCAGAATTACGCAGTCAACTTCAAAAATTCATTAAAACTTCATCTTTTGTCAAAATAGGCTGATATTCATACACAAAACAGAAGACATCTCAAAATTTACTCAGTTAAAAATTCATGTCGAAATAAGATCGTTTGGCTGGTCAAACACACGTCGGAATCCACTGTCCGAACACCACAGTTTTCATACTTCACAATTTCGAAATTAGGGTTTATTCATCATTCATCCAAACACATTTATGCATGCTTCCAATACATAATCATGCTTCAAAAAGCTCTCACACTCATGTTCTCATATATTCACACATCATTTACCAATGAATCATCCAAACTTCACACATACACATTCACAAACGTACATCCACAAATTTCCTCACACAACACATCAATCCCCACCGATTAAATTTTCGATCTATAATTCCTACACTCACTATATGCATGAGGGAATCAAGAACAATGATTCAATGAAAAGGATGAGGAAAAGAATTCAATTATACCTTCTTTGGTCAAAAACAAACGGTAGAAACGACAATTGGTGTGATTCTTCGGTGAATCTTGAAGTTCCCTCAAGATTAAATCAAAGAAGGGAATCAACAAGGCATCAATTAAATCAAAGAAAATAATTCATCCTCCTAATTAAAATAGGGGATTTTCGAAACTCACAAGATTAGGCTAGGATTCGAATTTCATGTAGCACAAATTAGGGATAATTCGATTTGGATTTAATTTGGATAAATATCTCAAAACAATCAATTAAATCCAAGAAGAAAATATTTCCAATATTTGAAGGGGCCGAAAATTCCCAATGAATTTGGCTAGAACAAAATGCATGATCTCATTTAATTAATTCCCCACATTGAAAATATAATGTATATAACATTTCATTCAACATCGCTCATGACAATTATTTCACATAATCAACTCAATCACATAGGAATGAATAATTTCATAAAAGAAAATTTTCCACTCGACATCCATATTAAAACAAAAGTCACAAAAAATTTTAGGATGTTACACTTTGTCTAGCCATTTATAGTAATTTCTTGCTTTTCACATACACCGGAGCAGTCTAGTCATACATATTCACGCACTCAGCCACATGCCAAAGTAACAATAATTACTTGTTAGGAAAGTATAAGTTCCTCTTTTTAATTTACGTCTAGGTAAACTCAACCCTAACCGTGGTAGCAAACCAACCCTTCCAAAGTGTCGTCACAATCGTATCACACAACTATTCGTCTCTGCGGGATTCGACCATTACACCACTATACTAGCCAGTAAAAGCGAGTTGAGGTTTTGATAACACGTTTTAGGTCTCGTGTCAATGACACTGCTAAGTCCAGGTCACCTCCTGACTAATTGAACGCACGACCCTGCATAAACCTACTCTTTCACAAGGTTAGGATAGTGCAAAGCACAAGTGATTGAATTGATTTGTAAAAATCAACCCGATATGTTATTATTCATATACCAACTTTTAAACCCTCAATAACCACATCCCATTTGACGAATTTTTCATAGTCACTAAGTTGAAGCCTTAGCAGAACCTAAAACACATGGCCAGAGGCCAAATGCAGTTCGATGTTAGGATAACGCATAGTACGTTTTAATTAGAAGAGAGAAAAAGAAATGAATAAGGGAAGAAAAGGAGAAGGAGAGATGATTTTTATAATACTATCATATTAGGTCACTTTTCGTGGAAGCCCAAAAATGTACTCTATAGCAAAAATGTGAAAATGTATTTTTGAAGAACATTTTGAGGCGAAAATTAGGTTCAGATAACAAAAATTAGATTTTCGGGTACTAGAAATGCTATAGAAAAAGATCAGGGACTATTTTTGTTAGATCATGTACCAGTTTTAATGTTCACTTTTTCTTTATTAGTTGCTTATCGTAGTTCAGTGTAATGCTGTCAATGTCAACTGTATTTTGATTCCTTTTGTGAATATATCAGCACATGATTTTCCAACAAATAAATAATTTGTATTTTGATTCCTTGTGAATATATCAGCACATGATTTTCCAACAAATAAATAATTTTGTAACTTGCAGGTTAATCAAAGTATGCATTCCTCCCCGTTTCATAAGAATATACACTCTCTCCTTTTCTGTCTGTCCTATAAAAATATACATTTTTTAAATTTAAAAAGTCTTTTCTTTAATGACATAAAATTCATTTTTCACTAACAATATTTTAATTACTTTTCTTTTCTATTTCTATCTTTTACTTTACCAATTATACTTTAAAACTCATGTTCAATCAAGAGTGCATATTCTTTGCATATTTTTATGAAGCGGAGGGAGTAATAATATATGCAGCAAGAGACGATTGGAGCAAATTAGTACTACTACAATTCATACTACTATGGCCTTCATCATTCATACACAGTTCTGGTTTTTTGAGTAAAACCCAAAGCGCCTTCAATAAAAACAGTAACCAAGAAGAACAAAAGAAGAATCATTAATTCAGAAACAAAGACAGGCAATTTACAGAGAAACCAGATTATCATGCAGAACAAGCACTGTTCTTACCCTGACTCTTACATCTACACACAAAATGCTACTCAAACTTTAGTTAGGTCCAAAACGCCATTGAGTAAATCGACAAATACAGGCGTCCACATATTAATAGAGCATCATGATCATGATAGTTCACATGGACAAACCCCCTTCATGGGGGTCAGAAAATCACAAACTCAAAACAAGTTATTGGGAAGACTAATCATTTAGCATTCCATAAGAAATGGGGGCCAACTTGCCACCCCTTTAGTAGGACCACACATGAACAAGACCATGCCTATTTCCAGTGTATATTTCGTTGCGGTCCTCATCATAGAAGAGGGCAGTGATATCTTCCAAGGCCTCAGCAACGGTGCTGATTCTAGAAGCTTGGATGCGCTTCCTTGAGTTGCACTTCTTCCCCCCACAACCTGCACTGCAGTTGCATTCATTCATCGGAAGACTGTTGCTTGCTTTTATTTTTGCCAAGCACTTCCCAGTTAAGATATTGCTTATGTTGATAGAACCCGCTGCATCAACAAGAAATACATGAGAAACAAGACAAACATTAGGCCCATTAATAGAGATTGTCATGTTAACATAGTTCCTATCGTATTCCACAGAGGTTAAACAAAAATGTAGTGCCTAGTGTAAAAGAAAAATTCATATAAAGAACCCAATCTTTACAAGTGAAAGTGAAAGTGAAAGTGAAAGTGAAAGTGAAAGTGAAAGTGAAAGTGAAAGGTTAAAATTTTGACATGGACATAAGTGCACAGATGAACATTAATATTAATATTAATATTAATACAAATAAAAGTGAAGGGTCTCAATGGACCCACCACCTGCTTTAAAAGTATAGAAACTACATATCTGTTTTCCCTAATGAAGTATACACCATGTAATAGATATAGAGAACTTAAGGAATGACTATGTAGTTCCGGAACATACCTATGCCATCAGACAACGGTTCATCAGAATCTGCTTTGCAATATGAAATGATGAGATCCTGATCACTTGTGATATATATGTTGTTAGTGTTGCAATCAGGATGCCATAAAAGGTGATCCTCGAATGAGGTCACAAGTTCCCCTCTGAAGTTCCAGACAGCAACTGTTCGGTTTCTGAAAGTCAGGAATAATTGGTTCTCATACAGAAATATGAATGCAGAAGGGGTCATGAACTCGGTCCGGCTAACTTCTGTTATCTCAACATTGCGAACCTAAATGACAGGACGTCAGATTTCGGAAGGACAAGAACATCACAATTGCAATATATAGAAACTTACATCAACAATCTGGAGATTCTCATTCTCTTGCTTGACTAGAAGCTTCTCATTGAACTGCTCGATGAAATCAACCTTCTTGTTTCTATGAAGAAGATGGTTAAACGATTTCAAAACAGTCCCATCTTCAATTGAGAGAATCTTCAAGGGGACGGCGCCTTGGGTTTTTGTGAATATCAGAAGCATGATTCCTGGACTATTGTACAAAACATATGCAAAAAATTTTAACAAAATACCAGCAGAACACAATCAGAGGGAAGAAAGAACATGAAACAAATTTACAACCTCCAATTATCATAGCAAGTAATTCAGCTAATAGTCGATTACTCAAGCATGCATGAAACCATAATAGCACAACTGGCATACCAAAACCACAGTTTTCAATATAATCCCAAAGGTAAAACTATAGTTTCAAGATTAAAAGAAGCATTCCCCCATATAGTTTTTTGAAATGAGTATATACAAGAAAATCTTATTTAGAAACTATAACATTACCTGATCTTGATCTCCTGAACATTTTTATCTGAAATTGAGTACAACATCGTGTAGTTTTTCAAGTCATAAACCTTGTATATGCTGAAAGAAGACAGTTGTAGATATCAGAAAAAAATAAGTGTCAAATTTTAATTGATGATCCACTTATCAGCTAAGATTACCTGTCTTGTGCAGAGTAGGTAAGAACCTTTCCATTCACATCATCAAACTCGACAAAACCAGGCCACTTCAATGACTCGGACTCAAAAAGAGGGAAACCAGCATCAGGTTTGCCCCTTCGTATGTATCTAAAAGATGGGCCACAGATGTAATGAGGAGTAATAAAACAAAATAAGAACAAAAAGAAACAGCAAGCAAATGGTAAGATGGAATTACTCGATCGGCGTTGTTCTGCATTTTAAGGAACTAAAATTATCCAAAGCATAGACTGAAACAGTAATTAGTGAATCATTATTTTTGTTGTAGAATAAGCTCCGAATAACCTCATCAGGACAAACATTCAAGAAGCATATCCTCTCGTTAGTCTCTGCATCAAATAGGTGACATATATAAGCCCTTTTAATAACCAAGAGAAAAAGCACAAGGAGCTGAAATTTCAGTAGTTTTGTACCTTGACTAAATGCTGCACATACACCAGATTGCGCAAGTGCAAAGACAATATCACGGGCAGCAACTATCTCAATAATTTTTGACCTCTTCTTAAGAAACGGTAAAGACAAAGAACAATATCCCTTGGGATCATGAGCATCATACTCCTCCTGAACTAAAAGATCAAGGTTGGTATTAGTCCATCATGCACATAGGCAACATTATATCCATTCTCTCCATGACAGTTGAATACAATATAAACAGCCCAAATAATGAGTTCTAGAGAAAAAGACTTCTTTCAAATGAGTTGATGCGTATAATGTGATCAGTTTGACATAAATGTTATAACACCTCCATCAGATTTTAGGAATTAAAATTTAGCTGATAATGTACAGAAAAAATGACAAGAACTTGCTCATCCTCTACACCGAAACTAGAGAATTTTCATGAGCAAGAAATACCCAACACTGGAATGTGCCGCATATCACTATCATACAAGATAAGTGAAGAAACTATTTGAACTCAATTAAAATCAAATTTATCAATACACTAAAGTATATGAGAAGAAAGTTTATGTACATAAAACAAATAAAAGAAAGAACTTGCTCATTCAATACACAATTAAAAATTGTATCTTCAAACTCATACTAGTGCTACAGAACATTAAATTCCTATACCAGCTTCTTCAATAGTGGGGTGCAAAAGTATAATTTTCACAAATGGCTTGGAATTAGTATCTTTTTTACATTACTAAGCATAAGCATGGACCCCTCCAAAACTTGTTTAATCGGGCCATCATCTTCACTCCATGTATCATAGCAAGTCATTACTCGACCCGCGCCTGGGAGGGGCAGACTGGGGACAAAAATAGGGACGCACAAGGGCTGCCTGAGTTGATGGGGTCTCTAGGAAGCTACCTTGAGGTCCTTCAAGAACACTAACAAAAACTAGACGATGTAGCAAACAATATGGATGACGAAAAGAGCGATTCAGAAAAGTAGTAATAGACATTTTTCAAAAAATAGAAGGGTTTAATATAATGTGAAACCAGACAAAGCCAAAAGTTTTAATGGCTAATAAACTGTTAAGGACGTTTCCCTTAACAAGCACCGGCGGCGAGTTTCGCTCGGCGGTGGAGATAAATTTCCGGCGGACGATTGCAGAGTTTCTGTGCGCGGGAGTCGCTCCCGTCGGGCAGATAACTCGGCGATTGATAGAATACTCCGGAGTCCAATTAGGATCGGCGGAGGGAATCCAAAATTAGGATTGGAAAACACACGCTATATTTGTGAGAGAAAATATTTCATTAATTGATTGAATGAATAAAAAAGATAACAGTCTATCCTATTTATAATGCTACTGACTTAATGAACAAGAAAACAAAGATATAGAAAAAGATATGCTAAATCCCTATAATATTTAAACTAATAGAGGTTTGTATCAACTCCCCCACGGTTAAAATCCACCTTGTCCTCAAGGTGGGAACCACGAAGCAAAAAGGAGAGTTGAAAGCAGAAGCTTCGGCGAGGCAACTCCTCCTGGATCAAACACACACCGAACAGTTGAACGTCTCCCTTCTTCACTTCCATAAAAAATCAACAAAGGAGACCCAACTTTGGCGGAAAAATTCCTTGCCAAATCGAAAAGCTTGTCCACGCCTCCCAGAATGCCCAAGCATGGCATGTCATTACTCGGAGGGATCAACCTTGCATCTTTGTCGAGCGATGTTGATCGATGATTCATACTTGGAACATCACCGACATTCAAATCCACATTGACACAAGCAATTACGGGCAATTCGGTGTAAGCACCATCTCCTTTCTTGCCCAAACAATTTCCAACAACATTTTGGGATGACACTTGAACAACATTGAGTGAGGCGATTATCTTCTCCACTTCACCAATAGAACCATCCTCCTCTTTATCTTCTAGCATTGTCTCCTCATTTTCACCAATCTTCTCATCAGATACCCCAACGAGCACTTGCGGTGGCTCATTGTCGTTCTTGACAATCCCTTTGTTCTTGAGAAACTCTCCAGGGGACTCGTTGTTTGGAGCATCAAGAGGAGCGTCGGTAATGTCATTGGGAACATCATCACCGAATACTATCGTGGGAGTATTATCAGTTTTCTCTTCGGCTAAATTCTCATCTTGAATGTTCTCCTCAAACTCATCCCCATCATCCGCATAACAGAGAATGCGTTGTTTACACACATGTCTCATCACCCATTTCTCGGGACAGTGCCAGCAGAGACCCAACCTGGACCGTTCTGACTTCTCCGCCTGGGAGACCCGTATTAGAGGCAGGCGTGGCTGCTCCGGAGTTTGACTGGTCATACGTGCGGGCTGACTGTACAGGTCTCGCATTGGCTTTTCGGTGGAGTAGCGGGGCTGGTGGGAGGCGGGCTGGACTCGCGCTCTCACCTCCTCTCGAGGGCGAGGTCGGTCCCAGCACGTCTCCGAGCGTCGGGGCCTGTCAACGGTCGGGTAGCCGCGGTCCTGCTGTTGCGCCGGTGGGTCCCAACAGGTAGGTCGGCGCTTGGGCGGTGATGGTGAGTACATATCTAGCTCGTAGGATGAAGAATGTTGATATGCAGTGGTCCGACGGGTCCATGGTGGGTCCCAGCAAGTGGGCTGTCGGGTATGGCAAGGGTGAAACGGCTGCACGAGTTGAGGGAAATTGTATTTACGATGGCAATAGCTGGCGTAGTCGTATGACATGTCGACGGACTGAATCGTGGTTGTGGTAGAAATGGTGGTGATTTATTTGGGGATATGGATGAACGCAGACGGAGGATGCTGAGCTCTGGATGAAAGCACCAGTTGTTAAGGACGTTTCCCTTAACAAGCACCGGCGGCGAGTTTCGCTCGGCGGTGGAGATAAATTTCCGGCGGACGATTGCAGAGTTTCTGTGCGCGGGAGTCGCTCCCGTCGGGCAGATAACTCGGCGATTGATAGAATACTCCGGAGTCCAATTAGGATCGGCGGAGGGAATCCAAAATTAGGATTGGAAAACACACGCTATATTTGTGAGAGAAAATATTTCATTAATTGATTGAATGAATAAAAAAGATAACAGTCTATCCTATTTATAATGCTACTGACTTAATGAACAAGAAAACAAAGATATAGAAAAAGATATGCTAAATCCCTATAATATTTAAACTAATAGAGGTTTGTATCATAAACCTATAACACCTTATTTGTACAAAATCTTGTTCATTATAAAACCCTATTATTTGACCTAAAAGTGTTACAGAAGAGTAAATCACTGAACTAGAGAAGACTTAGGTGCATAATTTGTTGACCATGTATGTAGATTTGTGGATATCGCACTTTAAAGAACCATTTCATAACATCTAGAACATCTATACGTGTCAGTTGAGTTGACCAAAGAATCATGGAGAAGGTCATAACCCACTACTACTATCTAATATGTCTCTCAGCTTCCTTTATAAGTCGTGGCATGTTATAACAACTCAAAATATTGTAGCACCTTCTTCACACAAAAAGATAAGACAATGCATCCTTCTGGTATACAGATCTACAAACATAAATGTTTATACATGTTAATTCAAGTGAGAAGCAAAAAAAGGGGAAATTGAGGTGAAAAAATGCCCTCCAAATCTCGGCGAACACTTCATCAAGCAAGCACCCAAAAGCCCTAATTTTTCTGTGCGTCGAAATCTTCGTTATATGCAAATATAGTTCATCAAAGTTCAAATCTTTAGAGGCAACTACCAACAAACCCTTCAAATGGGCCAAAACCAGAAAAGGTTGAAGAAAACTAAAACCCTCGAAAAGATTGTGAAAATCAACTAAACCTGCAAGCTAATGTTGTGGAATCGCTCCTGAGCATCACTCATGCTAAAAGCACGATCACGCTTTGAGGAAATCTCCCTTCTCTGCAGCTTCTTCACGCTATTAACAAAACCATCTAAACCACAGCGCGGCCGCTTCTTCGCGACCACTCGCCGGCCACAGCACGGCCTGGGGCTTGCCGTTATTCTCCGCCCGTCCATGACACTTTTTACAGGGAAATCTAAACCCTAAAGAAATTATGCATATACGAATGTATCCGAGCTTGAATTGTAGCATGCAATGTAAAAACCCTAAATCTCCGGACCCAGAAAAGATAGTCGGGGCACCTTTACCGGCCAACGTCCGGAGCGAAATTCAATCGGAAACAAGAGAATTAATCGTCGCATTTACGCAAGTTTAGATGCGAGAAAATCACTTTCCCCTCTTTCTCTCTGTCCCTTCCTGTAGTAGAATATTTAATCAGGAGAATGCAATATGGCAAAGAGTTAAAGCTTTGGGTTTGAAACGAGGATCCGAAAATAGAGTATGGCAGAAATCTGTCGGATTTTAGAAGCGTTTGGCGACCGACTAGAGTTCAAATTCCAGATTGATAACATTGGACCAAATTGTAAAATTTCTTCCTCTGTCCATTGTTTACAGGCCCCGTTTAACAAGACTAAATTTTAAGAAACGTAATGGATAAAAAAAATTAGTGTACGACATGTCGTCATTTTTACAAAAAAATATTGTGATGTAGTATGTGTTAATTTACGAAGGGGCACATAAGTATAATACAAAAATATAAAGATAGAATGGCGAGGATAAACTCATCAGAGATACGGGACAAAGGCACATTGGATTTGTGGGTCAAGAGTTGCGCTATGCGCTTTGAAAGCACCGCACCGGCCACAGTGTTGGTAGCGAGTCTAATATATTGAAGAGCAATACTCCTCCTCGTTTGAACTCTCCGTTTCTTGCCAGCGCCGACGACAATGTTAAGTGCACTCCGTCATCTAACTGCTGGTTTTGGCAGGGACAGGGCTTGCTAGCATGTATCAAGAAGGGACAAATGCCTCTCCTCCATTTTCATCACTTAGAGCATTCACAATGGTAAATAGGTCAGTCATAAGCTAGCCATAACTGCTCCTGCCACATCATCAGCACTTAAAAACTCCTCCTGCCACATCATCAGCACTTAAAAACTTCTCCTGCCACATCATCAAGACAAGCAACTGGACAAACAATAGGCTAGCCACAATAAACAAAATTATAAAAACAAATAATTAACAATCACACAAAATATAGAATTAAATTTACGACACAGATACGGGAAAATTCAATAATAATATTAAAATTAAAAAAGTACATTAATTAAAAAAATTACATTAATTTTAAAAAAAAAACTCCTCATCCACACACGACCCCCCCCCCCCCCGCCTCCGCCTCACTCCTCGCCGTCGTCGCCGTCGTCGTCGCTATCCGGGACCCCCAAATCTGTGACATCTGAGCCCGCGTCTGAGCCCCTCAATTGTGCCGCGGCGGCATCCAAATCGACCCGCATACTCACGAGCATTAAGTGAAGAAAACTCTTCTCCTCGGGGTCAATTGTCGTCTTCCAGTCAGCTAAGATCTTGTACATCTGAGCCCGCGTTTGTTGACGCGCGAAGAAGGCGAGCTCGACTATCGACTTGCCAATAGGGGGGATGCCGACTGGACCTCCTGGGGCCCCTGGCGAGCCCCGTTGCGCCCGCCTTTGACCAACCGGGCAAGTGCGGCGAGTAAACGCGGGAGAGGACGGGAACTCCTAAACATCCTCGGGGAGGTCATGGGAACTGCCGCTGCTGTCGCCGCTGTAATCACCGGTATAGTTCAGTCGTTGCTTCTTCGGCCAACCAGCATCGACACCTGCCCGAAACTTCTCGGAGTCCATCAGCACCTCATAGCAGTTCCAGTAAGTGAACTCCTTATAAAGCCCGGGCACGGGGAAGGCTTTCTCCGCTATCCTCCTGCAGTCCTCGTCAGTTTGGCCACTGATCTGCATGCGGAGGGCGTTGGTGTACAAGCCCGAAAATCTGGAGACCGCAGCCCTGATTCGGTCTCACCCCTTCCGGCACTCCTCCGCGCTGAGTGGCCTCCTCTCCAGGCAAATGCCTTGTAGGCTGCTGCTATTTTAGCCCACAAGTTGACGATTCTCTGATTGTTCGAGGCGAGGGGATCATCGCAAACACTCACCCATGCCTTGGAAAGCGCGACGTTCTCCGCATCCGTCCACTTCCTCCGTGTCGGGCTCTCGTCATCAACCGGCTGCGACGACTCGCCGACCACCCTCTTTCCCTTGCCCTTTTTTCTTCTTTGGCGCGCCCCGACCCCGCCCAACTCCCCCCGTTTGAACGGGAGTGTCTGCATCCTCGAGATCTATCCCCAACTCCTCTAAGGAGAAAGTATCACACCTAGTGAACTGCGTCTCCATTAGGGTCGATGTGTGCGAAGAAGCAGTCAAAAAATCATAATTGGGGCGATAGACGTTGTCCTCCCCCGGCGTCCCCTGCATCACCGGCTGCCACCCCGGCATCATCTGCATCCCGGGTGCCCACCCCGGCATCATCTGCATCCCGGGTACCCCCTGCCCGCCCGGCATCGCTACCCCGCCCTGCATCCCCTGCCATCCCGGCATACTACCCCCAGATGCCATCCCAGGCATCATCTGCTGCCAAGGGTACATGTTGTAGTACCCGGCCATCGGACCCCATCCACTTCCCACGCGTACCGAGGGAGTTTGAGACCCGCTTGTCACTGGAGTAGACTCGTTGTTGTTCTCCATTTCGCGTTGTTGCTCTTGTACAAAAATTAAGATAGAGAGAAAACTTGTTAAAACAAGTGGTGCGAATGAAAATGAAGTGCAAATCGCGTATATATAGTGTTTCGAAAATTAAATAAAAAAATTAAAAAATCGGCTGGCCGATCGGGAGCCTGCAATGGCGGCCAGCCGATCGGCCAGCGCCCGAGAATCGGCGTGCGCTCACCGTTTTTCTAGCCGATTTGGCGCTTGCCTGCTGCAATGGTTTGGCGAGCGGACCGGCCAGCATCGGGAATCGGCTAGCTTGTCCGCTCGCCGCCATTGTGGATGCTCTTATATATAATTTATGTACTATAAAATTTATTTATTTTAATTTCTCATTAATTGCCCCTTTTAAAACCCTTGAATTTTGCATATGTTTTATTATAGACCCCCAACTCCACACTCCCGACTATAAATTCTTGACTCCGTTCCTGGGTTTTGGCACAGGCCGCAATGCTAAGTGCTAGATTTGGGGAGCTCTATGATAAGGCTAATTTCATGCAGTGGTTAAGGGGTTATATTCATACAATTGTTGGGTCTAACACACGTTTTAAGCGAGGTATGTAGAAGGTTTTCGCCAGGTCCAGGAAAAGAAGAGGCCAATTACATGGTCCATGGAAACTGGCGAATTAGTGAGCGTTATGAAGGCAAATTGCAAGACGGAGGAAATCACGGAGCTGAAGGGTAGAATAGAGATTTCTACGAAGCCTTCTAGAAGATTATGTCCGCACTTATAAAAGGGAAAAAGCTGCAGAATGAGGGATCCTCTCGTTGGGGACTTGATTAACAGATCATAGCTCGCAGCTCACTTCATTTTCTACACACTTGGATTTTTCAAGGGGAAATTGTAGGGTATTCTGGGTTTCCTTTTGCTAGTTAGTCGTTGGAAGTAACACCGTCCTCACGGAGGGTGAAGAAACAATTTTACTTGCTTTCGTTTTAGTTTTCTGTCGTGAATTTCATCGAGCTTCGCCGTTCGAAGCTCGACTCTGTTTTCGTTGTTAAATTTCCATCGTTATGAAATTTCTGTTTTCCGGAGTTAATTTGCTTTCGTTGATTTCGAGTAAGGATGTTTATTACTCTGAGTTTGACGTGTTTGCTGCGTTGGATGTTTGAGTTTTGAATTAGTTGTTGGATTTGTTGAAATCGCTGGAGTTGGGTGTTGATCGAAGCAGATCTGGTTGAATCAGGAAAGATGGAGTTGATTTTGGTTGTTGTTGGGATCGGATTGCTTTGATCCGGAGTGGATTGAGCATCCGACGTGTGGATCTGGAGCAGAGTCGTTCGTAGTTGATGCCGGACTTTCGAGTTTTTATTTCATCCCGTCTAGTAATGGTAGATCTAGATCGGATTGTTTATGTTCTGTTTGAATATAGGTATGCGCTCTGTTTTCTTCATCTTCATTTTTGATTCAGTTAAAAAAATGCATGTCCTTGTTAGTTAAATTTCCAGTTTGTTAGTTGTAGCTTTTCGTATGTGTTATCTATTTCTGGAAGTTGGTCCCCACTTTTCTTTCCGTCCTGTTTAGCTATAGTTGGCAATCATTTGCTCTGTCTAGGAAGTAAGTTTAAAATTATGTTGACCTAAGGATGTTTAATGCTTACATGTTGTTTACAGTTACTAGATCTAGAGTTTAATTTCGTGCCTAGGTCTAGAAGTAGTTATACCTCAACCAAAGTTTGCATGGCAGCAGCCGCCTTTGTCCAAAGTTTCTAAATGCTTTCTTACGTGTCCATCTTCGTGGGATCGACCCCTTACTTCTCTATACTAGTCTATAGTATAACGGGTTGAGAGATCTTTGAAACGCTTGAGTTTGTGAGTCCATTGGTAGAGTTTTCCGTGTCACCTTGAGTTCCTAGACCAAGTGTCTAGTGGATTCATCAGACTTGGCAGCTCGACCTAGGAATTTATTATATATACAGTCACACGACAAGCGACAGGTCGCACGTTTCACTCTACTAAAATATATATTTATGTGTTTTCTTATTTTATTTAGTCTTTGAATATGAGTTGGTAAAATCAAATTTAAATGGTAGTACATTTAAAAAAAATATGTGGAATATTAATTGCAAATAGAATAAATGTAAGTTCAAATATAAATGAAAATCTTTAATAATATAAAATTAGACATGCCCAAACCGAACCGAATCGGCGGTTAATCACCGGTTCCTAACCCGGAACTAGAACCGGCGCTGCGGTTCGAACCGCTGGACGGTTTGGTTCAGATTCAAGAGTTTGAGAAACCGGAACCGTCGGTTCGCTGGTTCAAACCGGCGGTTCAACGGTTCAAGTTGGTTTTCCAGCTAGGTCCTAGGCTTTTTCAGGCTTTTCAGGTGTAGTGTTGTAGAAAAGTTGTCAGAAACCGGCGGTTTTGTTCAGAAACCGTGGACTGAACCACCGGTTCAGCCCTAAACCGTCAGTTCCGGCGGTAAACTGGCTGAAATTTCATATTTCAGTTTTTTTTTAATTTGGTTTTTTCCAATTTTTCTCCTATAAATACCCCATTCCCTATCATTTCAACTTACCCTGTTCTTGTACTTATGGGCTAAGATCATGTTGTTAGAATATTTTATTTTGATTCTATTTACGGGTTGGAGGTTTTCCTAAACCTCCCGCCCACAAAGGGCGTTTTTGTTGGAAAAAAAAACTCACCCCGTTCTTGTGTGACAAGGATTTCTCTTCTCAATCTCTATTTTCTATTCTCATTCCCATACTTCAACTTCAATGTCTTCTTCTTGTGATATGATCACATGCATCCCCCTCCTCCACCCGTACCACAAAGCAGTAAAATGTCTATTTTATCGTCAACTATGTCTATATTTGTTAAACATTACAAGAAGTTTCCAATAGAGTCTAGTAGTGTTGATCCGTTATCTCTAGAGATGACATCGGAGTTTAATGTATATTGTAACTACTGCAACAAAGTCTACAAATTTATACAAATTTAATGATGGTGGGGGATATCGTACTCTTATCCGTCATATGAAGACAATTCATCCTATCGAATGTGGGCATGCTTCTACCGCCAACTAGGTTAGTCAAGTAAAAGAACTACGTGGGCCTTGATTCCCCTATGCAATTGAGCATTGATGATATGTGAGCACCTCAACTTAAATATTAAGTTTAAGTTGAGCCCAAGTCCTTTTTCCTATATTTCTTTTTTTTATTTGTTTTAACTTTAAAAATATGCAAATACAATTAAATAATTGTATTTGTATATACTCTAGTCGGTGAAGGAGCTTCTCTATAGGACTAAATCTGGATTTGACAATTCTATCATGATTGTTGATTGTTAGACTAAACTCAACATTTAAGGTTGAATAGCTAAAGGTGTCCTCAATTTAGTTATGTACAAACATCTCCTTTGCCGACCAAGAGTATATACTTATAAATTTATTGTTCAAAACTTCAAGTATTTTTTGTAATTTGTAAATTAGCTTCGTTGTATTTTCATTGAAATTAACAAGTATATTTAAATTTATTGTTTAAGACTTCAAGTCTTTTATAAAATGTAATTGTTGAAACTTGCAGCCTCGTTTAAATTTATATCAATAAAATTGCAATTTTCATCGTTATTGTTTGAATTTTATTTACGCACATTTCATAGATAAATAAAGACTAAAATGCAAAAATAAAAACAAAAAACCGAACCTCCGAACTGGCCCTTAACCGCCGATTTTGGGCCAAAACCGGCGGTTCTGAACCGTCGCATGAACCGGAGGTTTTTTGATCTTGAATTGCCTAAACTCTTGCCCGGCCGGTTGAGGTTCAACAATTTTCTGAACTATGTGCATACCTATATAAAATGTAAGTTTAGTATCTATTTTGAAACAACTAAAAGTTTAATAACTAATTTCATATAAGATTTGTAACTATTTATTAAATTAACCCTATTTTTTATTGAGTTTCCGGCGGTTTCAATAAAGATGAAGCAATCGGCGCAGATCCCTGGTCACTGGATGACGCACTTTTTATTAGCA
Organism: Salvia splendens; assembly: GCF_004379255.2. Lineage (NCBI taxonomy): Eukaryota > Viridiplantae > Streptophyta > Magnoliopsida > Lamiales > Lamiaceae > Salvia > Salvia splendens. The sequence continues at coordinate 11,117,094 of NC_056050.1, read as the reverse complement.
CTAAATAAACCTACAAGTATACAGAGTATATATAGTATAACTAATGGTCCGTACCAGATATCGAACACAAGGAAAACAATCACAAATTGTCTACCTTCTACTAATCTTCTTCTACTATTTGGAAAAACAAGAGATTTTGGATTTTTAAAAATAAAAATTGTAAAAACTAAGCAAATAACGGTTGCAGACAAAACACAGAAATAAGGGAATTACATGGATGTGCTTTCCTAGTTATAGTTATACAAATTCCAACTACAACACCCTAGCACAGTTCATACTTCACTAGAACGAGTCACAAATATATTGTCCGTGCTGCACAAAGTGGATTACAGACACTAGGGGTGTCAATCCTAGATTAGTAACTCATAAAAGCTCATAAGACTCCTAATGTTCTCGCTCACAATTATCAATATCATTTTAAGGGAAGCTAATTGTAACGTCAACTAAGCTCTTCTAACTCACAAACCTCCTCTCACGATTATGTTGCAAGCCAATAGATCATCATAGAATGTGTCACTCAAACGGGAAGCAAGTAACCAACACTTAGAATAGAAGCGAAGTAATGAACAAAACGTATATTAAATAAAAAGGAATTGTATAACCAAAGTCGTTACTAACACATCCCTAGAATTCTATGAGTTTAGTTACTCATGATTGAATAAGCTAAAAACATAGTTTGTAGGGAAAACAAAGAAAACATAAGAACTATAATAATAGAACCCAAAGGTTAAATCTTATAGCCTTGATCTTATCTTGAATCCTTCTTCAAACACCTTTGATCTTGATGTACAATGAAATGATTCTCAAATATTATCTCTGAAAATTATGCAGCAAAAAGATCATATTGATGAAGCTTGAGGTGGTATTTATAGCCATTAATTTCATCCCCCATAATATGGCAAATATTCAGCACAGTATGGTAAATCTTGGAGAGAAAGTAGGTTAAATCCATGCGCTGCATTTTCCCAGCGGGCCGCTGCACTTCGTTCAGCGGTCGATCGCTGCAAATTGTTCTATAGCTTTTGTCTCTTGATCAGCGGTCGCTGCACTTGTTTTAGTAGTCGCTGGCAATCATCCTGTAGCTACTGGATCTCCTGGAGCAGTCGATGCGCACCATCCATCGGTCGTTGGGCTTGTTCTTCTTTTCAGCTCAACTTTTCCGAAGCGGACTGCTACCTGTTCAACGGTAGTTGGCGTCCAGCGGTCGCTGGATTAGTTGCAGCAGACTGCTGGACGGCTCGAATACTCCAGATTTCCATCTTCAACTTTTTGCTATCATTTTAGGCTCTATTTTGCACATTTCTCACAAAATATGTTAAAATACCAAAATAGATAAAATATGCAATTAATGGACATGTAATGCATCTTTGACACTCAAAATGGACCAAATAATGACCTTAAAATAGTGCAAAATCCGAGCGCATCACTGGATCATTGGAAGGATTGAGTTTCTTATTGAAAAAAAGAAGGCAAAGAGAGAGGAGATGGCGACAGCGAAAACAAGGATCAGGCATAAACGTCGAGAAGCGGCAGCAGCAATTGGCGGATCTGCTCCTTTTGTGTCGTTGGATTTTCTCTTGTCGGATTTCGAAGGCGTCATCCTGTTATTGTCCCCCCGCCCCCTTTTGACTTTTATATCTCTACTTCATTTTCTGTATTTAGTTTCTGTACACACTTTCTGTCTCTCCTGCAAATATTACAAATGTGCTTTTATGCATGTCCAAAAAAAATTGCACAACTGAAGAGGTAAAAAAATGTGATTTTCGAAGATTAAAAATGCCCTCCATGGCATTTAGGGGATTTTTCAACTGCAAAAGGGTATAAAAAAATCGACAAGGGAAAAAATGTGATTTCTACATACCAAAAAGGCTAAAAAATATTTTATGGGCCATTGGTGTAGTTTTTAACGAAATTTAGGGTACTACGAATTTATTGTTTTAAAACAATAACTTAATTTTTTTTCCTCATTTTACTTTTAAAAATTTCATCATCTCCTACAATTACTCGGCTACATTTACAATCACACTTATTTAAAACTCTCATTTTTCATATTCTCTAATTTTTTTTTTTGCATAACTACTTTTATATTCAAAATTTGACTATATCCGAACTCCCAAAAACAATTACAACAATATTTTATATTGTATGAAATCGATCTGCGCATTATATCATTCGATCAAAACAATCCATCGCATTTGCAATGGCTTCACCACCTAGATACACTTCATTTTTGCCACGGCTCACCTTCCTTCCAAGGTCTCGCCTGCATTTAACTTTTCGATCAAGGGGATATCTCTATCTGCTATGTCTAATTTTCATACATGATATTTTTAGGAGAAATTTACCGATAGGTACATTTTACTATGCCCTGACGATCCCAAATTTATGCTATTTTTGGTGTTTTGTTTAGATGTCTTGATTGGGTCATGTATTGTTTTTTCTTCTTGTTTCGTGTCTAGACTCTATAAGCCATTTAGGCAACATCGAATCTTTGACTCATTTTCAATTATATAATTTTTCATTATTTAATGAAGTTATTATTTTTATTCATAAAAATGAATTTTAATACTTCCTCCGTCCTAACTAAGTTGATACAAATTTTTTGGGCACAAAGATTAAGAAATTGTGTTGGATAGATTAACTAAAAATAAAATAAAATAGGAAAGAGAAAAAAGTAGGAGAGATAAAGAGAGAGTAAAGTAGATGATGAAATAAAGTAAGAGTGATTGGATGTTTTGTTTTTTGTCAAAAAGGGAAATGACTCAATTTTGTTGGGACGTCCCAAAAAAAGAATACGACTCAAATTAGTTGGGACGGATGGAGTTCTATAAACCAAGAAAAAGTAATACTAATAAATATGAATAGTGTCAAGTGATTAAGATTTAAGTAGTTATGTATACACAGGGATGCATATGATGGAGAAAATCACTTGAACAGTTAAAGTGCCAAACTAGAATTAGTACAAACTTAATTTCAACCTTTTGAAGATGTCAATGATGATAACATGTAATTCCTTTCATCCGTCATAAATGTTACAAGTTGACCTAGTGCGTGTTTTAAAAAACGCAAAGGAAAGTAAATGGAAAAAGTTTGTGAAATGTGGAGTCCATTGCCAAAAACAGGTGTGACAAGCAGCGGCGGACGCAGGATTTTGAAGATGGGGTCCAATTCTGATAACAATTGTAAGGTATTATTTGATGTCGTCGTAGCTGAAAGTTGCGATATTATTACGATGCGATGGAAATGAGTAATGAGATAGATTTAATTAGATGATATAGAAACTAGATATATGTATATATATATATATATAATATTATTAATTATGAATAAATTTTGAAATAAGTTAAGTAATGAAGTATATAACAAGAAAATTTTTTTGTATAATAGTTTTAGAAAAATAAAAATAAAAACATAAAAAAATACTAGCTAAAAGAAAATTTGAAATGATTAATTTTGAATAGATTAATTAATGAAGTACATAAAATATGAATTTAGTTGTGTATAGTTGATATAAGAAATATTAAAAAAATAAGAAAAATAGTAAAAATACAATTGAAAATGGTAAAAAGGCTAAACGAGCTTGATGACATTTGTACTCACGCTGGGGAGATGCTAGGCCAGGAAACTTTCCAACTGTGCTAAGTTATCATCTTATACCTATGAATATAAAACATATACTACTTAGGGCTGGCAATTTTCGACACGACACGATAATTTGACACGAATCCGCACGAAATTATTGGGTTGGGTCAAGTCTTATTGGATCCGTGTCCTTATCGGGTTGACCCATTAAGAACCCGATAATTTCGGGTTGGGTTCGGGTCGGATGCGGGTCGGATACGGGTACCCCATTAAGAAATAATATTATTATTTTTATTATTATTTCAAAAAATACATATTACTTTAATTTTTAAATTTCTTATAAATTAGGTTTAAATAGTATAAAACAAATTTTAATTGTGTAAATTAGGTTAAAAATTAAGGTTTAATCGTGTAATATTAGGTTTTCATCGTGTAATATCAGGTTCGGGTTGTTATCGTGTCGTGTCAACCCATATTATATCGTGTCGATAACGGGTTCGTGTCGGGTGCGGGTCGTGTTCGGATTTGAAGGTTGCAGGTCGGGTTCGTGTTCGGATTTACAGTTTCCTTAACAAGTCGGGTTCAGGTTAGGCCTTATTGGGTTGGGTCATTATCAGGTTGACCCGATAATGACCCAATCCGCACGATTTGCCAGCCCTAATACTACTCCCTCCGTTTCTTCATAGTTGAGGCAAAACTTTTACACACGAAATTTAAGAAATGGATGTTGAATGTGATAAATAAATAGATAAAAAAAGTAAGATACGGAAAAAAGTAGAGAGAATAAAGTAGAAAGTGAATAAAGTAGAGAGAATAAAGTAAGAGAGAGTAAAGTAAGAAAGAGAAAAAAGTTACTGTATAGGGAAATAACTCAACTATGAGGAAACTTCCCAAAATGGAAAAATGACACATCTATGGAGAAACAGAGAGAGTAATATTTAAAATTGTTGGGGGTTTAATGGGACCCCCAAACCCCATGTAGGTTCGCCACTGGTGACAAGTAATGGCGAACGGAAGGAGTAATACTTAATTTCGAGCGCGGGTTGCTCCATCCTAAGACGTCATAATTTCTTGAAAATTTTGAAAACCAAAATATAGCATATTTATTTTGTCGAAAATCATTATGGTTTGTAGTGGAAGACTTGCAAAAACAATAAATTCGCATAAAATAATATATTTATATGATTATTCGATTAAGTCCATTCGTGTTGGAATTCATAGATTGCTTGTCATAAACACAAATAATTCGGCAATACAAAAAATCTGAGATGACTCGGGCGATTTTCACTCTGAGTAGGTGCGATTTTCACACAGAGTTTTCATCCTAATTTTCTCGGTGATTATTAGAAATTGGCCACTCACCCCTTAAAGGGGGAGGGTTATCCATACTTTTATAGATGAGCTAGGATCGTTACCAAGTCGATGTAGGACAAGATATTAGGAATTTTAACACGCCACCTCACGTGTGGGCCGGAATGACACATCGGACTTCCATCACGTGGGTAGGCAAGAGAAGAGATAAAGAGATAAAATCCATCATCGACTTGAGCCCGCTCTGATACCATATTAGAAATGGGCCACTCACCCCTTAAAAGGCCTTATAAGGGGAGGGTTATCCACACTTTTATAGATGAGCAAGGATCGTTACCAAGTCGATGTGGGACAAGATATTAAGAATTTTAACAGTGATTTCCATACACTTTTGGCTACGATTTTTGTTTACTGTTTTATTGTTGCTTTTATCGGTGTGGGAAGGAGGCGGTATTGTTCAGGCAAGTTGCATTTCTTGTAGATTGGTGTTGATTGTAGTGGGAAAGGTGTTATGGGATGGCTAATTCCGGGGAAATGGAGGTGGTGTCGGGTGAAATTGTGTGAGTTGGGGATTCTACTCCATCGAAGGAGGAGTCGGATGTGCTGCTGTCGATTGAAGGCGGGGAGCTTGAATCGCCCAAAATCAGACGATTGATAAGGCTAATTTCATGCATAGGTCTAGGGGATAAATTCGTGGATTTACTTGGTCTAACACACGTTTTAAGCCAGGTGTGTAGAAGAATTTCGCCAGGTCCAGGAAAAGAAGAGGACAATCACATGTCCGAGGAAACTGGCGAATAAGTGAGGAATGTGGAGGAAAATTGCAAGACGGAGGAAATCTCGGAGCTGAAGGGTAGAATGGAGATTTCTACGAAGGCTTCTAGAAGATTATGTCCGCGCCTATATAAGGAAGGAAGCATGCATTCTAGAGGGACCTTCTCGGTGGAGGCCTCGTTACGGATTGTAGCTAGGTGCTCACTTTTCTCTTACACACTTAGGTTCTCTTTGGGAAATTCGAGGGTTCACGGCTGGGTTCACTTCCTTTTTACTTTAGTTCCATCTAGGTGTAACACCGTCCTGTCGAGGGCAAAGAAATAATTTCTAGTTTATTTCTCGTATTTTGTGGATTTCACCGAGCTTCGTTGTTCGGAGCTCGGCTCTCTGTTTTTAACGAATATTTTTGTGTTTAATGCAAGTTTAATTATCTGTTATGTCGTGGATGTTGATTTCTGATTTCACTCCTGTGATTTTCTGGAGTTTGAGTTAGTTTACTTGTGTTGGATGCGTTTCGCAATTGCTCACTGAATCTGTGCAGAGTAATGGCTGGATCGGGTTGGTCAGAGTTTGTTGGTGGTTGAATCGGAGGTTTGAATTCGGTGTTGTAGCTGAGTTGATTGGAATCGTTTGAATTCGGTGTTGATCGGAGTAGATCTGTTAGATCGGAAGATATGGAGTTGATTGAGGTTGTTGTTTGGTTCGGATCTCGCTTGGATCCGGTGTGGATTAAGCATCCGACGTAAATCTGAGCAGAGTTGGTTTAAATTTATGCCTATCCTTCGTGTTTTCATTTCATTCCGTCTGGAATATGTAGATCTGTGTTATTTCCGGTTTGTTGTAAGTTCCCGACGACCCAACTTTTATATTCTGTTCGAATCTAGGTACATGCTCTGTTTTCTTCATCTTCGTTTTTTTCAGTTAAAAAAATGCATGTCGTTGTTAGTTAGAGTTTCAGTTTGTTATTTGCAGCCTTTCTGCCGTACTTGCTAATTCTGGAATTATGGTCCCCACTGTTATATGCTTCCTGTCTGGTCTATTAGGTAGCCGTTTACACGGTCTAGGAAGGGAATTTAATATCCCGTAGTCTTGATGATGTTTGATCTCAGCATGTTTACAATTTCCTAGGTCTAGTGTTTACATTTCTTGCCTAGGTCTAGTCATAGTTAAACCTCAACCCAGTTTGCGTGGCAGCAGCCGCCCTTGTCCAAAGTTTCTAAATGCTTTCTTACGTGTCCATCTTCGTGGGATCGACCCTTGCTTCTCTATACTAATCCATAGTATTCGGGTTGAGGGATCTTTGAAGGGGAGTTTAGTGTGCCCAACGACAGAGCATTCCGTGTTCTCTTGAGTTCATAGACCAAGTGATCTAGTGGATTCATAGGACTTGGCATCTCGACCTAGTATAACACCAGAAGCACGCACGAGCACTTTTGCTATTCTCCTCACACACTTCAAATGGCGCCGTTGCCGGGTGGATTTACTAGCAACAAATCTTGGGCGTCGTCAGGACATGAAGATCAGGAGTCACCACCAGAGTCGGAAACAGATTCAGAAACAGGAGAAATAGAGGAAGTAGTCATGGCGCACGTAGTAGACCCAGATCCGGAGATAGGGTCGCTAACTGCCCATTTAGATAGAGAGCCAACACAGACCATAGTGACGAACCCACGTCAGAGGTCCATTGAGATCAAGACGAATGAGCTCGACATCTTACCAACATTTTCTAGGCGAAGAAGTGAGTGCCCGTATGAGTTTTTGAATGAATTCTGTAAATTGTGCAGCATCCAAAAGAGTCCAAATGATGCGACGGAGGACTATCGCTTGCGCGCGATTCCTTTCACTCTGAAGGGGGAGGCCAACACATGGCTATTACCGTTACCCCTGGATTCTATCCGCACTTGGAGAGACTTTAAATTGGAGTTTTTAGATTATTTCTTCCCATCCAACAAGACGAATGCTCTGAAGAAGGAGATAGTGGAGTGCAAACAGGACTATGACGAGTCATTGAGCCAATACTGGACAAGGTTCAAAGGATTGCTGGATGCATGCCCGAATCACCGGATGATAGAGGCAGAGACCTATTCTCTGTTTTATGAAGGAGCGACTCCTGAGTCGAAGGACTTGATGAATTCCCCAAGCGGAGGGAATTTTACACTGAAAGAGGAAGTGAGGCACGAGAGATTCTGAGGAAATTGATAGATGCCAAGAAGACATATGATAGTCCAAGGAATGCTGTGAGAAGAGGTTCTGCGAATGCACTGAGGGAACAAGATGATGATAAGGTAGAGGCAAAGATAGATAGACTCGAGAAGGCTCTTTTGAATGCTATCGAAAAAACTAATTCGCCAGCGCCACCGGAGAAGGAGAAACCATCTGGTCCGGGAGAGTCCCAATTTCAACAATATTACGGATCCCAGTAAAGAGATTACCAGGCCCAGGTGAATGCGATGGGGAGTTGGAACCCCGATGGAAGTTGGAACCCCGGGAGACAAAGAGATGCACCCTGGAGGAATCATCCAAATTTTAAATGGCCTGATAACGAACGGAGCTAGCCAGTACTACAACAGAGTATACAGTTTGCACCTCAGCCCGAGAGGCAGGGCAGCTGGAGTAATCATGAAGGGCAAGGCAATTGGAACAATCAGAACCAGGGAGACCACTCGAACTGGGGAAACATGAATCAAAACCATCAGGGGAACTCTTATGTGCCACCACACCAAAGGAATTTCCAACCCACCTACCCAGGTCAAGGAAATATTCGCCCGACCCAAGGAAGTGGAGCAAACTAGAATGCAGGACCCGACCCCAGTCAGCCGAGTTCTAAGCCACCAAGGAATCTTGATGAAATGGTGCACGACCTCATCAGTTCTCAGCAGCACATGCAGAACAACTTACAGTCGAACAATGACGTAGTCCACAAGCTTCAGGATGCTCAGCAAGAAAAAAGGCGGCAATGGATATGTTAACAAGGCAGCTGTCACAGATTGCTACTTCCTTGAGTGACATGCGAGGTAATGAGGGTAAAATTCCTGCCTCAGTAAAACTGCCTGATAGGGCCACTATTAGCCAAATTACCTTAAGGTCTGGGAAGGGGTACGAAGGCCTAGCAATGAGACCGAAGGAAGTCACAGATCCCACCGAGGGCAAGGAAACAGAGGGTATAACCTCTAGACCGATGAACTTGGCTGCAAACAATCCCATGATTAGAGATGAACTCAGGGCAGGAGATTTGGAGAAACCATTGCCTAGAGAAACTGAACCATTTTTCCTCGATCCAGGGCCAGAGTTGGTAAGGGAAGAGGAGAAGAAAGATGTTGAAGAATTCTCGGCCGGTAGCTCTACAGGAACAGGGAAGCGACCGAAACCATTCCCAAGCCGAGGGGAAGTAAAGAAAAAGACGGATGAGCCGGTAGATTTTATGGACATTTTTGGAAAGCTTGAAATCAATCTACCATTCTTACAGGCTCTGAAATTGCCAGTGTTTAGCAAGTTCATCATGGAATTTATAGCTGGTAAGGCGAGACCTAGTGGAAAAATTCTGATAGGCGAGAACGTGTCCGCGGTAATTCAGAAGCGGAGGATGCCTTTGAAATGAAATGATCCAAGTATGTTTACTTTGCCCATCTCTATTGGTGATGTAGAAAATCGAACATGCTATGTGTGACTTAGGTGCATCCATAAATGTGTTACCACTTTCTATATACAAGAAGTTAGTAGGGGTAGGCATGGTGGACACGAAAGTTGTGATCCAATTGGCAGACAGGTCATGCATTTGTCCTGAAGGTGTGCTTGAGAACGTGATAGTAAAGGTACATGACTTCTTGTACCCAGCTGATTTCCATGTGATTAAGATGAGTGATAGTGAGTCTGTAGAGTCTGGCGGAGTACTTTTAGGGAGACCTTTCCTACGTACTGCTAAGACTATCATTGATGTTTTTGATGGCACCATTTGCCTTGATTACAATGGGGAGAAATATACATTCAGCATTGATGATGCAGGTCTCAAGAAAGAACTGAAAACACTTTCACCAGGTCTCAAGTATGCGTATCTAGAGAAGAATGAAACTTTCCCTGTGATTATTAACAGCAGCTTGACCGAGGGACAAGAAGAGGAACTGCTGAAGGTAATTCGGAGGAACAAGAAGGTTATTGGGTGGACACTCTCTGATTTGGTAGGAATCAGTCCAGATATGTGCATGCATCACATTCGGCTAGAAGAGGGAGTAAAAGCCTGCAGAGATCCTCAACGTAAATTGAATCCTAACATGAGGGAGGAGGTGCTGAAGGAAGTATTGAAGCTACTCTCCCTAGGTATCATTTATTCCATACCGGACAGTGAATGGGTGAGTCCAGTACATATGGTACCAAAGAAGTCGGGAATACAGGTGGTCAAGAACGACAAGAATGAGTTGGTGCCCACCCGACTAGTTACTAGGTGGAGGATGTGCATCGATTATAGGAAGTTAAATGAAGCGACTAAGAAAGACCATTTTCCTCCACCTTTCATTGACCAGATGTTGGAGAGGTTGGCGGGCAAGCAATATTTCTGTTTCCTAGACGGATATAGTGGGTATTTTCAAATCTACGTGGATCCCGAGGACCAGGAGAAGACAACTTTCACGTGTCCCTTCGGAACGTATGCTTACAGAAAGATGCCGTTTGGTCTGTGCAATGCGCCAGACACTTTTCAGCGGTGTATGATGAGTATCTTCTCGGATCTCCTAGAGGATTGCATCGAGATTTTTATGGACGACTTCACTGTGTACGGGAATTCATTTCACTCATGTTTGGCAAGTTTGGATATAGTGTTGAGGAGGTGCCAGGAAAAGCATTTGGTTTTGAATTTCGAGAAATGCCACTTTATGGTCCCAGAAGGAATTGTCCTAGGACATGTGGTATCAGAAAGAGGTATACAGGTAGACCAAGCAAAGATTGATGTGATCTTAAAACTGCCTTACCCGACAAATCAGAAAGAAGTAAGAGGATTCATAGGGCATGCTGGATTCTATAGGAGGTTCATAAAGGATTTCTCAAAGATTGCTCAGCCACTTACTCACTTGTTGCATAACGATGTCGATTTTGTTTTCGATGAGTAGTGCAAAAAGGCTTTTCAGCTGTTGAAGGATAGACTAGTATCTGCTTCCATTATTAGAGCACTCGACTGGAATCTACCCTTTGAAATAATGTGCGACGCAAGTGATTACGCAGTAGGGGCGGTGCTAGGTCAAAGAGTCGATGGGAAAAGCTATGTGATTTTTTATGCGTAAAAAATGCTCAATCAGGCCCAGAAAAATTATGACACCACGGAGAAGGAAATGTTGGCAGTTGTGTACTCATTTGAGAAGTTTCGCCCGTACTTGCTGGGGTCTAAGGAGATAGTTTTCACCGATCACGCTGCAATAAAGTACTTATTGGCGAAGAAGGAGTCTAAGCCAAGGTTAATCCGTTGGGTTTTACTCTTACAGGAATGACTGGGAAGTCAGAGACAAGAAAGGAACAGAGAACAAGGTAGCCGACCACTTGAGTCGCATTTACCAGGGAGAAACAGACGAAGCAATACCTGATGCGTTCCCGGAGGAACATCTATATTATCTGGAAAGTTCGCCCTGACCTATCAGTTGGGAAGAGATAATGGCAGTAACAGGTCCAGGAGATGCTGATAAAGGAAAATGCCAGATAAATGCTGAGCCATGGTTCGCAGACCTAGCAAATTACTTGGTCACCAGAGAAGTGCCCAGTTCCCAAGAAATTTCTGGGGCCCAGAAGATGAAACTAAAAAGCGAAGCCAAGTACTATTTTTGGGACTACCCGTATCTATGGAGGATGGGAGCTGACCAAGTAATTAGGAGATGTATTCCAGAGTGAGAACAAAGGGATGTGCTGAATCATTGCCACGCTCTAGCATGTGGAGGTCACTTTGGACCAAGGAAGACCGCGAGGAAGGTGTTAGACGTTCGAATTCTGTCAGAATTGTGAAAGGTGTCAACAGACTGGGGGAATCTCCAAAAGAGATGAAATGCCGCAAGTCCCTGTCATCGTTTGTGAGATTTTCGACGTCTGGGGAATGGACTTCATGGGTCCATTTCCATCTTCATATGGGAATGCATACATACTTGTGGCGGTGGATTATGTTTCGAAATGGATAGAGGCAAAAGCTACCACATCTTGCGAAGCTGGTGAGGTGGCAAAATTTCTTAGGGCTAACATTTTTAACAGGTACGGTGTTCCTAGGGCTGTTATTTTGGATCAAGGAACTCACTTCCGGAACCGTACGATAGAAGCTCTGATGAAGAAGTATGGAGTCCGAGAAAATCGGGTTTCTAGGCCAATTGGCCTTTAAAATTACGCAAATGTACCCACTTTGTTATCTATTCCAGTTATAGGAAACACGCCAACCTCATTGGCGTGTTTATAAATAAAAACGCCAGTGACATTGGCGCGTCATTACGCAAAAACGCCAACTGTGTTGGCGTGTTATATGTTGACCGTATTTTGGGTGTATTTTCAACCAATATACTTAAATTTAAACACGCCAACTTTGTTACCGTGTTTAATTGAACACGCCTATGATGATGGCGTTTTTATGTTATAAAACGCCAATTTCGATGGCGTGTTTAACTAAAAAACGCCAATTTCGTTGGCGTGTTTAGAAAAAAACGCCAATTGCGTAGGCGTTTTTCTGTTGAACCTTATCTTCCAGATCTGCCCCAAATCGCAAAACCATCGTCACATTCCCTCTCCAAAACGGCGAAAAAACCTCCCAAAACTGAAAAACGCGAAAAAATCTTGCCTTGGTCGGATTGAAGGGTGTAGATTTCTATTGTGGCTCATTCTTCCAAATATTAGTCCTCGTAATCGGTTAGTATATCGAATTTTGTACTCATTATTCTTCCAAACATTAGTGTACTAATATTTGTGTTGGATTATTATGATAGTATATATTGTAGTGTAATTTATATAATTATTTGCTGGTTTGTTATAGTATTATAAATTGTATTGTAATTAATAGAAATATTTTGACCAATTGTTATGGTATTATATGTTGTAGTATATCTAATATTTTACCCATATTTGATAGGTTGTTATGATAGTATATATTGTAGTGTACTGTAAAGAAATATTTTTGACCAATATTTGTGTTTGACATTAATGCAGATAGTATGACGTGGTGTGTCTATTTATATTGGGGTGGAAAGATAATTCCCGGAACAGTTATTTCATATGATCCTCCTTTTGCAAAAGGATTGATTATGTTGGATGAAAGTATTTCCTACGATAAGCTTGTGGAAACAATTTGTGAAAGGATGGGGATAAACATATTTGAAAACAAACTTCAAATAGTATGGAAACGTCATATATGGCATGGATCTTCAATCACGTATATAGGTATTTTACTAGAAGAAGTATACATGCCAATAATGTTTAGTGAGAGTATGACTACAGGAGGTCAAATTGAATTGTATGTTGAGTATTCGTCAATTACTCAACAACATAGTCATCTTCTCATGAGTAATGATGTTGGTACGTCTACGAGAGGCCGAGAACCATATTTCGCTGTGCAACACAAGATTTTGATGTTGGTACGTCTACGAGAGGCCAAGAACCATGCTTCGATACAACACAAGATTTGATGTTGGAGGCGTGCATTTAGGGGACAGTGACAACTGTGATGTGATTGAGGCCATAATTGGTCCTGATAAAGCCGACTTTCTTGATCCACAATCACCTTATGATTCTGAAGATGTCGATCCGGATAGTACAGATTCAGATGGTGCTTCGTCGGATGAGGACCAATTTGTTTGCTCCAAGCACATCCATTCCGGTTGGAGAAACAGTGGTTGGAGAAACATCAACTGGAGGAAGAGCAGTACGAGAAAGAGTAGTTCCACAGTTCCCACAGCCTGGTATGAACTATTTTCGCACCTTACCAGGTCCGTATGATAGTTTTGATCCAAAAAACTTTGAGTCTGATGATCTCAATGTGCATTATTGGAGTGAAAAAGATCCGAGCAATGTCGGGTTGCATACTAAATTTAAAACCAAATTGGAATTGAAGTCAGCTGTCACTCATTGGCATTTGAAAAAAATCCGCCAATATACAGTCGTTTGAAAGTAAAGGAAAGAGATGGCATGCAGTTTGTAAGTGGCCACAAGGAAATCCGAAAGATAAGTCCTTACCTAAATGTTTGTGGGAGTGCCGAGCAACACTGAGGAAGCATGATGAACACTGGCAAATTAGAGTGTTTAGCACTGCTCATACTTGCATGGGGGATCGTAATTATAATGGGCACGCTAATCTTACGTCGGGTATGATAGCGTTGAGTGTTCGCCATCAAATAGAAAACGATCCTTGCTACAAGGTAAAAGCAATTGTGGCGGATATTGAAAATAGATTTCATGTGAAAGTTAGTTACAAGAAAGCATGGTATGCTCGGAGGACAGCTATTGAGCTTGTGTATGGTTCGTGGGAGTGGAATTTCAAAGTTTTACCAGCTTATTTGAATGAGGTGCAAAGACAAAATCCTGGACACAATTTGTCGAATGGTTGCATGATGACAGATCAAGCAACGGTATGAACAAGGTTTTCAAGTACGTATTTTGGGCTTTTGGTCCAGCTTGTGGAGGCTTTTCAACTATGCAAACCAGTTTTAAACGTTGAGTGGAACTCAATTCTACGTGGACGATTTCGAGGTAAACTCTTTATTGCCGTTGGATTTGATGCTAATAAGAAATGTTTGCCTATTGCATATGCCATTGTTGATGAGGAGAACCATACAAAGTTGGAATTGGTTTATGGAACGTATTAGACTTCACGTGGAAAAGCATGAAATATGTGTAATATCAGATAGGCATGTGGGAATCATAGATGCAATGAATTCTCCCATATGGAAAGAAGAACCCAATGTGTGGGCATCCACCGATTTTTGCTTGGTACATGTTAGAAAGAATGTTTTGCAGAATCATAAAGGCATCATGGTAAAAAGACTTGTTTGGAAAATTGGTATTGCTACCAAGAAACGCAAGTTTAAGAACAGACGTCGTTTACTTCGAACCATCAACGACGAGGCCGTGCAGTACCTTGATGCCGTGGAGTTAGAAAAATGGAGTTTGGCGTATGACAAACACAAACGATGGGGTGAGATGACCACTAATATGGTGGAATCTTACAACAATGTGTTGAGAGGCGCAAGACAACTCCCAATTAAAGCTTGCATTGATCTGATATTTTGGAGGACAATAGAATGGTTTAATGAGCGGTCACTTGCAGCAACACAGTGTGCCACACCACTTACCCCGTGGGCCCATGCAAAGGTGTGTAAATCTGATGTAAAAGGTCAATTACATAATGTGAGAGTCCCAAACACAATTGCAGGGCTTTATGTGGTTCGAACAAAGAGTCGAATTGGTGGAAAGGGTGGTAATAAGTGGAAGGTAAAGTACTTGGAGTCGAACTGCAAATGTCAAAAGTGGCAGATGTGGAGACTTCCATGTTCACATGCAGCGGCAGTTGCGCGGTTTAGAAACGAGCCCATGCTGTCGCTTGTTGATAACGTATACCGCACAAGTGTTTGGGTACACCAATATTCTACGGTGTTCAATCCAATCAGACACCAAGATTATTGGGCCGTGCCTGAATGGACTTTGCAATGTTCACGAGCTCAGTTAATGCCTAAAAGTCGCGGTCGATACCGTACTACTAGGATTCGTAATCAGATGGATGTCCGTGAAACTGACCAGCCACGAACCCAACGCCGATGTAAACATTGCCGTCAACCAGGGCACGACAGACGCAACTGCCCGAATGCTCGTTCGAGGATGGATACTCAGTTGGTAGATGATGCCGCTCACGATTTTATGCCTCCACCTCCATCAAGATCTGCAGTTCGAGGTCGTCATTCTATCAGCCACACTGATGATGCCTCTCACGATTTTATGCCTCCACCTCCACCAACATCTGCAGTTCGAGGTCGTCATTCTGTCAGCCACACTGGTTATACAGGCGAAGACATCGGGCTCGGTGATATCCCACATTCTCCACCTAGGTCTTATGTGCGAGACGATTTTTTCGGGGTTGATCTAGAGAATGTCGTTGTGCAAGATACTCCTCCGTCTAGACTCTCCACCGCCAGAATCGGAAAGGGTATCCGTAGCTTCTTTACCCGGAGAAGGCGAGACAATTGAACGTGTAACAACTATTTAGTTGAATTGAACATTGTTCTGTTTATAATCGTAGATATTTATTGAATTGAACATTGTAATGTTATACTTACATTTTGGCTTGAATCGAAACACACGAAATGTTATACTTATATTTTGGCTTGGGCTGTTTTTTTAACTAAAACACGCCATTGAAGTTGGCGTGGTTTGGTAAAAACGCCTATGCGATTGGCGTGTTTTAGTAAAAAACGCCTATGCGGTTGGCGTGTTTGTGATAAAACGCCAACCTAAGTGGCGTGTTTTAAAAACGCCAACTGGTATTGGCGTGTTTGTTCAGTAGCTCAACCTCCGCGTTGGAAAAACGCCATCAAAAATTTGCCCATCTTAAAAACGCCATTGTGAGTGGCGTGATTAAAAAACGCATATGGAGTTGGCGTGTTTTAGTTATAAAAACGCCATTGTGAGTGGCGTTATTTAAAAACGCCATCATAAGTGGCGTGTTATCAAAAAAACGCCTATCAGGTTGGCGTGTTTGTTCAGTAGCTCAGCCACGGCGTGTGTTACCAAACTTAAAAACGCCATCTTGAATGGCGTGTTTGCAAATAGCCCAATTATCTAATATAAAAACCGCGCATTTATCAACTTACAATATAAATACGGGAAATCAATGAAAACCACCAATATCAATAGAATATATCAAATTACTAATATGAAGCGGTCAAATCAATAAAAAAACACCAATTTATATAGAATGTATCAAATTACAACCAACACCAATAAAAATCACTCGTCTCGCCTTTTCCGCATAAACAGACTACGGATTCCCTTCCCGATACTGGTCTTAGGGATTCTGGACGGAGGAGTATCTTCAACGACAGCATTCTCTAAATCAACATCAAAAAAGTCGTCTCTCACAGAAGACCGAGGTGGAGATTGTTGATCGCTGAGACCGATATCTTCTCCTGTACCACCCGTGTGGCTGACAGAGTGACGACCCCGCACGGCAGATCTTGGTGGAGGAGGAGCCTCAAAATCGTCATCAGAATCATCAACCAATTGAGTATCCATCCTTGATGATGACGACTGTCCACCAACTTTCTTCTTTCCACGCCGCTTCGCTTTTTGCCGCACGGGCACCTCGATGTCCATCTCAGAGCGCTGGGAAGGACGGTAGTCCATCGTCTCAGCTTCCCCACATATCTGGAGGCCATGTTCAACCATCCTCGAAATGGTGAATAAATCCGGCCGTCCTGACATGTCTTGCTCCCTAAGAAAGTGGCGTATTTTGTGAAGGGTATCCACCTACAATTTTCAGTGTTAATTACATTTCATCATATGAATATAAATAAAGAATAGTTGTTGAAATTTACCGCGTAGTGATGAGAGGCCGCCGTTTCATGGAAGCCCTCAGGAGCATGCACGCCGGGTTTTGTTAGGTACACCACGGTTATCCGGCGAAACCAATCCATGTACTCATCAGTAGCAACAGGCTCGAATGAGTACTCCAAATCAACATACACCGTGTCGTGCCTATTATGCCAATCTTGTATATGCTTGGCGTGCCACTCAACCCAGTTCCGACCTGCTTTGCCACGGCGATCCTGTTTCGTAAAATCAGTTCCGTGGAACCGGTCGACAAGCGGGATATACGGTTGGACAATCCCAAACTGTCGCAGCACTCGCTGTGGCATGTGTGGCTCAACCATATTCCAGCAGATTAGTGTTGTCATCGACGTCCATATAGGGACCGGCAACACAAATATCCGCCAGATTTCGATTGACGTACGGCCTCCAAATAAACTAAATATGAAACTTATTTAGTCAAAACAAGTTCAATCAAAAACAGCAATCTAGCAATAATTTAGGTTATGTAAATTACCTGATTGGCATGCATTGTTGAGAACTGATCTCTGAAAGTTTCAATGCAATGTCCGGGTGCTTTTACATAAGAGGCCCGACCAGTCCACCTACAAAAATTAAATTATGAGCGAACAACACAAAAATCAATAACAATTATGCTTAAAAAGTAATTAGTGGACAACTTACGCGACTGCACATGGTAAGTAGTCTACGGGCGTGGGGTTCAGCATCTGCGGTCTAATAATTGGGATTCTCTCCCAAGCCCACAGCTGTAACAATGTAAGAGCTCCCCCGACATCGGTCCTCTTACCAAGTGCAGCTTCACATAGATTGTGGTACAAGCAGGCAAGAGTCGCACCTCCCCAGCTATAGCTACCACATTGTTCTATATCCATGAAAAACTGAAGGTAGAAGAAGGGAATTTTATTACCGGTGGCGTTCGGGATCAGTAGACCACCCAGTAACAGCAGACAATACACACGAGCACGTTGATTGTACATGTATTGCTCGTGGTCATCACTCAGCTCAATCCGCAGTTGGTTTGATAAGCTTGTCTGCTTCCAGTTCATTTCTTTTAGATCAACTGCATCTGGAATAAAGCCAAGAAAATCCAAACAAACATCCTTCCAATATCCGACATCCTTAGTGGGGATGTAACCCGTCAGAGGCTCACCGTCAGTTTTGAGGCCCCATAAGACCTCCACGTCTTCTAAGCTCACAGTCGCTTCACCGACTGGAAAATGAAACGTATGAGTCTCAGGCCTCCAACGTTCGATCAAAGCGGTGATAAGATGGTGGTCAATGTCTTTCGGTTGACCACACCTCAACATCCCGCCGAACCCCATCTCATCTATAACCGCCAAAACACGAGGATTTATGGGAACATCCCATATGATTCCTTCGTATCTTCTACACCGTACGTCTTCCGATGGCACTCCTGCCCATATGTTATTAGAGACGTGTTGTCTCTGCAGATATAATACGGAGGGGTCCTCAGGACCACATAAGAGCCGACGACGAGAAGTTGAAGAAGATGCCATAAATTACCTACACACATTCATATTCCAAATTAAACAATAAACAAACCTAAACAAATTCAATAATTACAAACAATTTTATACAATATCACAAAATGGAACACCTATATCAAATAATTCACAATACACAACTTCAACATCATAACACAATTCACCTACACAAAAGTAACCGTTCAAATGCACAATATACATCAATTCTCCACAAATTCAACTTACCCAATTTTAGTTTGACCAACCTAACAATTTCAATTTCAATTTCAACCTAACAATATACACAATATTAACAATTCAAACTACAAACAAAGACACTAACCAACACCCACATAAACCAAATCAATTTGCCCAATTTTCAAGTTTTAAAACCCTACGATTTTGGTTTATAATCAAATTTATACACAAATTCACTTAAATCCAAACAACCCAACATAATAATCAACACTAACGTCATACAAATAATCCATATGCACAATATTTCAACTCAAATTGCAACCCATTACAAACCCTAGCTAAGTATCCAACAATTACTCTAATAATGTAAAAGATAAGTATACTAACCAAATAAATTGGAAGATTTTGGGGAAAACTAGTACCGATTGATAAATGGAGGGCGAAATCACGGAGAGTAGGAGGAATTCCCGACGAGAGGCGCTGCTACTATGGAAAATCGCGAATGGTGTGTGGTGTGTGTTTTTCGCGATTTGGAAGATGAGGGGCTGCTATAACAGTCTGTAAAAACCCGCCATTGGGGTTGGCGTTTTTTATGTAAACCGCCAATGTAGTTGGCGTTTCTGTACTTAAAGACGCCAACTTCGAAGGCGTCTTTTAGAAAATACGCAATTTCCGTCGGTGTTTTTTATTTCATAAACACGCCTTCGCAATTGGCGTTTTTAGGTAGTAAACGCCAACACAATTGGCGTGTTTTAACGTAACTGTAATGGGAGACAATACGGGGCAAAATAC